>NC_051179.1:130860870-131187708 GCF_013339695.2 Rhipicephalus sanguineus | reverse complement strand
TGAGAGCCCTTCCACTACTGTAAAGATGGAATCCAGTGAAGTCAGCGGCTGGGACTTCACGTTCTATGGACGCGGCTTCACGTGGTTTTCGCGCCAATTCGCGCTTCTGTGAACGTCGGCACTCCTTCAATTCCTGCTCTTCTTGCTCCGAGGGAACGACACGCGTCCGTCCCATAGCCAGTCCAAAGGGAAACTGCAGGGAGCCTATATATAACTGACCGTTTTAAACGGTTGGTCCTGTAGGCTCCCTAGGAAACGGCTGATAACAACGCGTTGCAAGCGGGCAAACACGTTGTTACAGCCAGGCGAACATGCAGGATTTTTTTTTCCTCCATGCAGGCGAGGCAGGCGAGCCTCGCGAAGCTATTTAATATGGATGAATGCTGTGAGCGAGACCGAGGCTTGGCTAAGGTGGCCACCTCGCGGTGTGTTAAGGCGTTGACAAAACTACACTTCTCTTTTAAACGCGTCTAATGGGACGGACGCGTAGCAACGGCACGTTGCAGGGGCTAATCACGGAGGTCACGGTCATAATGCATTACTTCACTTTACCGCTCCCAGATGGCGAGACCCCACCGCCGACCAAGAGCACTGTGAGAGGAAAGTGTGATACATAAAAGGCGCGTTTGTGATGCCTCCTGTTTCAGATGGTGGAGCAGTGGATAGAGGTCCCGGCATCTGTTGCTGCCGACTTCGAGGTCGAAGGTTGGACTCCGATTGGCAAAACATTTTTTTTCAAGTTTTTTTGCCGTCTGATCGCGTGCACTTTGACGTCATTTCAGTGACGGAGATACGTCACTCAAGTTTTGGTGGACCCCGGCATAAAAACACTTTCGTGTTAAAAGAGTGGGAGAGAATCCATCCGGCGACAATTGACAAAGACAGGCTGAAGCTTCCGTGTAGAACTGGCACACTGTTGGAAAGTCTGAGTGAATGTCTCTTTCTGGTAGCGGCAAAGCATGTGGACGCCATGGCGTTTTCTTGCAGACCGCAGCACAGTGGCGTAGGCAGAAATTTTTTAGGAGTGCACGCCCTTGATCCGACGCGGGTTCCGGGCAGGTAAGTGTGGTCGAGTTTCATTTTGTGCTCTGTGTCCCATGGCAGAAAAAGAAATGCGGGGGGGGGGGGGGGCGGTGTGCCACCCCTGGTTACACCACTGCCACAGCCACGGCATCTCTCGTAGTTCCAGCATGTTCAAGAGTCTTAGAAACAACCTGCTGGTAAAACATGGCGAGATTGTCTGTTAGTTCGCATTAATGCTCTTTCTAACAAAGAAAAACAAGCCCTAAAATTCCCATTGTTTCGTTCATAGACAGCATTGTGTAATATACCATATACATATTAGCTGTCTATAGAGACACGAACGGTCAACAGAATACAGTCAATTTGAAAAAAAAAAAAACATTATGTGAACGCGGCACTATAATCATTTACTACGAAGGAATCGCGGTGCGAGGCGAAGTTTATTCCAAGTATTGGCGTCATGATTAGAAACTGGGTCGGTCTATAGTTTCGCATTGCTGCGATGTAAATACATTGGAACCATTTAGGTCGTTTCACTCATTCACTAGACACACTTTGATAAGCTCCCTTAATTTAAACAGGAACGTAAAACTACATGGACCGTAAAGAAAGTAGAATGTTTGTTTTAGGTTACCAAATGTTTCTTTAAAAGAAGGTTGTCGAAAATTGTTTGATTAAGAAGTCGCGTTTCGGCCGTGGTAAAGCATTGACAGAGCTGCCCTGCAATAGGAAGTAAGCTATGCAGTTCTGTCAGACGCACAATACCGTAAACAAAAGAAAACTGAGCTAGTTGGTAAGAATTACTCATTAAAGAATGGTAAGGCGCGTCAACACGGCCACAAGAGAAGATAGGGAAGAAACGTGCCTGATGTTTGAGGCCTGTTATACCGACTGTAGTGGAAGGACATGCGTGAGCCAGCCTACGATTATCTTACTTAAAAAAGGAAACGTTTTTACATAAAAATCACACCATCTCCCGCTAAAGGGGCCCATGAGGCGATGCGAAGCAGTGTTCGGCATGTAGAGCCCGCGTTCTAGAGGTGGAGTGGTGAGGGGGAGAGGGAAGAGGGGTAGTGGAGAGGGGGAATGAGAGGGAAAGGGAGAGGGAGAGGGAGAGGGGGAGGGGAGATAGGGAAAGGGGGAGGGGAGTGGAGAGGGTTTGCGCATGCGCAGTAAGGGTGGTCACGCCGCACACCCACCACCACCGAATTGAACTCCGCCATAAGATGCTTCACATCTAAAAAAGAAAGAAAAGAACGAAATATACAAGAAAGAACTGCGCCGCTTACCTCATTCTGGCGCCGTGCCAACTTTATCACCCGAGCTCATACACCCGCATCGGAATCTCCCATTTTGCGGGCACGTATACGCTCGCGCGTAAACCGTTGTACAGTGCCGTCCACTCTAGGGTGAACACGGCGCAGCGTGGCCACACTCCGCGCAGCCTCAGCGCACCTGGCGCGGCCGCGCATCGAAGCGTAGCGGCGCATGCGCAGAGGGACGCGCGGGAGCGACTTCGCGTTGTGTGCAACAAAGCGGGACCATTGCCGTGGCGCCGCTCTTGCCTGGCTGTAGCACAGCAAGAGCGGCGCGCTCGTGTGCGCCTGCGCCGCTTCGATTCGGTGCGCGACCGCCCGGGTGCAATGGCGATACGCGGGCGCGGCCACGCTGAGCCGTGTTCACCCTAATAGGACGCCACTGTACCTTTCGGGGAGTACGTTTATGCATCATCATCATACAGCTCGCTTCCTGGCATTACTGCCGCTCACCCGGTATACCTTCGTGTCGCGAGAACATTAGCGCGGTATAGTGTTCGTGGTAGGAAAGGTGCGAGCGCAGCTTGTGAGGAAGGTAGCGACAGCGAAAGAACGTTACGACTATTCTTCCGCGAAAAAAAAAAGATATAGAGATATTCTTTAGTGTTCCCACTGAGTCGCAACTGTTACCCCTTCCTATTGGACCTTAAGATGGCCGTACCATTCGTTTGTTCCATCCGGTGACGAAGACAAGGACCATGACAAACACGCGAGTAGGATGAACGAGGCGAACACTTCCTTCCAGTGGCGGGGGCCTTGATCTGGTACCGCTGTCGCGCCCGGTCTCCAGTAGGCTGCACGTGCAAACGTAAGTTCGTGAGAAAGTGTGCGGAAAGCGTACGCGGTCTCATACGAAGAATTCGGCACAAGGTCGATCAGTCGGGAATCTGCAGAGCATCAGATTGCTGTACTGTAAGATTTCACTGTTTTATCAATCAATCAATCAATCAATCAATCAATCAATCAATCAATCAATCAATCAATCAATCAATCAATCAATCAATCAATCAATCAATCAATCAATCAATCAATCAATCAATCATTTTAGTGGTATAATAGGAGAATACAATATAGGTATGTACATATGCAGGATGAGGCCCCAAGGTTACAAACCACAGGTGGGACCTCCTATGTTAATGCACTGGAAAACTGAAAAGGCTAACATAATAATATAAAAACAACTTCAACATTTACTACTAACAAGTACATTGCTAATGAGCTCTGCGGAATCCCGCAAGGTGGCGGAAGAGTCAGCAACCACACGTTTGTAGCACAAAGCCACATGGAAATCCGTACGGATTTCTCATAAAGGAAAGTTTTTTTAGTCGAATTCGTCCATGGTACGGGGATCGAACCCGGAACCGATGCTTTTCCGGGGAGGCGCTCAACAACAGAGCTAACCAGGATGCTAGAAATTGGCAGCGTGAAGGCGAATTATTCAATAACTCGAATCGCATGGACAAAGAATATTGCAAGTGAACAAAAACGGCGTCAAATATTTCAACAATTACTGCGAAAATCACGATATAACACGGAGAGTTAACAAAGTTAGCGAAACCCAACAGTTATACACTGAACAAAAACATTTTTAGCCTAATTTTGCCTAAATACAGATTCGCTTTCAGCCTGTTGCCGTAAAGCCGGCTGCAAAACAACAGCCATGTTCACGACCTTCTACTCCATACAACAACGTCTACCACTGAAAAATATTTTTTTGAACCGTCTGCGCCGCTCAGAATCCTCTACTACATAAGGTCGTTAAATATAGAGGACCCAAGTGTGTATTTATAGAACCAGGGACCTGTCTGCCGCGGTGGTGTAGCGGTTACGGTGCTCGGCTGCTGACCCGAAGGTCGCGGGTTCGATCCCGGCCGCGGCGGTCGCATTTCGATGGAGACGATATGCTATATAGGTCCGTGTACTGTACGATAAAGAACACCAGATGGTCGAATCTCCGGAGCCCTCCACTACGGCGTGCCTGATAATCATATCGCGGTTTTGGCACGTGAAACCCCAGAAATTATTATGATTAACCAAGAATCTCATTAACAAAATTGGCACCGTGAAGTCCGCGTCATAAGCAGCTTTTGTACCCATGAGTACGCGCGTGGCTAAACCAAATTTGTTTTCAAGCGAATATTGTAATGAGGTTACCGATTCCTGTGGCGGCGTTGTCGAAAAAACCGTCGTCGGGGAGCCCACGAAAGTTCGCCGGTCACATGCGTATGCGCCATTTTGCACTTATTGTTATTCTCTCGATCGCGGGCTTGTCAGCGATCAGCAGTTTCTTATGTGGCAATCTAATCTTTTGTCGAGGTCACCTGCCATTGCACGCTGCCACATTTCAGTGTTGCCCGGATATGAACGTATGGCCTCACGTTCCGGCGCCGGCGCCGGAATGTGAGTCATTAAGCACGATGGCAACTGCGTAGGCGCGCCGTCACGCGACGCCCGCAACCAGTCGGAGCCGTTTCACTTCCGAAAGGGCCTCACGATCATAGGCGTGCTCAGGGTGATGCAGAAATGAAAATTCACTGATGACGTGCTTCTACCAACGGCCTGCCAATGGGAAGTGAGCAGCTCTTGGAACGCAACATCAGTGGTCCTCGGCCGGCATTATAGTCAATAACCTTTCATGGTGATATCCTTACACGTTAAACAATGGCTCAGTAAAGGTACGGGACAGACTTGGCGCCCCCCTCAAATTATTGGAAGGGGAGGCTGCCCCACTGCCTTGGGGGGGGCTGCCCCCCTGCCCCCTCGTGCGCACGCCTATGCTCATGAAATAAATAAACAAATAAATAAATAAAAAGAAAGAAGGTAGGAGGTCAGCACGCAACGTCAAGCTTAATTCGCACACGTCAATCCCCCATTTTCCCGATAGGTGAAGAGCTCCTGAATTTTTTTTTACAGGAGCTAACTTGATGAGGCTACAACATCTTCCGAGTTCACCGCGGGCATGGACCGTGTCGAGCCACGCCTTCCGCATAAAGGATCGTGAATTATACGATTGCCAGAGTCACGTTGTCTTCTTATGTCCCTTTCCACGCACCGTTGCAGCGTTATTTTTATATTATCTGAACTGTTCTAGATAAAGAAATACATAGGTGTTTACCTGAGGGATGATACGGATGGCGACAGGGACAGCCTCCTGCCATGCGAATGAAGAGAGAGGGAGAGAAGAGAGAAAATCTAGGTCAAAGAAAAACTGGCGGCAATTAGCAGTCGGGGTCTTGAGTTGTGGAACAGAAAGACACCCTTTTCTTGTTAGAGAGCAGTCAAGATTAGTCAGTCAAGTTAGCGATGAGTCCTCAGAATCAACCATGTAGCAATATTTACCCATCATCAGTCAGCATTACCCAGCACTACAGTCGGACACACTTCAGAAGCCTGCGGGCATTTCCTCCTCACAAGGTGATGCCACCAAAACCTGTTCAAATGGGCGCACACTCCCACTGACGTCACGAGCCGGAAGACCTGTGACCCCGTCTTCAGAGAACGTGCCGTGTCGGCTGTCGCGCTTCGTGATCTGGCGGGGCTGCTCCAGAACTCCTTAAGTTGTATCCGACCTAGCTATCAGTAGCCATAATTGAGCAAGCAGCAGCCAACATTAGCTATTGAGTGCCAGCAAGTGATAGCCGTATAAGAGTAAATCTCGGCAAGCCTAGACGCAACCGTTGGCATTTCGCGAATTGCGAGGTGCTGAAGTACGCCAAGGTGTACGCTGTCCTGTATAATAGGCTTCCAAGAGCTGCGAACACGTTGATGCAGTGCCTGATATCACGGTGCACGACACAAGTGGCCTGCGCTCGTCAGCATCATCTCCGTTGGGTTGAAGAGCCGCGCGATCAGTTACTTGTGCCGGCCGGTAATTAGGCATGCATCATTAATTGAGGCGCTCACCTCATGGATACCACAGAGGGCGAGCGAGACCGCAGAAAGAAACATGGTTTTCAGAGCAGTCCCTGGGTCTTCGGTAGATCGAAGGAGAGAGGCGAGGAACGACCGACGTGGCTACGTCGCTTGGCGAATATGGCCTCCTCCAACGGCTTTTCGAGGATTTCGAAACTGTACGATGATGATGATTCCAATCTCTAGACACGTACCCACTTGCGTGGAAAGCCAAAGAACTGGGTGGCAGGAGGAGAGATGGTGGTGGCGGTGGTAATGTTGTCGCTACAGGTGGTTTCAGACTGGAAGACCTGGTCGGTGATTGCTCCGGCCGGGCGTCTTTTCCACTATTTTGTTCGCCAAGCGTCACACCAGTATCTCTCCGGTAAGTTACAAGACACGGTCCCTTATGCATTCGCCTAAGACGACTCTAAAGAGAAAGCCATCTTTTTCCGCTTCTTTTTCTTCTCTGTCGATGTACGTATGTACAGGAGCTAGGTCGGCCACTACTAAGCTCCGCCGTTAGTCCAGCTTTGCAACACTGATGCAAGCTGCCCAGATTTTCTAAACTGCACATCACATAAATAAACAAAAGAGCATGCGTGGGTCGGCAAGAAAGATTACCGCGATTAACACACCGCCTCCCCAAGTTCATCATTAGGCTAGATTGTATGCGAGCCTTAGCACGCTCGTCAAACATATGCACTTCTGCATACACGACAGAATATTTTATTGCGATAATGAATGTCATGGACACTTTTGACGGGATATGCCGTCGATGTCGCCGTCGTGTTCCATAAAAAGTCCAATTGATAACATTCGCCCGCGCATTCTATGTTTTGCCTCCGGTTATAAGCTTGCGAGCGGGGCGACGATCGCGGCTGAAGCAGAGATGAAAACAGCGGAACCCATCTCCGTTGCAGCGAGGGCGCATACGATAACATCACCCCGCGTGTCAGACCTGCCGTCGATTGCGACCCAGGCAGAGAGGAAACGCCCCACCAGTTTTGAAGGAGCATGAAAGAACCGGGGGGAGGGAGGGATGGGGGGAGGTGTCGCCTCAATCAGCAACTGTGAAATTTCGATGTTAAGGCGATCGCTGGCGCGCGCGCTCTCTCGGCAGGCACCAGCATACGGCTCGTATACGACTTTCTGTGGCAGCACAGCCAAAGCTACGTAGGCGGAGCTTCTGCACATGTGTTACTACGCCAAGTAGTTCGCTTGCGGATGATTACGGTTTAGTTTCGCAAGCGCATCCGACATGTGCGTTTTCGTGCGAACTATCACAGCTTATTATGTTATTTGTGAAATAGTGCTATTAAATATAGGTTACATATAAACTTTAATCAAGCTACCACAAAACCTCGATATACTTATTGATGAAGCAGGGTGAGCTCTTCCACGAATCACATTATATAGCGCTAATACGCCAGTGGTTAAAGAATGCTCACAATTTTTAAAACGATAGAGTAGTCTGTATTGCGAAGTGACGCAGAAGGCAGCTTTATTGAAGTGGACGGTTTTATTTTTGAAGAAAAAAAAAGGGCATGGCCAAGCGGGAACTGCGCAGTTGGAAACCCTACGCAAACGCAACAAATCATTCCCTAAATTTTGGTGCATACAAGGTCGGCATCGTCATTTTCCTACTTTTCGATGGATGGATAGAAAAAAAGGTCACAGTTTCGCCGCAAGGGCGAAGCAATGATGTGATAGCAAGAAATTGAAATGTCACACGAAGAACCAGAAGGCAGCTCGATAGTTGCAGCGCGCCGCTGAAGCACAAGGACGCCCTAAAAGAACGCACAGGCATGCACAGGACAAGCGTGAACCAACAACTGCCACAGTTGTTACGTCTATGTGATTGAGCAACGCGCTGCAAGTGTCGACAGTGGAGAATCAGACGCTCTTCTTTTAAACTGCGCGCGTGGAGTGATCCCTGCGTCTCCTGCTACACGGGGGCGTCTGATGCAAGGTGTGCCCGGTGTTGTTTGTTTCTTTAGGAGCGGAGCTCCTTATAGCATCACCTGGTCGGTCGTCGCTCCATCCGGCGTGCCCCCGCCGTGGCGTCCTCCCGTATCATTCAATAGATGGCGCTGTCCCATAGAGGTGCATGCAAACTGCAGTTGGGTGACGATATACTAGATGGCGCTGTCCCATAGACATAGAAAAAATAAGTAAAAAAACACAAAAGAATAAAACAAACAATAAAAAATAAAATAAAATAAATAAACATAAAATAAAAAAAAATTAACATAAAAAAATAAAGAATACAATAAATAAAAAGAAGACAAAAAGGAAAAAGGAAAAATGAAGCGGCATATCGCTTTGATTACTGCTGGGCGAAACCCCTGAACATTTCACGGTGTAACCATGATTGCTTCAGGAGCTTCGCCCAAGCTCTTCATCATTCACCCGTGAATATGCTGTAATTTTTTCCTTCCACATCACGAGTGGGTCCAGAAAATGGCCATTTTGTCGTGCTCATCTCAAGGGCAGTATCCGAATTTGAAGAAAATTAGAAGCGCTGCGTCTGCAAGTGTCGTGAATTGGGAATCCGACGCTCTTAGATATTACTTCTTCTTTTAAACTGCGGCGCGTGGAGTGACCCCCTGCGTCTCCAGCCACACGGGGGCGTCTGATGCAAGGTGTGTCCGGTGTTCTTTGTTTTTTTAATACGAAAGCGTTTTATGCCGGGGTCCACCAAGTACATACGTTACGGATATGACGTTGATGAAATGGGTGCCAACGGGTGAGAGAAAAAAAAACAACCAAGGAAACCGATCCGCCGCTGGGAATCGAACCCACGACCTTGCGGCCGCAACGGAAAAGCGCCCGACGCTAAACCGACTAAGCTACCTTGGCAGCGGCTGGTCGCCTTGGCGAGTTCTACGAGCTCGCACAGGCCACCGGTGAAGTAAAGACTATGCTTTACAGAAAATAAAGGCTGCTAGAATGAAAAAGTTTACATTGTCTCTTTCGCGCCATGCGACCACCGCTGTCAAACATCTAGCGAGAAGGCGAGCGCCGATACGAGGCAGATTGAAACCAACATGCGGCCGCCGATGCACTGCGAGCAACAGGAACCGCGACTGCGAACCGTCTTGTTCGTTGTAAGCAGGGTGTAGGAACGAAATGCTTTTCGTTTCGGTTTTAGTTAGTTCCACCGCAAAAGGTTCCGTTCCATTTTTGTTCCGGAACAAAAAAAGATGTTCCGTAACGGTTCATAACGATTTTTATTTGTGCGCAAAAATTTTAAGTTAAAGGAACGATAAAAAACTGAATTTGTTACTTGCGCTCTTAAGAAAGTGGGACACGGGTAAAAACACGTTATTCCCACGTTCTGCAGAGCGGTAGCACAAACCAGCACCCTTCAAGGTCATAGTAATTATTTTCTCAAAAGCCAATTACGTAATGTTGAGCAAGCACAGTGCTTTGCGTCAAGGGAGTGAGCACGATTTCAGAAGCAGCACGTCATCGAGTGTACACTCTGATGTGCGAGACCGCTGTTCTGATAAAGCAAAGTTCAACGCCGAGAATGCCCTCTCCACGTTGGCCTCCGTGACAGGCACACGAAAGTTCTACTTGTGGTAATATAAACATCTCTGGTTGCCAATGTTTTGGTTTTTAGCACAATTTCAACAACTCTTCACTTTGGAATTTCGCCTGAGGTACGCGCTAATACTATGCCCGGGATATGCATTATTGCTCACGTTGCAACCTCTGTTGTTCCGGATGGCCAAGTTTTCCCGTGAACCGAAAAACGATTAAAAAATTTCAGTTTCCCATCCGGAACGCAATAATAGATCAAGTTTCGGTTACGTTTTTGTTCCGGTCAAAAATATCGTTTTTTTTTTTTTTTTCGTTTTTCGTCTTTGGTTTTCGTTCCGTTCCGACACACTGGTTGTAAGTGCATCGCTCCGTAGCTCCGCGGATCGGGGACACCTGTTTTTTCATTGTGTGTGTAAAATAACGGCGACGAAAACTGCACAGCAGCAAGCATTTTGTGATCACCAGCTGTCGTTAATCGTATAGCCGTGCCGTACTCCTGGGAGAGGCCTAGCGACGCCGTCGGCAAGAACGCGGTAGCGGCGGGACGCCGCGGTCCTCGCCGGTGTTGCTGAATGTGGTGCGGCTGATGTGTTCGTGCACGGCACCCGTGGTTCGTGTACGAGTTAGACGCATTTTCGACTCACGCACAGTACTGATAAAGCCGAATCGCGAGTTGGGCTAGTTGGTGGATGTTCATCGTAAAACAATTGACAGCGCAGCGGGTTAAACACGGACAGAAAGACAGAAAGGACACAGCGCTGAACACATATACACAGATCAATGAGTCATCAAGACCGAGCACAGGTGTAACAACGCAACAGTTAGTCATGTCTTGTCCTAACAGATACTTGTATTCTTCATCTAGAAGAATGATTGAAGGATGCCTTATGTTACAGGTCGGTCCACTGTTAAAAGGGAACAATTGCGTTCAGGGCATGTCAGGATATCGCTCTCTTGCAACAGTACAGTGGCTTAGATTTACATAAGACTACCTGGGGTTGACAGTTCCGACTCCTTGACAGGACCAGTACCTTGAACGAACAACGTTTCCACATCCACTTGGAATTGAGGGGGCCAGCAAAATGAAGGGGGCTCATTCGTAAGTGTTCCCTTTAACAGTGGACCGACCTGTACTTATTGTTGAATCTAATAAAAAAGGCTTCTGGCTATTTCACGCGTGCGTTGATCGACATGTCTATATTTGATAGTGGTTTCTGCATGTGAGGCACACATCGACATCATTACCATGGGATTCCAATGCGACGTGACAGCGGCACTTGAAACGCGTTAAACTCATGCTCACGTAGGCGTACGTTTAGGCAACGCCCTGTTTGGCCCACGTATTCACTGCCACAGAGAGAGGAATGGCGGTAAACCACGCCAGTAGCACAAGGCACATATTTGTGAACATGATCGGTGGACACACTTGTTCCTTTCCCTGGCCTCTGACACAACGCTCTATCTACCCAAGCGCACACATGACCTACTTTATTACGCGCCTGAAAACAAACGTTTACGCCACACCACGCACCAACGTTTTTCAAACCATGCGCGTTCTGTGTAGGTAAGGGATGACAGCATGCTTCTTTTTCTTGCTAACTTCCTGGGCACCGGAATCTCGGTGCTGAGGCTTCTTCAACTTAGTTATCAGTTTTTCCGAGACGGAACAAATCACGTCACTCGGAAAGCCAGAGTTTGTAAGACGAGCGACCTGGATCTCAAACGCACGCGGCCAGGAGGGTCTTGCATGACTTCTGAAGAGCGGCACCCAGCACAGTTGACGCGATGCCTGTTTTTACAGTTTTTGAGTGACCTGAAATAAAATTTAAGATTGGCTTAATGAATCTCGGTGGTATTGCCAACAAACGTGATCCTTGACAAAGGCCTAGCCTTAATCAAGGAACTGTAGCTCCTCGTTTTTTGGCAGCTCCAAAGTGAAATGCAGACCTATTCCATATTCCTTAAAAACCTTCATAATATTAACAACCAGTACAGAGCGGTGGTCAGTGTGAGTGTTGTATTACTTTGCGAACGTTCTGCGCATGATTGTGTACGTGTGGTCGATGTGTGCTTGGATGCTGATTTAATTAAATATTCTCTGGCGCTGGTGTGGCAGCTTAAAACGGTTTTTTTTTATGGTTATAAAAATTTACTCCCATACTCACCTGAAAAAGTTCCCCGATGGATGTAAACAGATACTCCCCTCAGTCTATCCAAAAACTCTGTCTTTCAGGGAAGTAAATTTTTACTTCCGCCTGGTCGGAGTACGAAAGAACCCCATCGGGGCGTGCGCTAGTGTGTCACGTCAGCGCCAGTGTGTGTACGTCTCTTCCTTCTGTCCGTGTCCTCGTATGCGCTCAACTCATTCAAGTGCGCTAGAGGACAAGTCATTTATTCCCATCTCGGCTTCTTTCTGCTTACAGTGTAGGCTCCGCCCACATACGGCGCCTCGGCACGCACTCTCGGTAGACTTCGTATCCTCATAATGAAGCACAAAACAAACTGTGTACAGCCATGCTTCGTTCTGTAAGAAAATAATCAATAAATGTACGCCTTCGCCAGTTACAAGCACATCGTAACAGCCCACCGTCAGCCACGACTCCAAAAAGTAGGCCTAGTACACTCTATAGGAAAAAAGAGAGTCAAAAGAGGGTCATGGAACCGTGACTCTCTTCGGGTGTCCATCTGACCCCTTTTGGAAGGTACAGGCAGAAAAGGAGTTCGCATTTGGGAAGGAGTCACTGGACCCTCCTGAAGCGCGTTTCGATTGGCTTCGGTATACGGAAGAGCCGCCGTGTACGCCATACATATCGCACCGCTCGCCCTTTGGCGCCGTTGTGGCGCCTTGCTCGGCGACGCAGACGGGGTTGGCGCCGCGGTGGCGCGCCGCTCTCTCTCTCAGTCGTCCTCAGCGGTCTCAGTCGTCTCAGTGTCTCAGTCTCCTGGTCTATTGGAATGCGTTGCTTGGATGAGTTGGTTGCGCGTCTTCGGTGTATTGACGCCGGCTCCGTGCACGAAGTGACGCTCGGAGGGCGGAATATTCATGGAGCTGCGGACAACCGACAACGCGCGCCAGTTAACAGTGAGTGTACTGCTTTCGTAGGTATTAATTATATAGCTTTAGCTGGGCGTCTGCAGCAGCTCTGCGGAATCTGCCAGCCATTTCCAACAGTAGCCTGTATCCGCGGGGCTGTTGCGGATGCCCAACTAAAGCTGTCAGTTAACGAGTTGCCACCGTTATGCGCGTTGCTGTACAAGCTCCCATAAAGTGAGCGATGCAAACAATAATCGAGGGTCATTTCTTGCTGATCGCATGTCGTGTCTGCACTACTGAAGGTGCAAGATGTCGTTTTGAGATGCACTTTAGTCTACTTCATAATAACATTTCCATCGACCTTGAGTGTGCGGCGTGCTTCTACGTGGGAACGTGAAAAAAAAAAAGCCTGTGTACAAACGCTCAGACGCACTATATGTAATGGTTTTTGTTGGCTTAAAGACGGTAGTTTGAGGTGCAGATATAGTACGGTGGCTTCCAGAATGTACGCGGTAGTCATTCAAGTTGGACACGTCTCGCCGGTAAAGTGAAAAAGCTCTAGACTTTCAACGGCGCGCGTTGTTGCGGCCGCCGGCGTGCACTTTTTCCTTCGCTCTGTTTGCTGTTTTCGTGGTTTTCATACACTGCGATGACGTTGGGCGCTATAACAGAATCGAGTGAGTGTAGGTGATTGTGGGAGTTATGTGCACTAATTCTAGCATATGACATGTCTGATCTCGACGTAGACGGCGTACGCACGCGCTGGGTGTCGTTCGGGCCCTAGTACTCGCATCTGTTTATCTGAGTATTTAAGGATGGGTTACGTTTGTAAAACGTGCGGTCAATAACCGCTCACGGCATGCCCCTGGCTGCCGGAGGATGTGCTTTGTTGTTTTGTTGTTAGCCTTTATTATGTCTGTGTGAACCACTTATTGTGTAGGTTTTGCAAACGTTTACTGCAATTTCATTTTCTCATCATAATATCACGTTCTGCTTTTCAGATACCGTTTTTCATGGTGCTCACGCTGGACAGGAGCGACAACCTAGCAAGCCACAAGTCTGATGCCTCAAGCCGTCACCACTTTTTGATTTATTCTTAATCACAAGGAATAAATATGGAAACATGATGGCGATTTCTGCTGTTCATTTAGCACCATATGACACTGTGCACATCACAGTCACACATTTTAGTTGGCTTTACTTATAGAGCATGTAAATGAGGAATACCCAAACTTCTTAATTGGAAATCACAGACCATCTTTTCGCGCTTTCTATATAACTTTGTTGGAAAATATGTGTTGTTTTGACGAGTTTTATTAAAATAATGCTAAAACTGAACTATTCTTTTTTTACAGTCGCTGGGCAGAACGGCAAGTAATATTGGACTTGCTTAAAATGAATACTCCACTATTTTCAACAGTAGTCGCGCAAAAGTAGAGCAAGGATCAAATGAGTAGCTTAAAATACTTGTGGAGTCGCTTGATGCTTCGGTGTGGGTCTCTTGACCCCCCTAGGAGCGTTACCGGCAAGAGTCGTCTGACTCCCTATGAGTGATAACGTGATCCTTCGAATGAGAGTCTTTCCACTCTTCCTAGAGGGTCAGGGGACTCTCCTAGAGCGAGCCGACCCTGAGCCACCAAGAGTCACCGTGACTATTTAAAGAGAGTCCTATACGTGACAAGTCAGAACACTCCGAAAAGAGTCACGCATACTCTTTTTTTTCTTAGAGTGTAAGGCGGACGCCAGCCGACGCCGTTCGTGATCAAAGTAAGCTCCTAATGGAGCGCTTCTTTTGCCAACGCGATTAAGCGTTGTAATCTCATGTCATGTGTATATGCAATTCTTTTACTCGACGCCCTCGATGTGAAGAGCAAAGGTGGAAGCGAAGGGAGCCGGCTCGCCAAGACCACTGGCGTCACTGTGTTTACCTGCGAGATGACCTTTCATCGCTGCTCGCGTGGTTGGGAAACAGACGGAAACTGTTATGCAGAAATGACACACTTCGAACATCACTTTATTGAATCTGGAATTATTTCGCGTCACAAGCAAGTAGTACTTGATGTTATCTTGCCGCCGCAAGAGTCATGCCGGCAAATGCTTCCAGAATCTACTCGCCTTGGCCACGGTGATCAGAGCGGAGACAGGGGCGCCACCAGCGGCGTGACGTCACGTGTCCCCTGCTGTCATTGGCTGCGGCTGTCCGACTGCCCGATGCAGAGACGGAAGTATCTGCTCGGTTTGATGCACACCGCATGTCCGATCCGGGCGGTCGACAAAAACGTCACCATTGCATCTGCCTCACTTCCGCGTGGAAAGGATGCAAAAGCGGACCTTCTGTCTCTCCCTGGACAATAGAGCAACAGCATTAGCAGCGACAGTTGGGCGAGTTGGTTGAAGGTTCATCTTTAAAGGCGCGAAAAAAAAACCACAACGGCACAGGTAGAAGGAGACAGGACGACGCGCTTCTAGCAATTGAAGCTTTAATCAAAAAGCGAACAGAAGATATACACACACATTACAAAAACAAGATAAAGAACCAGACCACCACATAATGAATATGCATATAAAAGATAAACACCAGGCACGTTTTTGCCACCAGCTTAAGTTATATCGGGGTAATCTACTTCTCGGCTTGATAGCGCTACGGACGGACAGCTTATACAAGCCGTAGCGCTATCAAGCCGAGAGGTAGATTACCTCGATATAACTTAAGCTGGTGACAAAAAACGTGCCTGGTGTTTTATCTTTTATATGCATATTCATTCTACGGTGGTCTTTTTCTTGTTTTTTTTGTAATGTGTGTATATATCTTCCTTTGCTTTTGATTAAAGCTTCAGTTGCTAGAAGCGCGTCGTCCTGTCTCCTTCCTACCTGTCCGTTGTGGTTTTTTTTTCGCGCCTTCTAAAGATGAGCAACAGAATGGTTACCAAGGGATTGGAAACGCAGTAGAGGAAGGCAAAGTTAGATACAATGACGAGCTTATGAAGTTGGTAGGGGTAAAATGGAATCAGCTCGCACAAGACAGGGTTAACTGGACGCCTTCGGAGACGCCGTCGTCGTGCAATGGAATAAAATATGCTTAAAATGATGATGACAAGCATCTGGTACTTATTGAGTCTAATCCGCATCGACCTGATAGCGATCTAGAGTGCCCATGGGACCCCAGTAATAAAGGAAAGTAATAGCACAATAAATCCTCAGACGGTCCCAAGCAATTCGTTGATTTAAGAGGTAGAGAACCGAAATTGTTTTGATGGAAAGTACATGTGTACATATATGCTACAGACTACTGCACCGCGGTACTAGGGTTGTTGAGTATTACGCACGCGATTCTACAAAGTATACTCTTTCACATTTTATGGCAGCGATAAGTGCACGCCACCACACCTCAGCCTGATGCGACATCCGCAATGTTTACGTAGCGGCGAATGTACAGCCAGCACACCAGGGGCACTTCCAGGATGTGGAGTCCTCGGGCGTCGGGGTCAAGGGGCGTGGCCCGCCGCTCCCGGACCACGCCGGTGAGCCACAGGAATTCGTGAACGTTCAAGTTCCGCACTCTGTTGACTGCGAGCTTGACCTTCTTCTGGGCTTCGGCGTCGGTCAGCCCGGCGTCGTCGCGGACTCGTTCCGGCAGCCACGGATGATCACGCAGTTCCTCAATCGCTCTCGCTCCATCACCGCTGTCTTCGCCCAGGACAAACTTCACGGCGGCACTCATGCGGGAAGCGTTCTGGCTCACCACGTTCTGCAGCTGTAAATGCATCGTTTTGTGGAAGATACACTCGGTTACAACCCACGAAAAAATTGTCAGCCCCCCACAACCATTGGTGTCCCTCCCTCAGAGAATTTGAATCAGTGTTGTATGCGTTACCGAAAAAAAGTAACTAAATACGTTACTCGTTATGCGAACAAAAAAGGAACGAGTTACCATTACCGAAAAAAATGTAATGCACGTTACTTGTGGCGTTACTCTATGGTCGAAAATTTGAATCAGTGCATCTTCGCTTCAGGACAGGGGCGTAGCCAAATTTTCAATTTTGCTTGCGTATATATATATATATATATATATACACGCACATACATACGCACGAAAGAACATACATAAAGTATGGTTGAACCCCCCGGAAAAAATTTCTGGCTACGCCCCTGCTTTGGGAACCCGCAGTAAGAATGCTATAAAGCTCGTACCTATATTTCACATAAAACTTCTAGCCCAAAAAATAATTTTACCTGAAATACTGATTTAAAGGAAATACTTCGCACAAATGTTCCATATCACAGCAATTAGTAGTGGCCTATGAAGTTGCCTGTAGAGTTGCGTGTGATAGCTTCTAACTCTGTGGCACATGGGAAATCCATTTTTTCAGTGGAACATTAAAGACAAAATGCGATTTCATTATCAACGCTCTCCGCAAAGAAAACGTCACTGAACTCTCAACAAATTTGCAGTTATTCTGGCGGCGCGCTTCTGCTAATAAGACAGACGCTCAAATTTTGGAGTCATAAAGAAATGCTTAAAGGGACACTAAAGAGCAAAACGATTTTTCTCATATTAGTAAAGTACTCTTTCACGATATCAAAAACACCACGCTTGCTGCGAGAAAACGCGCAAAAACAAAATGTGGGTGGGGACACCACCTTGAAGTTTCCGTACCATTCGCCGTGACGTCGCATATTTTGACGGCTCCTACTAGGGACTACGTAGTTCCTAATCGGTAAAAATGAAGTACATTGTCCTCTGAGAGGGCCATAGATTTAAGATACCAAGTTTGGGGTAATTTTGTTGAGCCAATGACGCCAAAATATGATAAGTACACTTTGAAATCCGTGACGACAAGCGGGGAGATTTCGGCGCGAAATTTAAACATGAAACTTTGAACTTGATTTTGTCCTCTATTAATAAACCTTTGATGGCGAAATAACGACATTAGAGTTAGAGCACAATTTATCGATCTAAACCCATTCATTGTTTCTCTTTAAACGGCCTAGTTCCGGGGAAAAATATTTGCACAGATACACAGTTTTCCCTTTGAAGATGTATAATTGGCGCTAATATTGCTAGTGTTCATGTAAAGGTGTTCAAGGTCAGCCTCGTTCGCTCCAAAATTGAGTAACTATAGAACTTAAATCTGCAGTGGGCCGATAGAAAGAAGCAAATGTCATTTTGAAAACAAAGTTGGAACCAGCGCTAGAGTATTGCAAGGAGAACTTTCCACTAACTGCAACTTGTTGCATAATTTAAGTAACAGCTACATTCAATGTTATCAACGGACAGCCTGCCTCGCTCCTTAGTACTCTTACGCCCGGACTATAGCCTAAATAGGCGCTCGACGGACGCATTGGTTGGAACTCATAACGCCTGGCGGGCCCAGCAGCAGTCCGCCGCTGCTACAGAAAAAAAAAGAAAAAAAAAAACGTCGTGCCGAGCTCTGCGAAAGTGGCGCCTATGAGACGATTGAATTCTGTGCAAACTCCCGGTACATTTGGAATAAAAAGTAACGAGTACGTGACGCATCACGTTTACCGAAAAATGTTAACGTGAGTACGTTACCCGTTACAGTTCCGAAAAGGTAACGAGTACGTTACTAAGTTACCGAAAAAAGTAACGCGTTTACCGGTAACGCCGTTACTTGTAATGCGCTACCGCGAACAATTATTTGCATAAATGCCACATCCAATGACGCTTTCTCATTTTCGGGACTTGAAGGAGTTCTCGAGTGATTGAGGTGGTTGACTTTCCCATAGAGGCACACGCATGGAAGAAGGAAGTAATCTAAAGGGGGGCGGATTGGGCCCCGTAACTGCACTCAGTCGGACCTTTGAGCTCATTTTTATGCATAGAATTTCGACTACGTATGTGTTTTGACGATAACAGTGTTCGAGGACCCCTGATTATTGCATTGAAAGGGGGTGAAACCGGGACCAATGCCAGGCCATTGTCAAAAGCACGTGCTCGCTTCATTTTCATTCTTGCATCCACTGGGGAGCTTGTTTTCCTTCGGGCTTGCACAGCCGGAGGACAATGGGGGAGCGGCTGTGAAACTATAGGTGCCCCCTAATGGAGAACATGGCGCACGCCTACGCTTGCCGCCGTTTTGCGGATAGGGCAGCTCCCGGCTTTTATTTATGCACAGTAAACCCTTTTACACCCTTAAGGTGGTTTTTGCAGTGTCTATAACTAACACACTTAAACCCTAGGAAAAGGGTGTTTTCACGTATCAAAACACCCATACCATAGGGTATTGGCCACTGGCCTAACACCTTTTTTATGGGGTGTTTACAATGGCCTAAACACCCTTATCACTAAAAATTTGAAAATAAAATTACCCGTCAGGGAACATGGCATTACAGATGACATCAGCATAGAAGGTGCACGCACACGCGAAGCCGCACACACAACAGCGCGTATTGTGAAATACCACATGGACGGAGCGCTCGTGCTACACAGCCTTACACTGACCATCTGGTATATATAGTATCTTAAGCCGCCGTTCAGTGGTGGTCGAGATATTCCTCTTCCGTATAAATGAACATTAAACATCAAGAGAATAGGCGCAAATTTGATAGCCCTAAAATTTTTAAACCCGCAAATTTTAGATAGCCCTAAAAGAGACATAACTCGCCTTAGATCCTACGACATTTTAATCAACGAGTCCCAGTTATCATCCGGCATGCTGTGGTATGGGCCAAGGGTGTTCGATAACCCAAAACACCCTTAACATGTAAAGGGTGTTTAGTTAGAGCATTACCCCTTAAAGGCTATTTAGGGAAAGCAAAACACCCTTACACCATAATTTTTGCAAATTTTGGTTAGGCAAAAGGGTGTTTTGCTTGCTTGAAACCCCTTTAAGGGTGCAAAGTGGTTTACAGTGTACCCTAGCTTACGCTCTAAATTTACAGTTCCCTGTGGCCGCCTATCCAGAAACCCCGGCTAAAAGAAGTGCGTGAAAGCTATGCGCACTAAACACCTTAACAACGAAAGCGAAAAGCGATCGATCTTACCTGTAATAAAGCCACGCGGAACACTTCGGAACGCCCGTTGCAGTTCTGGGAAGAAATCGCACAGGCCGGAGTCAGTACGAACTCGCTGAGGCTACGATGCTCGCGGGCGTTCTGGCAGAGCATGTTCAATTGCGCCGTTTTCAACTTGAATTCGACCAGTCTCAGCCTTGCGATGCTGGAGTTATTCGCCAGTGCCGCTACCACCCTATCGCGCATGTTGGCGCAGTCTGCAGACGTATGGCTCTCAGCCGCGACGGTCACATGCGTCAATTCGGAAGACTCTGCCAGCCAGTCGCAGAAGTCGGGTTGTTCACTCTCCCTTACGCAGCAGACCTCGAAGATTGTCCGGGCCCCTCGGCGACAGAGAATCTTGCAGCAGGTGAGCAACTCCACGGTGCATCGATAGTACAGCCGAAATTTGAGCCGGAAGAACTTCAAGGAACGAAGTTCCGACAACAGCACCAGTTTTAGGGAGCTCTCGTTAGAAACAAAGAGCTCCTGCCCGAAAGAAACAACATGGCCGAGGCTTTCCATGCTAGTCAATTTACAGAGGAGGTCTATATTGAGGGAACCCGCATACGTATTTAGGCCATCCCAAACGATGACGTTTTTTCAACGTCTGGTTGGTTTGCACATCAGCGAATAGACTACGCAACTGCGTCTCGCCCGTGCCTGCTACAGAGATGTAGAGGTCTCGCAAACTGTGGGTCGCCTTCAGAGCGTCGATCAAGGATGCCGGCCACCGCTTGTCGTCGTATTCCGGTAGCTTTGAGCTGCTCTCTCGGCTTGATGTTGGCAGCTGCAAGCGTTGCAGATTGGTACACTGAAGAACGACTTGAGCGAAGCCTTCACTCACTGTGGTGCTGAAAAACACGCGCGCAAGAAAGGTGTTGAATGTGTAAATGAACGCCACTGTTGCTGCGCGACAAAATGAAAACACAGCCGTCGCGCTGGCGCAGTATAGTTGTGGTGGTCGGTTGCTGACCCGAAAGACTATACTTTTGATTAGGGCAGGTGTGGTGGCAGTTCCAATCGGCGCGAAATTCCATAAGCCCGAGTATACTGTGTGCGATTTCAGTGCGCGTTGAACACCAGATGGTCTAAATTTCCCGAGCCCTCAGTACAGCATGCGTCATATCCGGACTTTGGTACGCAGATTAAAGGAAAGTATTATCGTGATTAAGAAGAAAACGATGAAGTTGTATAAGAAGGATAGCAGAGATGTAGAAGTGGCAGCGATGAAGACCCTTCAGTAATAATAAACGCCCATATGATTATGAGAGACGCCGTATAGACGCCGAGGAAATTCGGACCACCTGGGGTGCATTAACGATCCCCTCCCGGTCCGTAAACACCATGGTAGAAGGGGCCATGTCTTCCCTATAATTTGACTCAGTCAGACCAGTCCTGTCATTGTTTAGAGCGCAGGGTTATGGACAAGAACTTTTTTGACGATAATGGCGGCCGAAGGCCCCTGATTCTGCATTCAAAGAAGTGCTTTCATCACATCGTTACTCCCGGAAAGCCAGGAAGCCAAGGAAGGCAAATGTGAGAAGCCCGTCATCGCTACACTTTCATTTTTTTCATCGGTTGTAAAGAATGTTTTTTATCTTTTCGACTTGACCAACAGGGTGGGTGGGAGGGGGGTCACTGGGACGAAACATTTCCCCCCCGCTCTAATGGGAAACCCTGCGCCACGAAAAAAAAAAAAATTCGCGTATGAAGACGATCTGAAGGTAAAGCACGGATTTGACAAATGCGAAAACTGGAGGTGTGTGGCATTACTTACTAGATTTCAACCGGCATCTTCATTTTCACGTGCAGCTCTTCTAATGTGGCCTTTTCGGCGAACGCTTCAGTCAGCCTCAGCCACAGATCTCGGTCCCAGCAGGCCACCCTGTCAGTGAGCCTGAGCTTTCTGAGGATAGCTAATCTCCTGGGCAGACACAGGGATCCCAGTTTAGCGGGAACAGTAAGGCTGCCTCTGAGCAACCTCCAGTCCACAGCGAAGTCGGTCACGCTGCGGTTGTCTATAAGCGCCGAGAAGAACGCGAGCGTATTCTCCGATTCCAATAGAACGTTCCTGACATCGAGCGTCGTGAGATGCATCAGTGATTGGGCCTGGAGTTGGCCAGACACATGCTTGATGGAACCGACGTGTCTATCCCTGGCTGTTTTGAACGTGAGCTCCTCTAGTGACGTCAGAGAGGAGACGAGGGCGAAGACGCCCTCATGGAATCTTGCTTCGTAACCGTGGTGATGTACCAAGTATACAGTCAAGGTCTTCACGGCGGAAACACGTTTCAGGGCTCGTTGGACGCGCTTGGGCCAGGGAGTCGAAGAGTACATTTCCAGGGCTGTGAAGCATCGGTGACTGCCGATCATGTCGTGGGCAAGGTTCATGGACGACGCTTTGAGCCACGTATCCGGCCACCAAGTGAAGAATTCGTCACACACGGGTGTCTGCGACACGGCCATGTGGACACCACCGACCTGTCGGCGGTCTGCACGAATCTCGAGTCCGATGTCTCGAAGCACCTTGTTTATGGCTACCTGGTGCTCGAGGAGCTGGCAGTTTACGTCACCGTTCTTGGTGCACGGGACGTGCAGCTCATTGGGATAGCGATTAGCTTGAGGCTGAAAGAGTGCCATGCTGGCCTCTACGACGTCCACCTCAAGGCAAGAACTTTACCTAGAAAGCCTATATATTGGCTGCTACAAGCCACAATAGGGAGTTAAAGAAGGTTACGTGTATGCACTTTAGATGCTCTAAAAACCAGCGAAAACGAAGTACAAGAACGAAGAAGGCACACTCACTCGCACAGCGTCTCCGGACTTACAATAAATTATTGACGCATCCCGTACATTTATACTTTACAGCCAGATATCTATCAGCCCGCCCTGACAGTTAGCCACGTCCCGATAAAAAACCGCCACTCTTTTCTGTGATAAGCGCAGAAGTTCGCTGATACAAACCTCCTTTTTCTTTTTTTTGATGTGGCGCGCTTCAAGCAGTACCGCTCAAATCTTTCAGCTCCCCTGCGTACAATGCTGGTGTGTCGAAAAAAGCCTCGCAACCATCTTTCATTTGCAAAACTATGCTACAGTGCATGATCTGCGCGCCTGTTTCCGATCATTCACTGTAAGCGGGTTCTTTAGGTGTTCATTAAGCACTGACCGTCTGGCTGATGTAAACGTATACCTGCAATACGGGGATTAGATAACACCCCCCCCCCCCCCCCCACTTTCAAGCTGCACTTAGTGAAAATAGTTTGGTGATGTTTTGCAAGGAAAATCTCGTTGACCGCGTGGTAGGAGGACGCAAAGGCCAGAAACAACAGGTTCACCCATAGGCGTGCGTAGGAACTCCGCCGGGGGGGTGGGGGGGGCGAAGGCTCATCGCGCGCCCCCCTCCCTACTAAGTCAATGTATGGGCAGACTTTGCGCCCCCCCCCTCTTGGGTGCAAGGGGGGCGGCCGCTCTCTGGCCCCCCGGTGCGCACGCTTATGGTTCACAACCAAACCTTTGTGGTACTCTTTACAGCCGTCAGATGCCTTGTGAAAGTATGGCATAACGTCAGTATTCCTTGTCTGAGGCCGAGCACGTGGTTTCCTTATTTTTCTGGCCACGTTTCACCGACCGACAGCAGAAGGGACGACGGAACCCCAGATGCGTTCAGCCGATCCCTTCTCAATAGAGCCTTTCTTGAATCTTCTCAGTGTGTACTTAAGATCCACCATTGTGTAGCCTGGAGACAAGTATGTGGTTCATAACAGGGTATTTGTATCGGGTCGATGTCGTGCCATTGCTGTGTTCTGTGTGTTTGGCTAATCGGTAAGCACAAGCCAAGAACTTCATGACGCACGTGTCGTCAAGGTGTGTAGATACACCCGCCACGTCTGGCGCTCTAACTGCTGACCCCAAAGGTCGCGGAGGCCGCATTTTCGATGGAAGCGGGAATGCGTAAGGCCTAGGCGCTTAGATTTAGGCGCACAATAAAGAACCCCTTGTCCGAAATTTCCGAGCCCTTCACACTACGACACTCCCTCAGAATCACATCGTGGTCTTGGCATTAAACCCCACAATTATTATCAAGGCGTGGACGCGTTGATGATTTAAAAAATTTTTGTTGATAAGATTTTTCATGGGCCGATGAAATTCAACTGTTTTTGTTGCGCCTGCGCAAGGAATATGGTGCTACTAAAGAAGTCCCAGTGGACAAGACCACGAGGTTCCTAGATTTAGGATAATACTGTCACAAGGCAGCAGTGGGTTAGTGGCAGTGGGACCCTCTCTGGAAGAGGAACACCCACGAAGTGCTAAAGGACAGGCTCCAGTCCGCCATTGTCTCGGCTATTTTTTCTGCTTGTACATATCTGTAAATATACGTTTCTTGTCAAATATTTTCACACGATGGACCCCTTGTTGGGAGCACGCCTCAGTCTAAAAAAAAGCACTTCTGCCTTTCGAGTCTGCCCATTCGCAATTGGTTAAACGGAACGTCGGGAAACTGTGTTTGATGACTGCCCTGAATAAAGAGTGTCCGCAAGTAATGCAGCAAGGCTTGACGCAGGTGGATCAGCTGAGAGCATGCGGGTTTCCGTCGTCCCTTCTGCTGCCGGTTCATGAAACGTTGGCCAGGAAGCTGTGGAAACCACGTGCTCGGCCTCTAGATGAACAAGCAACATTGAGGTTATGCCATACTGTCACACACACGTCTCACGGCCTGGAAAAGAGCGCCCCGAAGGTTGGTGGGAACCTGGCGTTTTTCAGCGCCTTTACGCCCGCATCCCAAACCAGTCACATAACTATTTAAGAATGTGCAACGTAAGGGGTGGTTATCTCTCCCACGCATTACGAGAACATTCATATCGGCCCATAAGGGGGAGTGTTTTAAATGAGCGCCTCAAAGAACACGAAAGTTACAAGGTATGATCTAGGAGCAGACCCATGGAGTTTGGCAGTGGTTGCGAGCGTTTGTTTTCCCACGCCAGCATTCTCGGCAAGGGAGCTCAAAGAACGAGCGCTCACTACTTGAAGCGAGTCACATCAAAAAGAATGGGCAGGTTTTGTATCAGTGAGCTTTTCTGTGCTTATCGCAGGAGAGTGACGGCCTCTATCGGCACGTGAATAGCTGTCAAGCGGCTGACAGGTCTCTGTCTGAAGCTCGTGCGCTTGCGCGGGATAAATTCAATGTACGTGATGTGTGGATAAATCATTATAATACCGGCGACGTGTACGAATGAGTGTGCCTTCTTCATCCTTGTCTTGGTTTCCGGTCGTTTTTCCATTGCATCTAAATATAAACCGACCGATCCAGCTTTCAACCTCTTTCAACTCCGGCTATTTTTTGGCCATGTCAAAGTAATGCTGCTTTTATGTTCCTGAGACCCTCCTGTCACGGCCCGCCAGCAGAAATAATCAGAAATTCGAGAATAGTTTAAATAAGCAAAACGCGCAACACGGAGACCGAAACCCGACCGGAATACTATCTTCGCGTGACGTATAAGTCGGCAAACCGGAAATCATGCAAGGCATGCCGTCCCGCTAGCGCGTAGTATGAAGGATGCGAAAGCGGCGAAGAGCAGACGCTCAGGGGAATGGTGACTCCGTCAGAAATATATCCTGTGTGGTGCCACTGCAGAAGGCCCTCGGAGTTGTCGGAAAATGACAGCTGCCATTGCGACGCATTTGGAGGCCAATTAAAATGGCATTCCTCTTCGATGAGTGGAACACAACTGTAGTTTAGAATACAGAGAGCTGAGCTAGTTGGTAAGTATTCATTCTAAAAAGACAGGGCTGCAAACACGGACACAAGAAAGAAGTCAGGACACACCACAAACGCCGACTAACAACTGAATAGACGCACAACGGCGGAAAAGACCTTTTTCTGTGCTGAACTGTCGCTGAACGTTTGAAGAACATTAAGTCCGAGCATGGTTGCAAAGCGATAGGAAGAAACGTGTCGTAGGTATACCGTACATTCATTGCGTATCTCACTGGCTAAAGAAAAGTAGATACAGCGTTAATGTTGTTTTCACAGCTGCCAATAAGCTAGATAAGATTTGTGCCTCTGTGCAGAGGAAGAATGAGCGAGTAAAAGACACGAAGCTGACCGATTTTTTGTTTCGGTAAAAACACACCAACAAATTCACTGATTGCCGTACGAGTGTGGGTGTGTAAGGTCCCTTTCAGCTGCGGCCGCTTCTACGTAGGACAGACGGGCCGATGCATTAACCAGAGATTGTTGGAACATAAGGGATCGCTAACCGAGGCTCACCTTCTAATCTATCCTTACATTGTCGAGATTGTAAGCGCACGCCAAAATCGATGAATCCACAGTCTTGTACCGGCATAGAAATGAAGAAACGCGCCTGATGATTGAAGCATGGCATATCGAGAATAGTGGTAGCGCATGCGTGAGCCAACCGGTCGATTAACTTGCATAAAGATGGAATCAAATGCCTTAACAGTTACCTTCCTCGTAGACCGCCACGCGTGCCGGATCGATAGGTTCGCCTATTGCATGGGCATGCGCAGATAAGTTTTCGTGCCTTCTTCTTTTCCGCCGTTGTGCGTCTCTTCAGCTATTAGTCGGCGTTTGTGTGTCCTGACTTCTTTCTTGTGTCCGTGTTTGCACGCCCTGCCTTTTTAGAACAACTGTAGTTCTTTGCTTGCCTGGCTGCGCATTCCACCGCCAGATGGCACCACCTGTCAAGGCGGCTCAAGTTTGTGTGGTCGCGATCGGGTAAAATGTTATCGCTGTGAAGTTTGCGGACTAACTAAAGCTTGCTAACATTGCTATGGGAAAGTGCATAAGTTTTGGCAATAGCGGCGTTCAGCATCGCGTTGGTAGGGCCGAATGAATTTAATATAAGCAATACTAGCCACCTTTCGCACCAACGTTACTAGGTTAGGTTACGTTATTTCGCACGATGCGCAGCTCACCGTATACCGATAGGCCCGGTCGCGCATTTACAAAGGCGAGCGAATAAACCCCCCCACAATGCACCGCGCCACGGTGCTCTCTGGGGCTATGCATTTTGGCCGGCCTAATTGTGTCGGGCGGCTGCCAGTCCCCGTACTTTCGTATCAGTGGAAACAGCGACGGCTGTGTGCGCGCTGTACTGCTGTGTAAGGTGCAAACGCAAAGTGCTGGGACGACGCGACCATAGTAAACGCCCTACGATGAATCGGATACACGCGTTAGATGTGCTTCGTGAGACGCTGTGCGCACATAAGTTCTCGCTACCGAAAGCCGACTCGCGCAGGACGCATTGAAGCGGACACAGCCTGCAGTGAAAAACAACACGACGGCGGGATGACGGATTTCTTGCGAGTCAGCAACGATATATGCAGACGTGGCAAAGCAAAGGAAAAGTGGGCTCTGGGACGATGTGATGCAGGAAAGCCCTCTACGATGGATCGCATGCACGCGAAACTGTAGATGCTTCAAGCAACGTTAGTGCGCGCGCCTTTATCGACCATGCCCTCCTCTGCCGAAAGTTGCGTTGATCTGTTTGCAACGACGTAAGTATCGATGTTGACAAAGCCATATATGCAGTTAAAACGACGGGATGACGGATTTGTGCAAGCCTTGACGCTGCTCAGAAAGCTGGTATCGAAGAATGTCATTCCCTACGTCGCGGTCGTCACTTCAGCATTAATTAGCTTCAGCTGACGGCCCAGCACTGGCTTAGAATTATTGCTACGCACTGTGAATGGGGACATGCGATGCAATATGAAGATCTTCGAAACGTCATTGTGCTCCTTAAAACACGCGAAGCTTTCGGCCGTTCGTATATTTTTGATTATATATATAAGATGATGCGCGATCATTAAGAGAGAGAAAAAAAAAAAGAAACGCTGGCGCCAGGATATCACCTATGAGCAAAATAAGGTTCGAACAAAAACGAAAATTTTCTCGTGTGCCCTTCAGAAAAAGAGCTCTGCTCCTGCCATTTTCTTTCTTTTTTTTTTTCGCATTTCATCGCAATACATGTGTAATGCGGTGAAGCTTTGAAGGCACGCGCAATGTTATGATATGCGAATAAGACTCGCCGAAAGCCAGGTTCTCGCCATCGTCCGCCAACCATATTTTTCTGAGAATTTGACGTAGCCCCTCGACGTGGTTTTTTTTTTTCTTTCTGCAACCCACCCTTATGCAACAAGCCATCATGCATACTTGAAGGCAAGTAAAAAAACCTACCTGGCCACAACCCATGCAACACAAAACCTCTATACGTTCTAAGACGCTTTATGGGGGGTTTGTGTTTCATGGGAAGTTCCACGTAGTCGTCACATGAAATTGAAGTAAAAATAGGACTGCATACCATGGAAGTCGCCCACAATCTTGCAAATATACAAACACACCTTGCTTTATTTTTTGCATTACTTAAACCCAATGCATTGCAGGTGAAATGCCACCTGGAGTATCACAGGGATCATTGCTTGCACCCTTCGTCATCCTACCTTATATAAGTGATAGCCAGTCTCGTATGCATGTGCCTGTTCAAATGAACTTCCTTGCGTATGACTGCATGATTTGTGCAAGAATTATAATACCATATCAGACTTCACAATTTAATATTAATTCTAGCACAAGCCTTCACAGGGAACCTGGCAGATATCTCTTAATGCTAGGGATGTGTATTTTCTGAGAAGCATTGGAAGCTCTTTTCTTGCACAAGTTGTGTCAAATGCCTACAGACCCCTTCAGCCTATAATCTTGGTGCCTTACCACAAGTACGTAATGCAAAAATCACAGGAAATGTTAAAACTGGTTCAAAGATTTATGAGCGGTTCTAAAAAAAAGAAAGCAATATATTTTTTGCTTTTGCAGAAGCATTGTGAACAAGAGTAGACCAACTGAGACTGCCACAAGCATCCTTGAATATGTAAAAATACTTTTCAGAGGAAGCTGCTTGGCGAATGTGGAGGCCACGCATTTTATTCAGCTGCACACATTTCTGCTAAATCTTTTTAATGCTACAAAAATATCCAAGATAACACCTATGATGACACAGACAGCATAACACACCCAGTTTCTTATGTCTTTTGGCATTGAAGATAAAAGGTAGCTTATTCCTTCATATAAATTTCCCATATTCACATTTATGTAAGTGAGAAGCTTGACAGCATACCAGTTTATATCTCTCTCTACGAGATGCGGACATCTATAAATCCAGAAGCCCGAATTATCACTTTTGACAAATGTGAAGACGTACAGATGCAGAACTGTGAAATGTTATTTATTCACACCTGTTATTTATTTTTTAAACAAACTTCCAATTCAGCAAAGCATTATACAAGTACCAGTGTTCATATGCCTCATGACTGGCATGTGGAATGGTCTTTACAAAGGTTCTCCACTGCCAACCAGGGTTGTTGCAAGTATTGTACTAGGCATGTGTTCCCCTCTCCCCCCAAAAAACCCCTGTGACAGCACTGCTGCCAGCACCATGAATGAAACAATGCAGGCAACAACTGCAGTGCTAAATGCATGAAACACCTCGCCATCAAGATGAAATCATTGGGCTATGGCCCAAGAGGAGCAAGGTATATTTGCACAGAGAAGTAGCTCAGGAAATTTGCAAGATGCATTGCCACCAGGCCCTCTAAGCACGCAGTCAGTGGATGCTTTATGACTTCTTCATGGCACTCTTTCTATGAGAAAGACATTGATCTGCTGCTTTGGTGATGTAATGATTTCTCCTAAGTTACGAAGACTGCATTGACCGCAAGCTGTGCTTAGATAGGGATGGTAGTAGTGTAAAGCCCGGCGATGCAGCTTTGAACCATTTTTATAGAACTGTCCCTCACTGTGGCAACAGGCATGCTTTGGAGGTAGTAGCATCGACCTACTTCCTAAATTTCTGCAAACGCCTTTGCATGCAACTCAAGGAATGTCAAAAGGTATTGCATGCTCTCGTAGCTCACTTTGGCAGCCTAAGATACACCCCAAATTTGGTAATAAACTGCCATGAATATTGCATCATTTTACAAGCGGGGGCTTTATTTTAGATGCGCAGCAGTAGCGCAGGCATAGGTGACATGAATTGCACTTTTAATGTGAAATGGCCAGTCATTAACGACCATTTTGTAATTGTCATAATAACATAAGCATTTGTTGTTTTATTTAAATTTTCCCCTAGAGCAAAAAAACTTATTCATAATGCATATAGCTATTATTTTAGAAGTGGCAAATTGTAGCTTATCGAGCTTAAAATGGGTCAGCAATGGTGAGCATTATTTCTGCAAGGTTTGAAATTGTGTTCTTGCTGTGTTATACTGATGCAATGCTGCAGAAAAGATATATTGCACATGTTTATTGCCAATTACCGTATTCATTCATCACGAGTTTATAAAATCTTCGCATGAGAAGGATGTATTATGTAGCGCAGTGTTAATGTGGTGCTACATGGTGTGACAAATGGCGGCTCCTAAATATGAAAAAGGACCTTGAACCATTCGAAGTGCCATGCTGTAGTCTTACTAATGGCCAACAGAAGTCATGAATGTGAACCATAATTAGAGTGGGTGTACCATCAACTCAGAGGTTACTAATACAAAACATTTATGCGAGACATGGTGTGGCAAAGCTGACTTATTGTTAGTGCAGCTTACTTATATTGTTCCTTCATGGTGCAAAAAGGCTGCATGTTTTTTTTTTTAAATTCAGAAATTCAAAAAACTTACAAACTGCTTTTTATGAGACATCAGCGTTGGTTAGAAGGGACAGGTTACAAGGAGTGCTGCTCATATTGCTTGAAGTACACTAGTTACCCCAATTAGAATCAATTATTTACATGTCTGACAGCTTGTACAAGTTAAAAAAATTTTAAACTTTAAGATATTGCCAGCAAACAGCATTTCATTTAAAAGATTTCAAATGCATTAAAGAAAAATTGAATTTGTTGCACTTCGCAAAGTACACTTAGCACTCAAAGGGTTAAGGTGTGTCTGACTTTGTGTTCATCTCTGATGACAGACAGTACTGTGGCGTAACTTTGCCCGTGGCTTACTTAAAGGGCCCCTGACACCAAAATCGAAACCTTGAGATGTCTGTGTTGTTTGACTGTCCTGTATAAGTGGGTACTTCTGACCGATTATTAGTGGCGAATGTTTCTTTTAAGATATCTTAATTTGGGTTTAAAGTAAACATGAGTTCTTATTTGGATTTTCAGCACCTCGTGACATTGGCACAAGTATGATGTAGACAGAGGTCCCTTATGACGTTACACAAGAAGAGCTAGTATTGTCGACAAAGATACGCAGGGCGCACACAATACCATGACTAGCACTCAACAAGGACTATTGTTCGTCCCCCCTCTCGCTCTATTGTCAGGCTGCTCTCAAGGTGGTTCTGGCTGCTTACACCAGGAATGATTTTCCTTTTTCACAGGGGGATACGCCCAAAGTGGCCACATCGTTTCATTCTTCACCACGCCTGGGCCCACCGATGTGAAAAGTTAGCTTTAAGTCCCATCAATTTTATTTTATTTATTTAGTTTTATTTAAAAATACCTTACAGGCCTCCATTGAGGCATTGTGTAAGGGGGGCAGTATGAAAAAGTGGACTTCCATAGTAGTTACATAACAAAAAGTTCATGAACAGTGGTCATGTAGATCACATAATAAGAAGAGCAAAACAAAATAATTAATTAGTTCATCAGCAATGGTAACAAAAGAAAATCAACAACACTAGCAAAGATAAAACATATAATAAGGAAATATTCATCGAGTCAAGCACAATTGAAATCTTACAGTACTAGGGTTTGAATAGAAAAAAAAGAAAAGCGACACTACGGTGCTATACAATAAGAAATTGCAAGAAGGTTACAACACAGAGAGCACACTGCGATAATGGCAAATATTTTTACACCTCGTTGGCCAGATAACTGGTCAATGAGTCACGAAATGCATCAATGTTGTCAGACATGCGATGCTATCTGGCAGGGAATTCCAACATCAGACTGCACGTGGAAGCGCAGAGCAGTTGAATGCACGTGTTGATCCTTAAATGTGGGTATAGCTAAAGTGATTATGAAGCTTGTGTGACGTGGAGTAGGGTCTTTTCAAGCATGCTAGTGTTTCGAGATGAATGAATGAATTTGTGAAACAGTGTCAGCAAGGCAATGTCACGTCGAGTACTCAAAGATTACAATGAAAGGTTAAGTTTGATTTGTGAGATGCTAGACTGATAGCTGTATTCGTTATAAATGAAGCGGCTTGCCCTGTTCTGAATTCATTCCAACATGTCAGTAAGGTATTTCTGGTGAGGGGACGAAATAGGGGAAGCGTACTCGAGTTGAGGGCGAACGAGAGTAAGGTATGCTAATTTGCGAACATTCGAAGAAGCGTTTCTTAAGTTTCGATGCAAGTAACCCAAAGATTGGGAGGCTTTGGCTGAAACGGAGGTGATGTGTTCTGACCAAGAAAGATTTGTAGTGAATATAATGCCTAGATACTTATATTGTGTAGCGATTGCAACAGTGTCTTTATTGATATTGTATGAATGTAGGGAAGGTATAGGCTTCCGAGTAAATGACATTACATTTTGACGTATTCAATGTCATTAGCCATTTACTACACCATTTACTAATTGGTTCTAGATCATGCTGAAGAACCAGATGGTCGTCTGTATTAACTATTGTGCGATAGACAATGCAGTCGTCAGCAAATATTCTTATAGTGGAAGACACGTTATGTGGAAGATCGTTAATAAAGATGAGAAAGAGTAAAGGACCGAGGATGCTTCCTTGTGGTACACCAGAAGTTACTTCAGTTAAGGAGGACGAGAAGTTATTTGCAATGGTGAACTGGTAACGATTAGAAAGAAAGTTCCGGAGCCATGATAAAGTGAGACAGTCCAACTGAAGAGCTGAAAATTTTGAAATAAGGCGACAGTGTGCGAAGCGATCAAACACCTTTGAAAAGTCCAGAAAAAAGCAGTCAGTTTGTTGGTTGTTGTTCAAGTTAGTGTGTAGGTCTGTAACAAATTCAAGCAACTGTGTCTCGCACGATAGGCCCTTTCTACAACCATGCTGATTATGAAAAAAAGAACTTGTTAGTCTTAAGGTGTCTGTAAATCTGCGAGGCGATAATGTGTTCCAGTAACTTGCAAGAAATGCATGTCAAGGAGATTGGTCGGTATTTTTCGCACGATGATTAAAATACCGGTATGATTTTTGCCATTTTCCAGTCTGTAGGAAGGAGGCCAGTCGCGAGTCACTGCTTAAATATGTGAAGAAGAATTTCACTTGACACTGTTACTGTATTTTGTAACATTTTTTAGTTTATACCATCTATGCCACAAGAAGAAGACATCTTAAGGTTATTTATGAGTGATGATAGTCCCTCCAATGTGATTTCTATAGGTTCCATGTATTGGTAGCTGAAATCAGAAACCTAAGGTACGCTTGAAGTGTCCTCCTTCGTGAATACGGAACTTTAAAAGCAGATGAACACTCGCTATTTGGAAGAGGAACACTACTGCTGCTGTGTAAGCAGATATCATTAGATTCGTGGTTGGGGCTTATTACTTTCCAAAACTTAGCTGGATTGTTTTTAAGTAGTTCAGGAAGGTCATTGGAGAAATATTTGTCGTTTGCTTGGCCTAAAGCTGAGCAATATGTTTTAAGATAGCATTTTAATTCTGCCATGAAGATGATGTGCGAAGGCTCATAGCGATATTATACAGTCGTTTCTTTCTGCTCCTCATGCGCTTGGTGTTCTTGGTGTTCATCATGGCTAATGAAGCTAAATCACTCCAGGGCTAAACCCGTCTTCTTTACACGAAATTCCAGCTGCCTCCTGACCACATATACACTTAATCATGGTTAAATTTGAAGCAGCGCACGACGACAGACACAAAAGGAACGAACGGGACACCGCTGCACTCTCAACTAGTTTTTATAAATAAATAAATAATAAATAAATTTCGCAGAAAAACATGGTTAATATACAACAAGACGGTGTACCACGTGCTACAATGACGTTCAAGCTACATCATATTTTCTAAAAAGCACACTTCGCAATCGCTCAAAGTTATCGATGCTTGGCTAATGCAGTAATCTTTTCTTTTTGCGATGTGGAAGGCCTCGATCACTTCCCTGGTCACCTGATCTCTGTGACTGGAAAGTATTTCAGTCTCAGAGAACAGCGGGGAGCAGCCACACTCCGAACAACGCCGCCTTATGTGTGAGTAAGCATTATTAGCTAATGCTCTCTTGTGCTCCGTCAACCTTGTATTTATGCACCGGCCAGTTTGGCCGATGTACATCTTCCCGCATGACATGAGCAAACAGTACACCACTGCAGTCCTGCACTCAACAAACGAAACAACGTGCTTGACAGAGCACCGAAAACTATCCTTTTTTGTTGATCGCCTCCTATCCAGCCTCGCGCAGATTTTTCCTAGTCTGTTAGGAGCAGAAAAAACAACATGTATTTCATATCGGCTGCCTACATTTTTCAGATTATGCGATATACTGTGTGCATAGGGTATTGAGACATATTTCTTTTTCTTTTTTTCAGAATTCCTATCTTTTTGAGGCTGCTCCATAGACACACCACTGCGCACATGACGAACCAACTTCTGTGCTGATCTGCACAGAACATGTTCTTCGTAACCCGCACTACCTAATCTATCTATTGTTTATTGAAACTGTCATTAATTTGGTGGGGACAAGATTACCTACTACACGGAGGCATAGCCTACTCATGCCTCCGTGCTGCCTTGGCAAAATCTGCCAAAATATGCATGTTGCACCAACAGTCACAACTACAAAATGGTTGGTGTGATTGAAATGCAACTTGGCAGCTATGTAGTAAGGGCACTATCCTGTGCATCTAACCTCCATGATCACCCCATCTCTAATCTAAGGCACGTTATTGTAAAAAGAATGAAAAAGTTTATATTTGACAGGTTTGTTTTGCACACAATGGACCATTTGCAAAAATCTGCAAGGCGGCTTTACTGCAAGGTTGTTTTCCAACCAAAAACTCTCCGTCGCAGACTGGTTTTCTCGCTCATTGTACTTTTACCGCTCCTAATTCCAGTGAAGGCACGCGAGTACGACAAAACGACCTCTTTCCCCAACAATTACTGTGGGGCCGGCGCGTACGAACCCTCAGCCTTCGCTAGGTGGACAAGGCAGCCGTCGTTTGTAAGAAAAAAAAAGGGGGGGAGGGGGTAGAGAAGCAAAAACAGAATGAGCGAGAAAAGCAGTCGGGGATTGAGAGTTTTTGGTTGGAAAACAACCTTGCAGGAAAGTCGCCTTGCAGATTTTTGCAAATGGTCAATTGGCCATAGTACAAAAAGGTACTGCTCATTTTCAATAATACTGCTTGAGTGCACAACTCAACCTATAAAGAAGTAGTATGCAAAATTGTATGTAAAAATGTTTATCAGAAGGAAAGTTATCACTGTTCGCATAAGTGTAGGATGCAAAAAATCATGTTTTGAGAAAAATGGCTTTAAAGATTTCAGTCGAATGTACATATAATAAAGAAACAATCAATATGTCTCCAGCATCATAGCTTGGGCCCTCCTCTGAAGTGGCGCATTCTCCTTTTGAGCGAGCTGAAGCACACATATTTTTTTAAGCTCATCTGTGTCTCGAGCTGACTCTCATCTATGTGCGCCACAGCGGGTCCACACTTGGTATATTGATTCCATAACTTGCGTTGATGCTTCTTTTTTGTCCTATACTTTGCCATATTTCATGGAGTACTGTAACTTTCTCCTTGAAAGGCCACAAATGAATCCAAGAGCTTGAAGTGGTGTACGAAAAAGCACAGACGGCAGAGTAAGAACGCGCACAACTTAAACAACAGAGTGCCGCATCCGTGTAGTGGAAATTTTCAAATAAATCGAAAACATCATGCCCCACAAGCTTCAGAATGTACTTAGACACTAGCATTATGTAATATGTATAAGGAAAAACATTTGTGACGACATGGCAGGTGTTGTGGAATCAGAAACCTTCAGTTTCGATTTCGAATGCGTCTTAGGTTGGAAAAATGGTCAGAACTGTCGAACGGCTTAAGATAACTACATAATTTTTTTGCTAAATATTCTTGAATAGACAAGGAGCTTGAAAATGTCGAATTCAAAAAAATTCTGTTTTGAAGGTGGTGACCTACCTTAAAAGATTGTGCAGGTCTTGATAACCTTTCCATCATTGTAAACTTGCCCGTTTATCTCTTTTTCATAAAATTTATTATCATCCGTTCCTTCATGACGATTTTTTCAGTCACCCTTAGCCATCTTTCCACACCGTCATCACCCTCTCAAGATCAAACACATCACATGCCGTACTTCATCTTTTGCTAATTCAGTCATACCAAAAACCATCATTGAATGGAACCAGCTGCCTCGTAAAATTGCAATAGAAAGCAACATTCAGAAATTTAATGACCTTTTAAACTTTAAAGTTTAATGTTCTGCTCTATTCTCAATTACCCATTTGATTCTTATTTTGTACTGTATTATGTTATTCTGTTATCTTGTGTTGCATTACTATGTTGCGTTTTTAAATATCTTTTTTCAATATTTTCAATATGTGTTGCGTTATTGTGTTGCTTTTTTCAGTATGCTTAAGCAAGTCTTGTTATTTTTGCTAATTTTTATGTTTGCTGTCTCTGTATTGTATCTTTTCTTCTTTTGCTACCCCCCTATGTAATACCCTCCCAGTGAGGGTGTTCGGGGGTTTCCTGAAATAAAAAAAAATAAATAAAAGTCACCTCTTCACTTACCCCTTTCAGACGCCACCTATGAAGAACTGTATGTAAACGTGTCAAACTGACACAACATTATTTGACGGCACTCAATATTCTATTGCAACAAAAATAGTGTCATAATATATCAATTTAGGTGTTATAGTAACTCGTCCTAATTAAGTAGTAATTAAATATCTATTTATCCTGAAGACGTTGATGTTCTCTTTTGGCATAAATAGAATGACACTTTAGGCTAGAAATATTGTTAAAATTCATTCTTGGTTATGTACATTTCGAGCAAAGGAAAATTATACTTTCCACAGTATGTACTATGTTCCTATTGTATTGTGTTCGTTGTCCTTTTGTCCTTATGCAGCTAACATTGTATAATGGCAAGTTTATTGTTTGTTGAATAACTTATTTTCATGCTGCATTTCATTTCTTGTCTGCTTGGTAACCACTCCCCTCTATAATGCCCTATGGCCTTGAGGGTAAGTAAATAAATACAAAACAGTAGACTGCAAAATGAAGTTAAATGAAGAGAAGTGTATTACGCAGGAGGTTCGATTCGTCCAAAGCTCGATATATCTTGATGTTTCTTAGCCCCTAGTTGATACAAATAGCAAAATCGAGTGGTGTACACAATTGTGTACATAGCGTGTCAAACGGTTAATATTCCTCACGGCATTCCTTGCAAGCACTGAACGCTCATGATGCAGTCCTTTTCATGTCGAGTTACAGTCCGATTTTAGGTGTCTACACTCCTTTAAAGGCCAACTCCGGCGATTTTTTGAGGTCGATGGATCTCAATGAAATTCGCTGGGTACGTTTCTTTGCACGTTTCCGTCATTTATGCCAAATTACAGGCTTGAGACATGCGCAGATTGTTTGCAAATGAATATTAAAGATTGTCTGCAAACGCCCTCCTGGCTTCCCACAATTATTGGCAACATTGCGTCTGTGACGTCAGTATTGGTAAGGCGGTGGAAGTGACGCAGCCGAGGGCACCGCTAACTTTGGCGCTTCGGCCGCTATAGCGAGCGTCTGCCGTGCACAAGGCGACAGACAGCATTGGTTTGGCCGGCGCTTCGCTGGTCGTCCCGGCTGTCACAGTTTTCATACTCCGCGCCGGCGTCACCGGCATGCCTTGCACGACTTCCAGTTCGTTCGTAACAACGTCTACGTGATACGTAGACAGTACACTCGGTTGGGTTTCGGTGTTGCGCTTTTTTGCTTATTTAAAATTATTCTCCAATTTGCCGAGTATTTCTGCTATCGGGCCCGTAAGGAGCGTCTCAGGAACATAAAAGCACCATTACTTTGACATGGCCAAAACATCGCCGGAGTTGGCCTTTAAGAGATGCAGTTGGCCTGTTTTGGAATAAACAAAAGCAAAAACTTCCTGCATTAAAAAATTATATTTTTCTTATTTTTTAGTCAAAGTAATATGAAGTCTCAACACTTCCAAGCTTGCTCTTGTAATTGTTGGGTTCATTTATTATTTTAGTGAAGTAAACAAAGGTTAAATTGCACAATAGTTTCACATTAGTCACAATGAAGAAGCATCCAGAAATATTGCACGAAGGCAGGTGCTGTCCTCGTCGCAGTACTTGTCCACAATGAGCAGAGCATTGGCACCTGATGGTGTTCAAGCTCCTTAAGGACCCAGATTCACACTGTTTTGGTGGTCAGCCTGTAAGTGGAGGAGATACCAAAGTGTTTTTAAGTACCGAGTTCTGCGACTTGCTCTCTAGTGACTTTTTATTTAGCTTTGCGAAGGAAAGTGAGGAAATGGAAACAGTCAGAAATCCTAGATGTATCAGCACCATAACACAAGTCAAAGAGAAGGCATAAAATTGAATACAAAGCACACAAGCAGCACACCAAAGAGAGGACCCCACAAAAATATGCACACAATGCTATGCATTGCTAATGGAATTGTGCTCTTGATGACACAAATGTCTATCACTAAGCTTATCCAGGTATACTTTCAGCAAGCAGCACATCTATAGGGCACTGCACATGGAGATACATGTCAACTATGGGCGTACACTATTAAGTTAACGTGGCTCACATTTTTCTAATGCTGCACGGGCGCATGAGGACTGCCATGTGGAGGCGCGTGGCAATGATTGAGAGTGCATGTGCATTGAAAAGCAGCAAAGGTGGCTCGATAAGCCATGAAAGCACCATTTGCAAGCAAAAAAAAGAGAGATTGATTAATTTGCATTATTAGTGTGTTGTTACTGCCATGTATGTGATTATTGTACCAGAGTCATTAAAATCAAGTTTGGTGATTTTATTATTTATAAATAAGTGAATAAATATACAAATGAAGTAAAACTGTGTTTTGTTTGCATTACTTGGTTTCTTCCACACCCCATGGGCATTGGCGAAGCTTGACGAGACCATCAGAAGATTCTGGTGGATGAGGTATATTGAAGATATCTCAGTTCTAGCTTAACTAGTGCTTATGAGTAATTCAGTTTTTCAAAGCTTATGCAAGTTTTGAAGGCCAAAATGCAAGGACTTTCAAGACCCTGTCACAAAGTTATTCAAGGATGTGAGGCAGCACCCCAAGTAAAAGTCTTTCGCTTTAACAATTTTACCAGAACATTACAGATAGCTTCATTGCATTAAAAATACAGGAAATCGATTAGAAATGTCCAGTCCTGCTCACAGTGAATTCCCAATATGCACGAAACTTGACAACTTGTATGCTGGGTAACCTTCAGTTCTCCAATTCAACATTTAAGTGTAACATGGGCCTGCAGCAGTCTGCTCGGTCAGAAAACATGCATGGGATTTTCGGCCACTTCTTCACACACTTGTCCAGCCCAGCCAGAAGAAGCAAGAACTCCCAAGTCTAGTGATTGGCAAACTGTAAATGTGAGGTTTTAAGGAAAGTAATTTGGTTGAATAATTTGAAATAAAGTAGTTAGAATTGAATATATAACATATTACACAGAAAAACGAGCAGTTTTATTATGATCCAACGACCTTGCACAACAGTTTTACGAACGAGAACTAGGCATGTGCAAATATCACTTGCGCTACTGTCGTCTGGTCTACTTTTGACAGTGTCCCTTTGTGCTGCTATACCTGCAATGTCCCTTTCTTGGTGTGAAGCGAAGTTGAAGCAAACTTATATTGAATTTAGGATTTGAATATGAGTAAGTTGCAAGTTATACCATATAGTAAAATATTTCTGTTTGAAATTTTCCTCCTTGGCCCATATAACAAGCTCTTAAACTTAAGGGCACAGGCTAGGCCCTATACCTCCCATGTATTTTAAGGTGCATTTAAGACCAATTTCCTTGGAAACTACTACCGTAAAATACCAAGCAAGCACCCCTACCTGAGCAAGCGCACCCTTCTCCTTTTCGGGAGACTTGAAATATGCGCCAATGAATGAGCAATGATCAATCAAAGCACAGCCATTGTCATTACAGGTAACATTTTGTCCTTGTGGCGACACGGTCTTCAGCTTGCTTGCACGAATGCTCCCGGTCTCGTTCTGTTAGTAGCTGAACCGTGTAGATCTCCAATTATACTACGCTCTCCAAACGGTGACTTTGTCAACACGAGCATATCTTTTGCCGTTGCAACAAAATCAACAAAGGTGCAAATAAACTCAAGATAAGTGCACAGAACCATGTCTCACACTCAAGGCAAGTGGACTTGGTAAATGCCGCGAGTATTAAAAAATCTGTACCATGTGCCTTTAGGTAGCCAGACTGACTTTAAAAACCTGCTAAGCTCAGAGAAACCACCAGTATTGTTTTTTAAAAAATTCGATTGAGGCAGAAAGCTCAGCTTCTACACGACCTAAGGGGGTGCGGCTGCTCGCCAGCTGGTCTCGGATACCTTGCGATTTTGGCTCAATCAAGATGCGGTAAAATGTGTGGGGCACTGGACATTGTTAAGGAAGGCCTTATTTCACAGAAGCAAAAAAAGAGAGAAAAACCAAATTTCAATAATAAAAGAAATTTACCTCACCCTGTGTTTAAAAAAAAAAAAAATTGGGGCAGCTACGCACCAGTGTTGTGATGAGTTGGGAAACAGTGTAGCTGGTGGCCTTCCCTAGCATGTCTGCAACCTCCAACTCATCTCCCTCCTCCACTTGCCTTCGATAAACTATGCTAAACTCTCTTTCTTTTATTATTTACCTTATTATTTTCCCCACTGGCACTTCGTTAAGTGCATCACGCTATTATGTACCTCTATCCATATACATGCTTTATTTTCTTGCAAATATGTCTTATTGGTATCACTTTCTAATACAAAAAAAAGTGTAATGTGCAACATAGTATGTATTTCTGGCACAACATCTGGTGAAAGGGCAGAAAAGATTCAGGGTCTGAGAGAGGCAATGTCACTGACTGTGTTGGTAAACTTGGGATTAATTGTGCAGCCGTCTTTTTCTGCACAGCCGATGTATTGATCCTTGCCCCCACCACCTGAAAGCTTTCTGCACCTAATGTATTTTTGCACTGCTTGCAGGATTAGCACACTTTTGACCATGTGATAATTTCATGTTATGTCGTCATGTAATGTCATCTTATATGACGTCGCAAATACTGCTAATCTGCAACATTATGACAATGTCATAAAGCCTTAATTTATGATCACGTGGCTATTCGCATTGTTCTTGTTGCTGCCACTGCAGACAGTCACTTTTCCCATTTGATGAGGCATTTAACACTTTCACCTTGAAATACAACCGTCCACTTGACCCCCCACCATAGGTTGGCAAAGTCACTCATGAATCGACTCACTCAGACTCAAATCGGGCCACAAGTATGAGTCTGAATGAATCCGGGTGAGTAATATTTTGGTGAGTTTGAGTCCAAGTGAGTCCGGTTGAAGAAAATATTGGTGAGCCTGAGTCCGAGTGAGCTCCACGTTTTGTTGCCAATTTATGGTCCTATCTACTCATCTTCATCATTACTATCAACCTGATGTCGGCTTACATTTATACTCAAGTCTATTCACACTAGTATTCATGGGCCATCTCAATATTTATTGATCCGAGGCATGAGTTAGGGGAAGGGGTGCCATGACCTCCCCCCGAAAACTCTTTCATAGGAAGTTCTTGATAAAAATATCTCGTGTGAGTCGCGTATTTCATAAAGATGTCTTTACTGGATTGATATATGATAATGATGATATATGATATATAATGATAGCTCGTAATTGAAGGTACAAGATCAAAAGGTGTGTCGTAGAGCACTGATTATGTGAGATATTGGCATTAAAGAGGATTGACACCATGATCGAAAAAGTCAATTTTACGACAACGCGCTCATGAGTCGACTCACTTGGGCTCACTCAGACTCAGGTGAAGCCATGAGTCTGAGTGAGTTGGGCTGAGTAATATGTTGGTGAGTTTGAGTCTGAGTGAGTCCGGTTGAGAAAAGGTTTAGTGAGTCTGAGTCCGAGTGAGTCCGGTTGAGGAAAGCTTTGGCGAGTATGAGTCCGAGTGAGCTCCAATTTTTTTGCCGACCTATGCCCCCCACCATCAATTTCGTATCATTTTACCAAAGCACTTATGCTTATTGCTCTTTGATACTAATTTTACTGATTATATGACTCCAGTTTTAATCTATGACGCGCCTCAGTGTCTACTCTATCATATGCAACCTTTACCTCAAGCCGTTCTAGCCCTTTTAGATAAGCTTATTATTACAGCGAAAGCTGTTACGAGATCACAACAAGGGCTGATTCTGGTGCCGTAGTTGTCCACTGCCACCGTTGTCCATAACCACTATTGCACGAAATAAGAAAAAAGCTAAATAAATAAAAAATGCCGAAGACACAATGGGCATCGAACCCAGACCCTCTGCGTGGCAGCCCAGCATTCTACTACTGAGCTATGCCGGTGCTTGAAACTCCGTTGCAAACTGACCATATCCAGGCTTCATGTCGGGTAAGGAATCATGTTAACATGCGTAATAAAGCGTTTCAGAACAACAGGGTATCACACAATGCGAATTGCGTAACGAGTGGGTCGTTTAATGCTCCAACCCATTACAAAAGCCTCAGGCATATTTCTTCATCGTCGTCAGCCACAGCATCAACAAAGTGCACATAATGCCTTACAAGTGTGTAACGGGTACCATGCTTTTCTGAAGAACGACGAATAATGGCATAGTGGACGCTTCCCCACTACACAAAAATTATGATGATTTATGGTGTAGTGGGTACCATGCAAGTGTGCTTGTAGTAGTTGGCCCAAGAGTGTTTAAACAAATGCTCTAGAAACGCCGCTCTTCCAGCTTTCGCTGTAACTGTACTGTACGTTCCGCGCAGGCCTGGCAGTTTTTTTTTATCATGGTTTTCAAACTCACACCGGTGCTTGGCAGGGTGATCTGGAAGATGGCAGACAGTGCCCATGACCTCCCCCCGCCCGAAATTTTTTAACAGCCAAGCTGTTTAGCAAATCCTTCCTTGTCCGGCGAACAAAACAACTATCATCATAAACTGGTATGTACCACAGATATTTGGTAAATCTGGTCCACTAAAAATGAAGAAGGCAACAGTTAGCCCAAGAAATGGCTGCGAAGCGATGGCGGCGAGCCGAAGACCCCGAGTATGTACAACGAGCTTCTAGGTTGTTTTCTAGGTTGTTTGTAGGCCTTAGCTAGGTGACACCGATGTCCGAACTCGAGAGACAGAACCTCGTGCTGAAACCAAGCGTTTGCACCTCTCATAGATCTACAGGCACGTCATCATTGGCGTAGGCCTTCCATTGCTTCGGGGTCTTCTTGCAGCAGTCGTTGCCTTTGCCGTTCCCTAGTATCCCGAAGAATCGCGTCTTTTCCCACACTATGAGAGGGAACGGGAAAGGCAACGGTGGCAGCAAGAAGACCCCGAAGTGATAGAAGGCCTACGCCAATGATGACGTGCCTGTAGATCTATGAGAGGTGCGAACGCTTGGTTTCAGCACGAGGTTCTGTCTCTGGAGTTTGGACATTGGTGTCATCGGTGGAGTTCGGACATCGGTGTCACCAAGCTAAGGCCTAGAAACAACCTAGAAGCAACCAGATTAGTCTTCAGAATCGCCCAGCTATGCTGTTTGAAGCCTTGCGCGGCCTAGTGCAAGCTTCCCCAATTTTTTTTTCTTGCCACGGCATACAGAGTATAAAATGACAGTTGAGCACATCTACCTGCCTGGTCTCCACTTCAGATCTGTGAGCTTGGCTCACACATGCGCTACCACTATTTCTGATATGCCACGCCTCAATTATCAGACGTGATTCTTCATTCCTGTGCCTGCACAAAACTGTGCATTCATCAAATTTTGGCATGCGCTTACACTCTCGACAATGTAAAAACAGGATAGACGTTGAGCCTTCGGTTAGCGATATTTTATGTTTCAATAATCTCTTGGTAACACAGTGGCCCCCATGTCCTACATAGAAGCGGCCACAGCTAGAAGGAACCTAAATTTGTTGGTGTGTTTTACGAAACATTTGTTAGTGCACTTGTTGTCACCTCGCTGTCAACTTGCCCATTCTTTCTGTGCACAGCAGTACAAAACTTGCCTAGCTTATTGGAAGCTGTAAACACAACATTAATGCCGTACTAACTTCCCACTTTCTTTAGCCTGTGAGATATGCAGGAATGTAAAGAATACCTATGACACGTTTCTTCCTATTGCTTTCTGCAATCATGCTCGCTCCTAGCAAAATGGACTTCTTTAAGCGTTCAGCGACAGTGGCCACTGCAATGCAAGGATAACCCACATATAAAAGACGCGTAAGCTGTGCTTTAAAGCTAGAACTCACTTTGTGCTCACATGAATTGTTGAGGGAAAATTTAAGGCACGACATGGCTATACCATTTTTTACAACCTTAAAATGCTTTGACGAGAAGTGGCCTTGACTATCTAGGAGAATACTGCCAGCATGTGCGGTTCTTCTAAAATGTTACAGAAATGTATAAAAATTGCATTCCATTATTCCAAGGGCATTCTTTAGTTCAGCCCTCCTCCATTTATTTCAAATTTCTTGCTCACTGAGGTAACCACAGAGTCAATGTCCTCACCGCTACAAAAAATCAAGTAATCGTGCACATAAAAAAAAACCTTTACAGAATTATCTAAGGCACCTTCTAACCGCTTCTCAATCTTGCTAAGGTATAAATCACTAAGTATCAGAGCAACCTTAGAACCAATACATATCCCCGATTTCTGCATATAAATGCCTTCCTTCCAACCTACCAGCGTCGACTTTAAATACATGGAAAGAATTTCTAGAAGAGACACCATTGACCCACCACATTTCAGTAAAAACAGTTTCCTGCACTTGTTTGTTAATACAGCCATTAACACATTTTAACAATTCTGGCAAGGAGTAATAAAGGTTTAGCAGAGTGACAAATTGGGCTAGTTGGTGGTCTTTCACGATTTCTTTCGTGAGGGATTACAGGACAGTTGGTGTGCAAACTTACAACTGATTTATTCACATCTTGTGAAGTGCAATCAGGTTCGAGGGTTAAGGTAAAGGGCAGAAAAAAGCAAAAAGGCAAAAAAGAAAACAAATATGATGCCGGAACATAGCATATGCCTTATTAAGCACAGACAAATTTTCGGCGGATCAGTGTATATCACTTTCTAGAAATTTTATTTCTGCTTGTGTTAAATGCAACAGCAAGGGTGTGCTGATGCATTGCTCTTTTGCCCCTATGATGAAAAGGGTTTCTTTTACCTCCCTGGTATCTTTATCACTGCAATGTGCAAGCAACACGTGTCACGGAACTTTGGTGTACAGCATCGTTTTCAGTGTGCAACGAGGTGACCTGCTGCTTGCAATTGTTGGCAGGGGTATCTGTGTTCCAGGAGACGTTTATTAATACAGCGTCCTGTATGCCCTATTTATTTATTTATTTATTTATTTGTTTATTCATACAGTACTGCTAGCCTCTAGAGGAGGCTGTAAGCAGGAGTGGGAGTTACAAGTACAAAATGAAGTGAACAAATCAAGATACAACAATTGTGTCACATGAATCGAAAAGAACAAGAAAAAAAAACGTTCCTGAAGAGTGAGATACAAAGCATATATGCAATTTTTAGAGCATGGTATGCGCAAACCGACTGGAGAAAGATGACAGAACTTCTTCTCATGTAAAAGAAAAAAAAAAAGAATGTGAAGATGCGATAGACATGTCATGTCAACTAAAAGGGGTTAAAGAAAAGAGTTATAATGTGCTCACAAAAAAAAAAACAAATAAGTGTAAGGCATATGGACAACATTTGAAACTATAACGGTTGTAAATTATTGTCAAAGCGATTACAAATGAAGAATTTGTACAAAAGAATCAGTAGTTAGACATTCCACAACGCCGGCTGGCAGGCGGTTCCATTCACAAATTGTCTTTGGAAAAAACAACTTTGCAAGTTTTAGTGTGGCAGGGATATTCTTTTATTTTTTTACTGTGGTGTGAATGGGTGGCTCACCTGGACACTGGCTATATGTAAGTGTGTTTATGAATACCAAGTTTATCATGGAATAACAGGTGCATGAATTTTTTAACCGGTCGTGTTGGCGCCACTTTTGTAGGAATTCTAGACCTGCTTTTTTTACCAAAGCACTACCAGAAGTGCGCCAGCTATAAGAACGATATACAAACCTAACCACTTTCTTTTGGACAGTTTCTAGTTTGTTTGTGTTTCCTTGACTGTATGGGCCCCAACCTATCGATGCATATTCTATTACAGGATGGACTACAGTTTAATACGCTATTAATCTAACCTCGTGTGTACATTGCCGCATATTTCTTTTTAAGTAACCAAGTTTACACATAGCCCTCCGCACACCTTTCAATATATGTGTTCATTCCACCTCATATCCGACGTTACTGTCACCCTGAGGTATTTATATCTGTTTAAAACAGCAAGAGACCTGCCGCCTATGCAGTGATAACTTAATGGCTGTCGTTTTGTGTCACAGTCATCGCAACAGATTTTTTAATGTTTATTTTCATTTGCCAATCTGTGCACCACACTGCAATTTGTGCTAAAGCATTGTTAAGTAGAGCCTGATCATTAGGGTTCTGAATGTTGTGATAGACTGTGCAGTCATCAACATAGAGCATAGAGCTAGACTTAACAGGTACAGGATCTGAGCACACGTCGTCAATTCTGACACACTGGGCTCCATCATACAGATACGCTTCGGCCATGCAAGGAGCAAATCATATATATTCTTTACCGCAGGTTAGGGGAATACTGCACACAACCTTCTTAGCACATAGTACAAGGGGGTCTTGGTGGTTTGTTGTGTACTTTTTCTTCAGTTATTGTTCACCGCTTTGCAGAATCCCTTAAAGCTTATGAAGCGCTGAAGACAAAAAAACACTGACACTGCATGTTCGCCCTGCTTGTTTCATATAGTGCAAAATGCTGTACAAAAACAGAACAACTGCTGCTTTGCTGAGGTCAGTGTGTCCTTATTTCTTCGGTGGTGCATGGGTTTTTGGTTTCTTTTTTTTTAATTTTCACTGATTCCTACGAGCATGCTTTGGGAATAGCCACTGTTTTTTAATCTTTTAAACTGATGGTTTAAGGCTATGCTCTAAAACAGGGGTCTCAAACTCACATCAGCTATCGGACTGCAGTTATGAAATTTAATCTTACAAAGGGCAGTGACAGTGAAAATGTCAGAACTGCGTGGGGAGGGAGTGGGGGAGTGTAAGTAAAATGTCAGCTAACATTGCCATTTGAAGGGAAGCCTTTCCCATATCTCTTATATTGGTCATTTCTTAAGGGTATTTGGCATCAGGAATAGAGAAACATGTCTATACCCAGGGCTGGGCAAAGATACCTTGAAATTGTATCGCGATACGATACAAGATACTCAGGCAATAAGTATTTGAGATACAGATACAAGATACCACAACGCCGATTGTATCCGATACGATACATTCCAATTGTATCTAAAGATACTTCGATACATTCGAAAATCTTTTATCATATATCGGTATTTACGGTAATGCAGCACTAAACGTCCATGAACAAAAATGTTCGCTTCATTGTTTATTAACTGCGACCAATTTTGTTTCATTTGAATGAAATGTCTGTTAGTATCTCCAAAGTTTTGTATTTCTTGCTGAAGCTATATTACTTTTGTTCCAAAACAACTTATTCGGTTTGATCTAGCTGCTTACCATGACAGCTCTTTATACACTTCGCTGATAACGGTTTTGCTTGCCGCTTTTGTAATTGAGTGAAGTCGATTCTCTGCTTGTCGACCAGCTAACGGACTGCCATCGTCAATAAGATGGCTCCGCACAATGGTGAAAATGCCGTTGTTAAGTTCTACCTTGCCCGTAAACATATCATGGTTTTCGCAATACCCGATCACCAGACAGGTGTGCATCAGCGAGAACGCTGGTAGCGACATTCTTTGCTATCCACCTTGTTTACGCAGAGGACATAAAACTGCAATTACTTTTATATTCTACTTATTTGCTGGCGTAAAGCGTTTGTTAGCGACGTACTCAGTAATGCGCGATCTTCTAAGAATTTTTCTTTGATGAGAGAACATCTGCAGCCCAGAAAACGTGTCAGACGTGTTTCAAAGTTGCATGAAGTGCCGCAGGACACCGTCGCTATTCACACTATATCGCCAATTATGCTCCGATTACCTGGTGATTACTAAAGTAAAAATATTTAGAGAAGACTAAGAAAGAAAAACAAATATAACTAAGTAAACCAGAAAAGCGGTTCTGTATCAAAATCGGGGAATAAGTATGGGAACACGATACAGGCGGAACTCCCAAGAGCTAATAATTGTTGAGTTTAACGTCGCACATAACCACAATATGATAATGATATACTCCATAGTGGAGGACTCCGGAAATTTCGACCACGTGGTATTATAAAACTTAAATGTAAGCACACGGGCATCGAGTTACGACCGCCGCAACCTAGGGTGAGCAGTCGGTCGGAGACTCGGAGGACGCGAAAACGAGCTCTCACTGTCTTACAACGAGCATCTCGGGTGCGCACACGCCTGCTTGGTAGCCCCGCGCTCATGACCGCTTCAGTGACCAAATAATTTCAAGATTAACGTCTTCAGTGCCGACGACACCTTTTTCGGTACTGCTAGCCTTTTAATAAAAAAAAATTCAATCGTGCCTGCATTTTATATACTTGCTGGGCAAGAAGTCGGAATTGCCAATCCTTGCCTAAGTGTCTCATTGGAGGGGCCGTAACTATTAGTGCAACAAAATTATGCAATATGTTTTCAATGATTGTGAAATCTGATGTGGAGGAGAATAAGTGGACAAAGTTTAAGAAATATAAAAAAATGGGTTTTTTTAACTGTCAGAACTTTCCATTGTTCGGTGTTTTCTTGAACTTAGCCCAATCGTATCTCTTTACTGAAAAAGTATATAAATATAAGATTCAGCAGTTTGGTAGATAAGTATGCGAAAAACGTAATGCGGATTTTTTGTCGCTTTGCTACAAGGCTTTTTTGAGATAAAGACCTTCAGAGTAAAGAAAATAACGTTTCCTGGGCCAATTTTGAGGTTTTTTATAAAAACATTTACACTACACATAAAAACTAAAAATACCTGAGCAGAAGCAAAATCATGCATCTATTTAGTTAAAGAAATTTCAGCTACTTAACTTTAATATATTTTGTGCAATTCATAACGAAAGTTGGCCAAAACAGCAGAGCGGATGAGCGCTCCACTCCACCTCTTCGTCATTATTGATTTCCTGTGCTTCGAAAAAAAATTTTGGCGGCAAAACAAATTGCGGATCTCTTCTTTCCACTCATCAGGCAATAATATATGAAATTTTGAAATAAATTTAAGAGGTCGACCAGCCATCGTTTGTTCGATCTTACGTGGAATCACCCAGCAGAAATGACGCAGACAGTTAAAAACTAGGAATAAAGCAGAGAGCTTACCTTAGCAGCACGTTAAAGGCATATTGCAGTAAGCAGACCGGCCGAAAAAAAATATAGAAACATGGGTAATGTATGGGATGGACAGCTAAGAAAGAACGTCTGCTAACAATCAAATCATGATTTTAAGAACTCTCAATAAAATGAAAACAGACGTACGCCAAGATAACACCTGTTAGGTCAATGCTTATTCTGTTAAATCCAGCATCGGCACTGTTGGTGCTGTAACTGTTAGAATCTTACTTGCCTATAAGTCAATCTCGTCGCATGTAATGCAAACTTACATCCACGAGATCCTTCAAATCGCCGATGTGTGAAAGCCACGAGACGCAAAGCAGCCCGCCATTCTTGCATGCTTCAGACTTCGTAACAAAGCACCACACAAGAGGAACTTCGATAATGACTCCACAGCGTCATCAGCATGTGTGCGAAAGGCACCGCACGCATTGTAGTACGCGGTACAGGAGAGTGGCTAAGTGGCAAGTGTCATGGCACTGACAAAACTAAAAAAAAACAATTGAACAAAAATTCGGCTGGGCGCAGACGTTCGCGCGCTTGTCTGTCGAGACGACGCGAGCGCCACCTCGTAACTCTGCTCAACCAGTATATAGGGACGCTCAGAGCTTATCGCCTATCCTCGTTGGAAAACTCTTGCGAGGAGATAAAATAATGTCACTGCGTTTAGTTTTATTTCGATGACTTAGTGGCAGCAGTATCAGCTCGAGAAGCTCCAGCTGAGCCAACGTTTGTTGCTTCGCACGGTGGTGGGGCGATCGCAGTATCTTGTACCTTAAGATACACGATACAATCTTCATTGTATCGGAAATACAGATACAGATACTTGTTTTGCGAGATGTATCGCGATACAGATACAAGATACCCAAAGAGTATCTAAGATAGTATCGAAGATACATGTATCTTCGATACTGCCCAGCACTGGATACCGATCTCCACAATGACTAATATCTGGACGCCGATCCTTAAGTTTAGTTTTTGTTCTGCGGTGATGTTTCAACACAAGGTGACCGCATGAGGTGTCTGATGAAAAAAAGATGCTTATGACCATTCACATTTGTGTGGCTTACCCGAACAAAGTGTTATCACGACAGGCAAGAAAATAATGCCAGCACCATTTAGCAAAGTCACAAAAGTCATCAAAAAATATGGGAAAACTGTCATGCGTGGGCTACGGGCTGCTAGCGAAAGGTTGGCGGGCTGCATGCGGCTGAGACCCATGCTCTAGAAGATGATGGCAGGACTTTTTCACTGCTCGCCAGATGCATAAATAACGCCAGGCCTGTGCAGAAAGCACAGCACAGTCACAGCAAAAGTTGGAAGAGCAGCACTTCTACAGTCCGTTGTGAACTCTCTTGGGGCTACTAATACAAGTACACTTGCCACTACGCCATAAATAATCATTTTGTCAAGTTGGGAAGCACCGACTGCGCCATTATTTATCATTCTGCGGAGAAGCAAGGTACCCGTTACACATCTGCAAGGCATTATGTGCACTCTGTTGACGCTGTGGCTGATGTTGATGAAGAATTATGCCAGAGCCTTTTGCAATGAGTTGGAAGCATTCAATGACCCACTAGTTACGCAATTCACATTCTGCAACACCTGTCTACACAATTTGCATTGGGTGACGCCTGCTTCTTGTTTTACTCTTCTACCACACTATATTACACATGTTAATGTCGTTTCTTCCCGACATGAAGCCTGTGTAGGGTCTTTATGCAAAGAAGTTTGAAGCAGTGGCATGGCTCTGTGGTAGAACACTGGGCTGCCACGGAGAGGGTCCAAGTTCGAGCCCCGTTCCATACTAGATATTTTTTCAAATTTCATTTTTTTATCTTATTTTGCATGATAGTGGTTACGGACATCGCTGGCAGCAGACAACTATGGCGCCAAAAATGGCCATTGTTGTGATCTCATAACAGATTTCGCTGTAGAAAGCTATGCCTCATTTGATGAGTTTCGAGTGGTTTCACTAGAAGCTTGGGATTTCTTCTTTCCTATAGTGTTATAATGCCAGCGCATGTGGTGCATTTCAAACCTGATTTGTATATCGAGGAACCATCTACGCATCTAAAACAAGCTAATATGTCAAAGCCCTTCATTTGCTGGGCTAATTTACAATTGCCTACTGCCAGGAACAGGTCAGAGCATACTGGAGTGATACAAGAACTGATACAAGAATGTATATGTTGACATCGAGCACCCCCCCTACACACACAGACACAAACACACAAACAAAAAAGATCCTGGCATAACGTGCATATGATCTAACATCTTTCTTGTTAATCTCAACTGCTGACAAGTTAGGGTTGCCCTCTCCTTTGAAACCGAAAAGGTCCGACTGGGTTGATATAGGCCTCCAACGCTCAAGTTTGCGCAGCGCCGTCCGCCGCCCCAGCGGAGAGAGGGGAAAACTCCGGTAGCTGGGACGGGTCGCTCTTGCTTGGTTTTCCCATCGCGCGCGCGGAGAACGTGCTCCCCGGGGCTTTTATCTCGCATTTTTCACGCTATGGGTGCCGTTCCTTTGCCGTACTCGAAAGCAGGCACGCAGTCCTGCTGCATTGTGAGCTGTCACAAAAGTTTAAAAATGTCGAAGAGCCGAAAACTTCCTGTCATGTTCTACCGTTTCCAATGCAAGCAGTCCGAGGAGCAGAGGCGTCAAGAGTGGATTATGGCAGTTCGCCGCGATGCTTTCGCGGTCTTGTCACCTTGAAGCAGTTTTTGTCGTACACAGTATTACGAACTATTAACGGGGAGAAACGCGATGATCGTGCTCATTTGAAAGGAAAGTGCGATTGTGAACCGAAGTTACAACAAATAGACAGCCGCTGTACGTTTCGAGATTGCGCGCTGGCTTTCCGAGTCAACCATTTGTAATGTTACAGCAGCGGAGCATTTGGGCTTATTACACCACAGTTTAAATAACATACCGTGAGTACTAAGTGTTTAATTCAGCTGATTGCGGTAGATTTCTCGTCGCGGCTCCCTGTAAACAGAATTAAGCTGCATGTTTGCACTGAGCGTTTATATTGGCCTTGCATGCGACACGCCGTGATTGCTTAGCAGGCTGAAGTGTTGCGCTGCTAAGATCGTGGTCATGGGTTCGATTCACGCATACGGCAGCTGCATTTCGATGGGAGCGAAATGCAGTAACACCGGCGTACTTAGATTTACGTACACGTTAAAGAAACCCAGGTGGCCGAAATTAATCCGAATTAATCCACCACGGCGTGCCTCGTATTAATGTCATGCGTTCGGCACGTAATAAAAAGCCTTGCATGCCGCTTTGGAAACGAGCTGAAAAAAGAACCAAGGTGGCAATTAAATTTTCGATGGCTTCGCGAATTCAGATGCGCTTATTATTGGGCACAAATCTCGGCATAATCATAAACATGCGCGATCCCAGTGGGTATTGTATAGTATCAGGGGCGTAGCCAGAAATTTTTTCGGGGGGGTGGTCCAACCATACTTTATGTATGTTTGTGCGTGCGTTTGTATGTGTGCGTGTACATATACGCAAGCAAAATTGAAAATTTTCGGGGAGGGTTTGAACCCCCCCCCCCCTTGGCTACGCCCCTGTATAGTATGATGCTGACCAAGCGAGCTGTCGAAACAAACAGCATCACCCTTGACGACCTGCTCGGTCCCGAAAAGGTGGTCGATCAACCGTCCTCCTCTGGTAAGATTCCCACCGTTAAAACGTTTTTTTCCATCTCTGGGATCTTTCTAAACCTTCAGAGCAAGCGACACGTGAAGCTGCACGTGCACGGCGAGCAGAGAACAGCGCGTGCAGGGTGCCCGAACGTGCGGAGACAGCGCAGTCAAAAGGCTGGTGTGGGGACAGGAGCGACCGGTTTTCGCAAGAAAGGCGGCGAAACGCGTGCGACGCAGTGCCCCCTGGCCGAGCTTGGGAGGCCTATTAAGGCATTTTATTACCTCACATGAACTTGTGTCACTGGCCCTAGCACCTGCAGAAAGTAATGCTGCTCAGGAATCCAGGGTTTTGATTTTGTACTTTTCAGGGTGTAATATCTTTGTCTCCATGTTTTATAATTTTTTTTCCTAAAGCTTATTTTTATTTTTGGCCTGATCCAGCTCTGGCTGTTGACCTGCAACATCAAGGGGATGTGGCCACAGGCATTATGATCATCATCATGTGCTGATCGTGAAATCGTGAAAAGAGACAAAGTAGGATATTAATAGTGTCAAGCACGGAACACGACAGAGATGAAACATGGAGTAACACAAACACTCTCTGTCTTGTCTCAGTCCTAATAGTTCCACGCTTAACACTATGAATACGTTTCACCAACAAGACCAAAAATCTACCCTTGCTAAGTGTAGGTTATTTCGTGTTTTTCCCTTCTTGTTTGCAACAAAACAGGTAGAATCCCATTGGTTTATTGAGAAAACTTTTATTGGCAGAAGAAAAAAGAGAGAGAATGCAAGCTATCATGGTATAGACCCTTATTCCAAGGTCAGCTCACTGGACTTTTTGTCCGAGAGAGCCAGGTAGCTATCTCATCTCCTCTTTGGAAGCCATGCTTCATGCAGCTGCCTTTTCTGCTGTATGCGGCATGCTGCGGAAGAGGCATATCCAGAGGCCTTTTGAAGCACTTCAATGTGGTATGTTTAACTGCAGGTGCGTCTGCACACCGTGGACATACTTATGCAAATCGTGCAGGATAGATTCCATTTAAATAATGAATCAGGACAGGTACGTCCCTGAATTCAGCATCCGACTAATGAAGGGTTAACTCTTTGTTAGGGTTTAACTCTTTGGCTGCAGTTGTGACTCCAGAGCGCCAAGTTTCGACTGACTGATCATTTGGACATACATACCCCAACTGCAACCACAAGCAAGAACTGCCATTAGTGCCGACAGAGACATAGGTAGGTCCACAGAAACAATTAGTGTCATTACTGATGTGTATTAGAGTCATAACTTGTTAAATCATTGCAGCTTGGCTAAAGCGAATTCATTATTGCAATATGTTCAAACCCTTCAAAAGTAATCTAAACTAAAAATTTTCCCATGTCTCTGCATAGCACAACACTATATGAAGACAAAGCATACTGAAAAACACAGCTGTATACTATGTAAATGTAAAGAAATGTCAAGCATTTCTTTACCTGAGTCAGTAAAACTATACTTTTTAGATTGGCAGCACTACCAGTGGCAGGACAGCCAAACAGGAGACAGGGAAAGCTTCACTTAAAACTGACTCCTCAGTTTAACCTTTATTACTGAGCCCTTGGCTGCAGTTAGAGAACAGCAAAATAAATGTGCAGTTCTTGTTGGTGTGGTGTATCATGTGAAGAATATTTCCTCCACCACTTTCTGTGCAGGCCCAAGAACCTGCATACCAACAGACCTTTTTCAAGCACACGAGCGCCACCAATGGGCGCGCAAGCGCTCATGGGATGTGTACGCCGCAGCAGCCGCCGCGACGAGCGCGCGTGTCTCGCGCTGTAGCTTTCCGCTTGCGCCATGCCAGGACTTCTTAGACACAGTGAATTTGGCAAGGTGCAACATGTTACTGCGCAATTCAATCCCGAACTTAAGTGCTTAGCTGCGACGGCCTCTCGACGATTTGCATCTCTCCCACTGTTGGACCAGTTGAGCTAGAGTTACTGTATATGCTACCTTTAAGCATATACAGTAACTCGAAGTTGAGCGGCTCAGAAGCGTCACCTTTTATTTATTTTTTTAGCCCCGCTGCGCCTTACGGCATAAATAAAAAATACAGCTCGGTTGCCAACGAAATGCAGGAGCAGTCTATGATTCTCGGATGCATTTGGAATCAACGTCCATTGACACTGTCGACGACTACAGTGTGAGGTTCTGATATCTGAAGAGTACACTAGAAAGTGTAGTCGGCATTTGGGGAAATGGGATACATCCATTGCGTCGCTCGCACCATATATGTAACGAACTATAAGTGCCTACTAACCTTCGTTGGTGCTATAGCTACAGGTTGGAATAATACTTAGAGCGAAAAAAGAATGGAGCAGTACAAGGAAGGAAATGCACAAACCAGCACTCACACACAACTGAAAGATTATTGCACGCGTGAAAAAAAGCATTAAAAAATGCGAGTGCGTCGCGCGTGTCACAAAGAAGTACGAAAAGTCAAACAACCAAGGCGTGTGCTTACAGTCGATTAATAAAGTAGAATTCCTTGTCTTGTAACGACTGAGAAGGTTGATTGACACAAAGTGTGGCATTATTTGTGACATGATATACCACCGAAATTTCTCGCGTTGTCTGATTAGGTTGATGGTACAAAATTACTGTGCTTTCGAAGATGGGATTACATTTTCATGACTGATATAGAAAGGCGAGATGAGACGGCTCCATTCAATGAGTTTCGATGTACGCTGAGGCGCGTATACGTATTAATACATCGACCAGTCTGGCCGATGTACATGTGGACACAAGAAAGAGAAATTTATGGTTAACTCCTACACAATTTACAAAACAATTGGCATGCCTCTGACCGCATTTTTCTTTGCCAACCGCAGACCCCTGCGACCTTAATGCGACTGAGCTTATTTGGGGAGGTAAACACAACCTTCACCCCCACATCCCTTCCCTACGTTCTTCAGGCCATGCGACTGAAGAACTTCTTATACATACGTGGAATAACTGCAGTATTTCTAGTTTCTTTATTATTTATGGATGGAGAACGTCCGTGTTAATCTTTCTTTGCCATGCGAATAGATTTTCGCGAACTGATACAACGATACGCAGGATATCCTGCCTCTTTGATCACTTTGCAGCTGGAAACTACTGCTCATCTTATGTGCGCAAGTTTATTTCCAATGCCTTGCGTAATCATGACATCACAATTCCTCGTTTAACAACATTCGAATGCGCCGACGCGAAATTGAACACCGATTTCACTGAACGCGGGCTATAGTGCCCGCGAACATGCTCCGCAGTTAAACTTATAAGCATGTATCAAGAAACTGCAAATTATCAAAGCAAGGCATCTCACAAGTCAATTCTAGTCCAATCCCTTTCTCTTTAAACACGTTTAGGATGTGCTCACTTCTTTGTACAGCGCATGACTTGTCAATTAAAATAATATAATATCTGTATACCTGAACATTGTAACACCTCTCTACAGTTTGGTTAAACCCTATCACGAGCCACTACGGCATTAAATGCCGTAGTGGCTTGTGAACAAGTAATCATTTAATAAATACGAATTTGGTGTTCCAGCTCACATTGCTCACGATAGCACGTTTTTACTGCATGTATACCGGCACGTGATAACTCGCATGCCGCTTAACTGCTAGATCCAGTATACATCCACTCGGTAATATACCTACACTGACTGCATCATTTCTTTCGCATTTCATGCGTAGAGATACATGCAGGTGCGTTCAGACGGGTAGCATTTAGTATTTAATAATAGTCAACCAGTGGTGACGTGTTTTTTTTTTTGTTTGGTGCTCCCACGGCGCCAACGAGCAGCGAGCGACGGAACAGCGGGCGGGCTCGCCGTACACACTTTTCCCACAGTGCTTCGCGCACCCTCGGGGGGTTCTGGGATTGCTTGAAAAAGGTCTATTCCTGGAGGCCCAGGTACGGCGTGTGCCTGCCATAAATGCACACAATCCGGCTTACCTTGAGATCCTGAAGGGCCTTGGAGAGGAGCTGGCTCGTGTGCAAAACAGCACGGATGGAACTGCGCTGATGCTGGCACTCAAGGCTACCGCTGCAGCAAAACGTCGCCGGGCTCGTCAGATACGAGTGCAGCCAACCAGCATTGCCAGGCGTCGGCCAAGGCTCACGAGGGGGTCTAAGAGGATGCCTGCAAGGCGCCCAGTAGTTGAGCCAGCTGCCAACAGGCCAAAGAAGAGGCCCCATTCTCTCAAGCTAAACGTCGAGCAGAATGTGCCCAGTGCAAGGCTGCATTGAATGGTCGCTGCCTCCCGCCTAATGGGGTTTATTGCAGCCCTAGGCACAGTGCCAGCCTGGTTTCAATAACAACCTTTCTAGGGATTTATGCGCCAAAACCGTGATGTGATTGTGAGGCACACCGTAGTGGGCAACTTCGGATCAATTTAGGCCACATGGGATTCTTAACATGCACCTAAATCTAAGCAAAGGAGCTGCTCATCATACAGGCTGCTCATCGCCGCCACTGCACTTAGGTGCTTCACCTATCCTTGAATCAAAGTGAGGACAACGACTCCTCACGTTGGCTGTTGGACATCATACCCCTACAATTGGTGACCTTAGCCACAGGCGCAAGCATCTGGCTCTGCACTGCTACCACAGTATCATGCATACAGTCATGTTAAAGAATGGCACCTACTAACGGACAACCCTTGGCTCCTCCAGCTGTGGCCCATTCAAGTCACGCTGTCAAGTCATGTTGTCATGCAGTCACAATGTGGTATTCCATGATGATTGACTTTTGCTATGCCTTACCGTTAGGAGCTAGTGTGGTCCTCAGTGCTGTCAGCCCTCATCACTGAGGGCTGACTGAATTTTTGATGTACCACAAGAGCGCCCAGACGTAGGCGGCTAGACAGATACATAGATAGACAAGCTCAAATAGCCTGCAGTCGGCTAAGAAATGCTTCGCATTTCAAATGGGGCAGCTAAGCAAAATGAACAAATGTAACAAAAGTAACCCACAAAAGCGAAAGAGGTCAAGGTTCAGTTACTCCAGATGTAAGCAACATAACCCTGGTTGCACAGCCTAGTTGCACGGCAGCAGTGACCACAATGCCAGTAAGACAGAAAAGGAGACCAGCGAGCAGACCTCAGAGCATGTCTTTCCTTGAACATGTCGACCCCTGTTCTAGAATATTACAGTGGTCTTGATGTTGTGAGAACAAAAGCAGAAATAGTAATCATGTCAAATAGAACACCTTTCTGCTTCCTTTGTCTTGATGGCGAGTTTCTCTGAGGTCTTTTGTTATCAGTAGGGGTGTGCAAATAGTGAATTTCATCTTGAATCGAATAGTGCCCAATAGTGGCCGAAAATGTCAAATATAGATATCGAATACAGAAAGTTTTATTTGAAATTGAAAGAAAGAACAAAGAAATAAAATCTGCTCATGTCTTCGAAGACATAACGCGGTGCGTGACTACTACCGAAAGACTATGAATTGTCATGACACAAGCAGTTTCACATGACCTGGCTTCAGGCTCTCTTGCCGCGATGTTAAGGTGTTTCCTGCAGTTCACTGGGTAATCAACTAAAAACTTTTCGCTGTTCACTGGGTACCTCAGTAGCAGGGGTGGGAAGGTATCACAAAGCGATTATGGCGATACCTCGATAAAGTGCAGCTCCGTGCTCTTTGCAGTATGTTAAAGGATCACCCTTTCTTGTGATTAGGGGCTCATTGAAGTATTTGTGAACCTCTTGCCTATAAGACCTGAGTTCAGTGTGCTGGTTATTTTTGGTTGCCAGCAGTTCGAGTCTCACAGAATGTTCCCTGGCCATTAGCCATGAGGCGTGGAAACAACATAATCTTTTTTAAAATGAACATGCACTCACTTTTGAACCAGCATATCGATGAAAGTTTTAACGAAAGGTGAAAATTTAATGAAGTTTAGCGACTTTAGCGTTAGTTTTTGCCATCCCACCCTAATCAAATTGCACTATTGGCCTTTGTCGCGTCTTTGATATTTGTCGTGTTGAATTATTCAAAACTTCAAATACTAGCTATTCAAAAGTAAAAATGAATTATTCTATTTGAATTCGAAACTTGAATATTTGCACATCCCTAGTTATCACTTTGCCAGAGTGCGGTTGCACATTTCCAGTTGTCTTCTGAACTTCAAAGCACTACAGAATTTTCTGTCATCTTTGCTCTGCACACATTTACAAGTTATTTACCTTGCTTCAATAAGCATTAATGTCTGTGTGTGTGTATATATATATAAAACATGTTTATGCTTGTGATATACCAATAAACCAAAAACCTCTTTTGCTTGTTCTTACTTCATGGGACACTTTTCTTGTTAATAAATTGTTATCCCTTGTTTTGTTCTTTTTTTTTCTGCATGGGTACAGTGATCACTACAGTGGCGGACGTGATTTTAGTAAGCCTCCCTCTAATATATATTTTTACTGTGATGAAGCGTTAAAGTGTAGACATCATGGAGAGTAGAGACGTGTAGAGTGCACTCGACAATTTCATGGAGTAGGGTTGCACAATACTGCCAGATCACACAATATACAGCGGGAGGAAAGAAAGCTGAAGCCACAAACGAGTGCGGATAAGTGCGAGTCTCCCTTGCCTTCACTGGAACACAGAGCCGTATTGCGGTGAAGCCATGAAAAAAAAGCATATACTCGAAGAGCTCCCTATTTTAAGTTCAATTTCCTCCTCTTAAATTTATTCCACTAAAGGCAGTGCTTTAGGGCTGCGTGCTTTTCTTTTATCTTTTAGCTTCGCAAGTTTGGAAGCGGCAGCACGATAAAGTTTGCGCGCAGGCTTTTATGGTCGCACGCTTGCATCGCCACTAGCTAGTGGAAGCTGCGCTTGCTGCCCGAGCAACGTTCGTAGCCTTAGATAGACTGACAGTATCAGAAACGCGCTTTTTAATAGATCCATGCTGAGCAGCAGCAAAAACTTACCAAGTGGAGTAGAGCAATGTCCGTTGCGTTGTTCTTCGCTGCAGGCTGTGTGTGTCCGCTTCAATGCATCCTGGACGAGACGGCTTTCGGCAGCGAGAAGTGTGCGCACAGCGTCTCTCGAAGCACTTACTGTCTGTTCACGAGTATCCGATTCATTCGTAAGGCGTTTTGCTATGGTCGCGTCGTCCAGGCATGGAGAGCCAGGCACAGGCGCGGTCGCTATGTTTCCGCTGATACGAAAACACGGGGACTGGCAGCCGCCTGACACAATTTGACCGGCCAAAATGCATAGCCCCAGAGAGCGCCGTGGCGCGGTGCATTGTGGGGGGGTTTATTCGCTCGCCTTTGTAAATGCGCAGCCCGGCCGTGATCTCATCTCACCAGCTAGTTTCACTACGCCACCGCTGCCGTGATGCATGCCGGTAGTTGTAGTCATCCGTCCGCGCGCCCGTGTATTCGTTGCTGCGGCGGGCCGCACCGCAGTGAGATTTATTTTAACTTTCATTTATTTTCCGCGATGGGTGGATTCACATGTTGTGTTCCTGGATGCTTCAACAACAGTTCGAAACGAAAGGGCCTCGGATTTTACGTGTTTCCGAAAGAGACGAAGCTTCGGCAGCTTTGGCTGCAGCGTATCAACAGAGCTGGACAGCGTGGCAAGTAAGTCTGTCTTTTGTTGTGTTTTTTGCTCCGTTAGGGCATTTAACTTACTCAGTTCAGATTAGCCGATCGACTTGACACAAAATAAAGTGTAGCGAGGCACGTCTAAAAGTGTATTTTCCACGGTAAGCGCAGATATCTTCATGTCACAGCCGCGATACAGTCCGGCCATGTCGGCCGGCGTCTTCCGAACTTCCTATGCTGAAAAAGCTATTTCATCGCGCGTATATTTATATAAAGAATAATCGTATCAGGTGCTGTACATTTACAAAACAGGAGAGCGCGTGCGGCGTTCGAAACGCTTGTGCGGCGTGTTTATCCGGAACGCGGGACTAATAATATTGATGCGATTATGGTATGCGCGTTTCATTGGGCATCAGTGCTACGGCAGGGGCTGTTTCAGGGTGTTGTATTGATCGCGCATATAACAGACAAAGCCTGTCAGCATGCCCATATCGCAAATGTTTCGTAATAATTTGTGACGATATTTTTTAAACTTGATTTTAGCCTACACTTGATCATTTACGATCTCTTGCGTACACTATCACCGGGATCACCTACTCGGCGCAGTGCATGTTGATGACGGTCACGTTAGGCAAATCGTGGAGCGAGTCGCTGGTCAGAAATCCGCTCCACAAACTTCCGCCCACCACGCTAGAAAAATCGTACTTTTTTTATGGGGGGGGGGGGAGCTCGGTGAACAAACGTTTCAGCTTCATTCCCCAGCATGTATACCTGTTAATAGTAGATTCCCACGATTCACTCCTGGAAACTTTCTTGCATTGTAAAGCGTCATTATGTTTGGGATGACTTATTTATAATTAACATAACCATAGCCTGGCAATCAGATTCATAATTTATCATCAGCGGCTTCCGCCAAACTGTCAACATTTACTTACCGTCAACTGTTTACTTACTTTTAATTTTAAAGCCAATCATAATAAACATTTGCAACACATCAGGAGCACCCCGTAACATTTTGGAAAGTTCGTACTCTTCAGTGCTTTTTGAAAGAGAAGCAGCTTCCACTTTTGTACTTTGTTTCTGCTCTTTGAAAGTGCTTTGGGAGGCACTTGTAAGGCATGCCCGAACACAAGGGGTGTCAGAACCCCCCATGATTTATGCCACTGCACCACCTTACCACAAAAGGACAAAAAATACGACATTTTTTGCGGTTCTCAAAGATCGCGCCCACAACAGGCCACAGAGTTTGCGGCGAACACTTCGAAGGAGGGAAGAAAACATATATGGTTCGGGTACCGACAGTCCTTTCCCCTTAAGCAAAAAATTATAAAGAAGCGTCGACAAATTCAAGTGAAGGTATGAAAGTCCATTTTTTATGGCAAGGCATCACTCAGCATGCACATAATTTAAACGTAGCAGCTGATAGAGTACGTTGTGACAATAGATTATTTATTCATTACACCAGTGTGTTGACACGAATTTCTGCTACTTTTTCTATACACCTTGGAGAAGGATGATTTGCTGTGGCAGAGTTTTCCATTAAAGGAATTTTCAAGTGCTATAGCTGTTTAAATATCTATTCATTATGTAATGAGATTTTTCTTTACTTTCCACTGTTACAGCGCACTCTACCTGCCAACCGTGTTGAAGTGCAACAGCCACACAGCGAGGAAACATCAAATGATGAAAACAGCACCGACTTGTGCAGTGCCACTGAGAACACTGCTTGTGATACATTCGAAGAACACTCATATACATATCATGAGCACAATGAAAATGATCTGCTAAGAGGCAGCAAGAATCCATTCACCATCTTGAGCAGGAACTAGAAAAAGCTAAAGCAGAATTACTGCATTGAAGAAGGAGTTAGAGGAGAAAACAAAGGCTAATGCAGATTCAGCAAGGCTGTATAACCGCCTTCAGCAAAAGAACTGATGTTTGGTGCTTGAAATATCACGTTTGAGTGGTTGCCTCAGAAAGGCCTCCAAAACAAAAAGAACAGAGTTTGAATACGATGTCTTGGCTCAGAACGAAAAGAGACTGCGCTACTATACTGGATTCGCATCACGCCTGCATTTGGAGGCATTTTGGTCGCTGTTAGAAGACGACGTGAACAGCCTGCAATTTTGGAATATGAAAGGAACTGCAAATGAAGACAGAAAGTTTCTGCTGCCGCTCAAGACACAGTTAATAATTGTGCTTATGAGGCTTCGGCTGGGACTTGACGGAGCTGACCTTGCATTCAGGTGAGCTAACCCTATTCTTGACTGTCAACCTCTCTGCTGTTATTCAATTATACATGTTCTCTAAATGAAGTGGTATTCCTTAGGTGCAAAGGAAATGCAACATGTTTTCTCATCATTGTAACTTTTGCATTAATTATAATGCTTACAACATGCACATGTAAACGATCATGCTATAATGCAAGGATAGGACTTAACAAGGAATATTATTGGAGTTTAGTTTTTCGACAAGTGACTTTTTCTATAGCTGCTGCCCTGAACGACAAGTGCCTCCCATGGCACTAGTTAAAGGACTCCTAATCCACACAGAGGTTGAAATTGAGTTGTGTTGTTGCAGTTGCGCATGAGACTACAGCGAACATGTTCCTTTGAGAATGTTTTGAAGTAATGCTGTAATAGTGGAGTTAACGTGTTTGATATCTAAATGCTGCCCTCGCTCGTTTCACTCTTTCCTTCACTACACCCCGTACATTGGCTCATCTCTTCTCTTGGCTGATGGTTCCTACTTGCTCAGCAAGGAGGATAAGCAGGGAGGACACATACTTGCAGGCAGCAAACAGGGCTCTCTCTGCTGTTGACGTGACCAGGTTCTCCTGGTGACGTCGCAACCAATGCTGGGAATGGCGAATGACCCAGAGACGAACACTGCATTGTTTATTTTTATTTTGTGGTGCACCTGCGGCACATGGTACTGCTGTGTTTGATACCGATGATTGTGACATTCCGAATTCGATGCATGCATTTACTTGAAATGTTAAAAAAATAACGGGGATAGTTTAGGGGCTCTTTAATTTTCATACGAGTGCCCGTCACTTCAACCCTCCATCTTCTAGCTGCTTCTTGCATTGTTTTAATATGCTACAAGACAGAACATTGTGGAAGTCTCTCTTCATTTACAGGTTTGGTGTGTCGGAGAGCACGGTGTCCCGCCTATGGGTAACCTGGCTTGACTTCCTACACAACAAGCTACGCCAGGTATGCAAAAACTCTTTTACGTTGACAGTCACATAATCATCGTTACTACGTTATTTGTATAAAAAGACGCCTATTTTCACATTGATGCGAGAAAAAGTCTAGTCCATGGTGCGGTACAACCTAACGGAATGTCTGAAGTTATTGATACTCGTAGGCACTTTCAAGATGTGTTGTGAGAATACGGTAGATTTCAGCCTGCAATACAATATTGCCAACTAAACAGTGTATGTGGGCTATTTCAGCTACACAATGCGTGTACACAGCAATACACTGTTAAAGGGAACACCTGAGCGTATGGCTGCTGGTTGACACCACGGTTAGCCGGTGGCTGCAACGAGTTTTGCGCGGGCACCATGATCAACCATGCGTGGTGCTCTTCGAATGAAGCTTGGACTTGTTGTGCCTATACACAATGAGTGAAACTGCCTTGATCTTGGTTGTCAAATCATCCAGAGATTGGACTGGTTTTCTCAGAGAAAGAATACGAGAGTTCAAGTTGGAAGGGAAAGGTGTCATGTCTACAGAATCTAGCTCTATGGATAAGCTAGTTGCTAATTCCATAGATCCATATGTCTGATCGCATGAAGAAGGTAGGAAGAACGCCTCGATTTAGATGTATTCTTTTCAGCAGAAAATAATTTGTGTCTCATTTGCATGCAGTGGACAGAATATTGAAAATGTGACTTAAGAATAACATGCATGCCGTTCACAGCGGCTGGTTGGCAATTGTGGGAACGGCGTTACTTGTGAGCTTTTGCTGTCATATTGGTTCATGTAAGTCATTATTTTTGTGCTGCGATGCAGTAGAGTATTTCTTTCTCAATGCAAATAAGTTTGAATAAATAAAACGTGACACCGCAAACAAGTTTATGCACAACGTCAACTGAAAATAAGGATGTAATCATGCAAGTGTAATGATGTAGGCAGTGTCACAAATGTACAATAATAATAATAATAATATCTGGGTTTTACGTCCCAAAAACCACGATATGGTTATGAGAGACCGTAGTAGAGGGTTCCAGGAATTTTGACCATCTGGTGTCTTTAACATGCACTGACATCACACAGTACACAGGCCTCAACCATTTCGCCTCCACCGAAGCGACCGTCGCGGCCCGGGATCGAACCCGCGACCTTTGGGTCAGCTGCCGAGCACCATAGCTACTGTACCACCGAGGCGGACCACAAATGTATAAAGAAGGGATGACACCAGTCCTCTCTTAACTGAAGCGTTAATGAAAAAATTTTACAAAATTATATACGAAATGCATATGTGCCATATACTAATTATTTGGGAAACAAAGCTTATTGCAAAAACGCCATAAACAATAAGCATCATTTGTATTCAAGTATGCACAGTGAATACTTGAACCGTAAGTAACCCTGTGAGTTTATTGTACAAGTGTCGGCACTCGTGTCTTCACTTCTCTGTGCCTATTGTTGCACTGCTTCAAAATGAAAATGTAGACTGACTTTCCGAGCTCTGTTCACAAGAGCAGCAGTTCGGGAGAGTTGCATGTTGTCGCTTCTCACATTGAGTACTTTTGATGCTTTATATTTTGCCATGGTGTTGTCCACACAACATGGTTCTGTGGAATGAAGAAGCTTTTTTTTTATCGCATGATGCAGGTGCCCACAGGGATGCCACCAGATCTGTGTGACAAGTATCGCCCCAAGCCTTCCTTTCCAAGGGATTCAACACCGTGGACGGTATCCTCGACTGCACAGAGATCTTCATTGAAACGCCGTCATCTTTTCGCGTTCAAAGTGAGACGTATTCGTTGTACAAGAAGCACAATACCGCCAAGGGACTGATTGTTTGCAGCCCCAACGGATTTGTGACATTTGTCTCGGACCTCGCACCTGGCCGTTTGTCGGACAAGGCCTTGACCAATCACTGTGGAATCTTAGATAAATTCACTCCTGGGCGCAGCATCATGGCCGATAGGGGATTCACTATTGCAGATGAATGTAAGACACGTTCGTTAGGTCTCAAACATTCCTCCTTTTATGGGTGGACGGCCGCAGCTGTCAGAAAAAGACGAAGAGGAAACAAGACGAATCGCAAGCGTGCGAATACACGTTGAGAGAGTCATCAGGAGGGTGAAAACCTTCAGAATACTATCACAGATTTTCCCAAACAGTATGGCTGAACAACTCAACAAGTGTGGCAGATCTGTGCCCTGTTGTCTAACTTCATTGATTCACCTTTGCTGAAAACTACACCCAGCTGAACACTAGAAAAACTGCTTTTTGAGATGGTCAGGAAAATTTAGACATTGTGAAAAGTTAATGCCAAACTCTTGTTTCAGTGGCTGCATTGTGTGCGTCTCTGCTCCTTGATCTTCCCGTAAAAATTTGTACAGCAAAAGCTTGTTGATTCATGTCTCACAGGACCGAAAAAAATATCCGAATTAACTAAATTCTGAACTTTCGAAAGTATCAAGAAAAAAATTAAGTGTGTGTAATGTCAATACACTTCTATTTTCTTGACGAATAATAAATCCTGCACTTACTTTTCATAAGAGCAGTTTAAAAGCAGTAATTTTCGCCACTTGTGACCTTGTCTACAATGTAACCGCGGCTCACGACCTTCCTGTCTTCACTAACCCGAAACGTGCTAACTCAAAATTAACTGGAAACGTTCCCATACGGTTCACGCTGATGGCAGTAGTGATGCAGATTGCACCACTTCGTTTCGGTTGCCTGCGAACACTGTTGTCGCTCCTTTGCACCACATGATTGTGGTGCTTCGTGTGGGGTGCACTTTGAGAATCCTCCGAATTAAACGGGTTGCGGCCAATTATGACCAAATTAAGGAGGGTTTGATTCCATTAAACAACACTCATGCTGGCCGGGACCAGAGAGCGCGCCTGAATTATCCGATTTTCTGAATTAATGGCTTTCAAATTAACAAGATTTTACTGTATTTATTAATATGCGAGATTAGCACTCATGTCCTAACCTCACGTTTTCAGTTAGCTAGCACTTTTTCATTCAGACATCTGAATACTTCTGCATGATCAATCAAGGGTATGCGCTAGAAGGAAAGTGATGTATGTGCTTGTTTTGTGAAAGTGATGGCACAGTGACCAGCACTTTCAAGAGACTGTCAGCAATGATGTTCAGTGACTGTTCGTTGCCTAAGTGATGTCTTGCATTAATGTATCAATATGTCCTTGCACTGCTGATTGCAGGAAAGGTTTACACACTGTTATGCACGTTACGCACATGTGTGATAACTTTTGATATATGTTCAACCAGTGGCTGCCATATGAAAGAATTTCAGCGTACAATTAAATTATCAGTGTTCCCACACATGATCCAACAGTCTCCCTCTGTGCTCATGAGCTGCTTGAACTATGCCAGTACAAGATAACTGTGTTTACTTTGTTTCTGTCCACCTCTTGTAAATTATACGTTAATGCCCTCTGAATAATAAAGTGAATACTCTCCTATGTACAGTTTCATTGCTTTATCCAAACGTTGCTGCTAGTGTAAGTGTCTCAACATCTTGAAACTTTAAAGAAAGACAAAACCATTCTTAGGCGCTCGAAGCGAAGACACGTTTGACCTCTAATAGTTAGGAATAAAGCTTTTTCTACGGTTTTTCTTTCAAACAAAATTACTGTTCACGTGGTTGTGTCGGTGAAGACACAAACAATCAAACCAGTACAGAATGAGTTGTTTATCGAGGTGTACTCGTGGTGAGACAATATATTATTCACAGTGCAGGCAAAAAACACTTGCAGTACAGAGATAGTGGCAAGACACATGCTTTGCGCTGAGCAGTGGTAACATGAGCAGGTCACATAAAAATAAATAATCGCATGGGCTGCAGCAGATGGCAAACTTCAGGTAGCACGCAGGAACAGTTCTTGCGTCATGCCACCAAGCATGACATCATAGTCCAGTACACCAATGTGTCCACGTACATCGCAAGGTCCTAAGTACCATCATAGATGGTTCTCGCTATGTCGTATCGGGGTCCATAATCCAAACCAGTTGGTAGTCCTTGTGGCATCGTTGAAGATTGAAGCAATGAGTGTCAATCCTTTGCTGGGTCTTGATATGCAGGAGGGCAAGCAGTCTTGCTTCTTTGGCTCATTTGTAGATAAATTGCGAGATCAAGATTGGCTTTGTTGGCGACATTTGGCCACATTGCACTGAACGTCATTGGGGTATTCCTCGCATAAACCAGCTTGAACGATGCATGTTCGCAGTTTCTTGTGTTGTTACACAATGCATTTTCTATGGAGGCGAAAATGCCTGAGGCCTGTGTACTTAGATTTGGGTGCACGTTGAAGAACCCCAGGTGGCCGAAATTTCCAGAGCTCCACTACGGCGTGTCTCATAATCATATCGTGGTTTTGGGACGTTAAGCCCCAACACTTATTATTATTACAGATAGAGAGCTGCTATGTAGCAGCTTTGTGCCACTCCTCGGCCAGATACATGATACATGGGATATATTAGTACCGAAGATAATTTTCTGCACACATCATTAAAGTGAGATTACGCATAGTACATCATACACCAGCAGAATATAAATCATGCAGAAAGGGATGACAAAGAGGAACAGTAAATTTACACTGATTAAGAAAGCTGCCAATTTCCAGAGAAATAAGGCACCAGGTACTGGTCAGCAAAAAACTTGCAGCACTTCACCAGCTCAGTGAAGAATGACTCATCAAAAAGTACAGGAACTTGCACACACTTTTCTTCACTGTACACGAAGAGGACACAACTCTTCAGACCGGTAACCCCCATTTGTGTCTGCACCTGGGTAAAATACCTGCTGCTGGCTTTGAGGCATCCACCACGCAGTTCATTCTTGCAAAATGCATCAATTCTCATGGGGCTTTTGATCTCCAAAAGGCGTGGTGCACAACAACTGCATGTAGCGATTCCGTCTGGGCTTGCCCCAAGGAAAGGATGGCTGCGGCATAAAAAAAGACCACACTGCCTCACGTCGATGTCCACGTGCTGTTTATTTTTTTCAAGGAAGGCCTTCCTTGCGCTGTCTTCGCATAAAAGGCCCCGCTTCATGGCATAAGTAGCACGCACTTTCTTACCCATGATAGTGCTTAGCAGAGAGCGCACAACATGGGGCCCCATCTTTCTTTTGCACGTGCTATTCACCCATGTGTACACTCTATGTACCGATGATGCAGTCATAATTCCTTTCCGGTAATGATGCCACATGGGTGATCCACTCTGGAGCCTTGTGGCATTCTCCACAGCATTCACGTCATTAACTGTGTACTGGACTGCACTTCCAGCTTTTACAGCATCAAGCCATCGTTTCGGCATTGCTTTGTCTTCTTCAGCACAATTTGCTGTTCTGCAATTCTCACGGGCAAGAAGTCGTTGCCTCGAGAATGTCGGCAAAGCAGTCGAGGCCGCATTTCTTAAGATTGCCATGCAAGTTTATCAGGCTGGGTGTTTTCATCACCTTTCTGTCTGCTTTCAAAGATGAATACTGAATTCGCTTTTGGTGTCGTTCTGGTGCACAGCTGATCCCGTCGCAGGTGTCCTTGGAAAAGACTACATTCTCAAAATCTTCCGTGACCTTCCTGGGGTCTCTGGGGTGATACCACTGTCGTTCTGTCTCTGTGCACGAGAGAGAGTATGGCACAGATGCCAGATCATGCTGTGCAATGTACATTAAACCATACAAGACACAGCAGATGTGCTTGCACACTGCACCTTTGCCTGCAACGCAGGTGCAGCTCCCCGAAACTACCTCACCATCACATTTATACAACTTGATGGATGCCTTGTACACGGTCCTAGTAGTCATGGAAGCTAGCACTTCTGCACGTACAACGGTCTCTGCACCACTGCCTTCCAAAAACTGCAGCTTCTGCAAATGTCCTGAAGTGAAGAGGCGTATCCCAGCATCACGATGTTTTTGAGCACCTTTGCTTTCTATGTACCTGCATGAAATATTATAATGTCAGCATATAGTGTGCAACTTATTGAGTGCAGATGTACACCTGGAAAGATAAATAAAATGAATAATACCATTTTTATGGAATTGCAACTTATAACTGGAGTTCAAAAACTGTTCTGAAAGATTATAATTGTGTGGTAAATGACCCCTCAAGCTTCATAAAACAGTATCTCTCTCTCTCTGCCTTTTGTCACAGTGTACTGTGCTGAACAACTGAGTTAATGAATCAATCCAGCTGGTAAAGCATAAGCGATAACAAGCTACTGACCAAGGACAAGCACCTACCCGCAGCTCAACACTGCAAACACAGCTATATATCTGCAATCATAGGTCGGCAAAAAACGTGAGCTCACTCGGACTCACTCACAATTTATATATTGCGCTTAGGGCTCCCTCAGGCTGAGGCTTGCCAAAATTTTTCCTGAACTGGACTCACTCACACACGAAATTTTTTTTTCCAACCGGACTCACTCGTACTCACACTCACGAAAATTTTACTCCCCCGGACTCACTCAAACTCAGACTCACGGCTCAATCTGAGTCTGAGAGAGTTGGACTGAGCTGACTCATGAGTGAGTTTGCCGACCTATGTCTAGAATACACTAAAAGCAAACTGGGAACACAGAAGGCAAACAATTTCTGTCAGAGTGAAAGCTCAATCCTTGAGAATATCTGAAACGTCAGCATTTGACGCAGCAGCGCTTCAGTAAATGAGAAAAGACTAGTGTGAGGATTTTTTATTATGTCACAGACTTAACTGGCTTACTCCGAACTCGCAGTGTGCTGGCAGGTTTCCACGTGCCTGTATGAACTCTATCACATTTTTGAGGAATGCTGAAGGATTAAGTGGAATCATGCGCGTGTGTCAGACACTGTTTGCTGATAGTAGGCCTCCCATAGTTTGCGACACATTCTGGTACTACATGACAGGACATTACCTGGCATGTCCAGCAAATTTGGAGCACTCACTCGTTAAGCAAGCTTATTATTTTGCAGTGTGTAGGTGCAGTTTTATGTTGCACACACTGACTGTTTGCCGGATGCTTTCATGACCTGCCCCTTTTTGTAGGTTTATTATGTAGTTGTTTTTTTTCTTTCTGTGCTTCCAGTTTTGTTTGTGTTCAAATCCTTCCTATTCGTCATCCATTTTTTTCATCTTTGTAGTAAAATATTAGATTCTTGCACTGCACTTTTTGTATACAGGTGTTTGTTACTCTGTAACCTCCCTGAAAAAATGTCCTTGTGATGCTACAACAGGTCCAAATAAATAAATAGGTAATGATATGTGTCATGCAGATGTTTATACCACTCTGTGGAAGTGCTTGCTGAAAATTTAATGTCATTTAAGTCAAGCTGCTGCGTGCAAGAGCTGAAAGTTGACGAATGCTGTCTGTCTTAAAAGCCCCGTGGCATTCAAGAAGTTGGCACATACTATTTCATATTTTCGTTATTGTTCCGAAAGGCTCAGATTATTTCTACATTCATTGCCATGTCATAATTTTGCTCCTCAACATGCTCGAAGGAGAAATTTCATAGGTGTTATTTGTCAACAAACATTTTGTGGTGACATAATCACCCTAAGAAAGGTTACTTATGTGTTCTGGCAAGGGGACGCACTGAAAAACAAACTTTAACCCATGTCTCGGCTTATTTATAAATTGGTTCCACTTTAACACAATGTTGTACATACCTATAGATGTGTTCTTTTCCAAAGAATGGGTTCAGTGACTTTGTCTGACTGGTCCACTTTTCCTGGTTGTCGGTTATAGGTCTACATGCCATGATCACGATATACAGGCCTGCGACAAAACAATATTTAGCATGCTGCAACCTACCATTGCCAAGTGCTACCACACTTTTATGAGCTTGTCATATAATAAAATTTCATAAGCCAAAGGTTTATATGGCGTGATTATTCTTACTGTTGCAACTGTACTCTTAGATAACCACACTATGAGGACCAGCACACATGCAGCTAGCTCCCACAGCCATATGCTGCTTAAAGTGCTAACTTGGTCGTCTTCCACAAACAAAGCTCCACTGAAAACGTAGCTGCGTTTTGGAAAGTGCTAGCAACAAACTATTCATACACAATAACCATCAATGCAAAAGGAATGATGATGCAGCACGAACGCGGCACGAACTACGGTTCCGTAAAATTTCAAGTGCTTGGGCGAGCACGTTTTTCCGTGAGCGACGAATTTTTCTTAGCCCTTAAAGCACATGCCCATCAGTGGCTAGCTACCCATGATAACCGATGCAGCACGAACGCGGCACGAACTACAGCTCCGTAAAATTTCAAGTGCTTGGGCGAGCCACAAATTTTTCTTAGCACATGCCAGTCAGTGGCTAGCTACCCATGATGACCGATGCAGCAGAGACGGCTGCATGATAGCGAACTAGACAAATCGGCATTTCGCCACCCACTACACAGGCGTTCTCGGCTGCGCGTCACGATAATCTAATATGTAAAGCAGCCTTTCCATTTCCTATATTTCTCCTTGTTGCGTATCGCCTGGGTGGTGGTCAGAGCGACGGTACGTAGGCGCGCGTAATCGGCGGGATCAGCTGACCGCTAAGGGCGCATTACAAGAACGGCAGAATCGAGCGCGCAACACAGCGACAACATATCGGGCCTGCACTTCCGTGCGTCTTTACTGCTCGGTTTTTCAGTGCTCGGAAAGCTCCAACTGCACCACACTCGGAATGTGTTTAGCAAATGCTCGTCGCTAATGCAGCGAAATACGATCAGCGCGATGCTTCTCACTTCCGCGAAGCGGCCCATACAGCCTTTGGCAACTACCTTTACATTGCCTTACGTTGACTACACCACTTACATAATCTAAACGTTAACTGACGACCAGCTCAGGGTCACAAACCTCTCTGTTTCAGAATAAATGCACGGAAAGACCACGCCGGCTCGTCGGTTTATGCCAACGTCCGGCCGCTACAGCTGTGCAATATAGCGTGATATTTTACAAACTACGCTGTAAGAAAGAATAAGCTTCGTTGAAACACTTACCTAGAAGGTCTGAGTAGTAATGTCAAGCACATGCGATGTTGATCGAAGTCGATTTTCTTCACACGGCGCAAGTTGATCGGAGAGTCCTGCAAACCGCAGCGGCACAAGCGCTCCGAGTGCCATCATGACATCACGAAGCTTTCTCTCGACACAAATGATAGGGATGGAATGCGCTTCAATGCAACGAACGCAGCCCTCAGAGATCCTATTTTCGGTGCACATACTTTTGATCGTGTTAGCCATCGATTTAGGTTTAATGCGGCCGCTCATCTAACGCAGCTGTAAGGTCGGTACGCATTCCCTGCATCGTTCTCAAACATCTGGGACACATTCATATGCAAATTCAGACTTGAAAAGTTCCTGCTTCTGTGCATTTCGTCCACTCTCTTCTTACGCTAGGAATGTGCTGGCGGGTTCGGTGCGGCGGCGTGGTCAAGAGCGAGGTGACATCACGGCTCACCGCTTTTTCGAATCACTGAATGCGCTCTGTCAAACGCATCGAGAATAGCTCCCCAGAAGTTGTAGTATCTTTTTCTTCTCCTAAAATCACGAGTATTGCCTGACCTTAACGCTGCCGCGTCCTCCAGCCTTAAAGGGCGACGACACAACTCGCTCGTTAGCATATTCTTCGAGTCTTGGACCTAGTACACTGTGTATAAATAAAATAGATAATATATTTACCTCAGTGCGTTAGTACACTTTTTCCTTTCATTCTTGCTCGAGTAATTGGATAAATGAATACAGAAGTAAAGAGAATGGCAACTTAGAATATAGCTGAGCTAGTTGGTAGATATTCATGTTAAGAAGACATGACGTGGAAACGCCGACATAAGAGACAAGTCGAGAGAGTGAACAGCTATCTCTCACGTAGACCACTATACTCGCACTTGATTGATAGGTATAGGATTGATTGATAGGGGGGGGGGGGGGAACCCGGCGCACGCATGTGGGTGCCTTTCAACAGAAAACGCAGACGACGAGGCACTGCACTCCATACAACGCGCAATCACCGCGCTCCACACGACGGCAGCGAAACGGCCTCCACACGACGTTCGCCTTCTGCGCAAGCGTTTGTCACAGACGCCACGCTGGTCTCGACTGTCGTGACACCTGGTGCGCAGCAGTGTAAGCACCCTTCGTTCCTTCGCGTCGCGTCTCCCCTTATCACTGGCGCGTAGCAGGTGTCGCGACCTTCTAGATCAATGCAGCTTCCGTGGCCATCAGCGGCTTCACCTATCCCGTTGCTGTTGCAGCGCACTGAGCAAGCTACCCCTATTCCAGTTGGCTGTATGGATGCGAGTCCAGTCGATGCCTACAAATGCCCTTGCAAGTGTATTTGAGTGTGAGTAGAATAGTATCGCGAGCATAAAAAAACGCTGTGACTGTGCTGCGCCAGGAAAGCGCAGCACAGTCACAGCGAAAGCTCGAAAAGCGGCATTTCTAGAGCCCGTTATAAACTCTCTTGTGGCTACTAATACAATTACACTAGCAACGCACCCACTACGCCACAAATACAAATCATAATTTTGGTGAAGTTGGGAAGCACCCACCACGACATTACTCGTCATTCTGCGGAGAAGCGAGGTACCAAATGTGCTTGATGCGAAGGCTGATGACGATGAGGAATTATGACTGAGCCTATTGTAATGGGTTGGAAGCTTTAAAGGACCCACTAGTTACGTAATTCGCATTGTGTGACGCCTGCTCTCCCACCACGCTTTATAACATACGCTAACGTGAGAAAAATAGAGAGAGGGAATTAACTTCATTGAGACCCTGAGGAAATGGATCATGGGAGCCTTATGGGCTTCCTTGGCAACCAATAGAAGTGCACTTGCGAGGAACCCACTACGCTATAAATCATCATAATTTTTGTGAAGTAGGGAGCAGCCACTATGCAATTTTTCGTCATTCTGCGGAGAACCGTGGTACCTGCTAAACACCTGTAAGGCATTATGTGCACTTTGTTGACGCTGTGGCAGGTGACGATGAAGAATTATTGAAGAGCCCTTTGTAATGGATTGGGAGCATTCAAAAACCACTGGTTGCGCAATTCGCATTGTGTGGCGCTTGGTTATTATTTTACTCTTCTACCACTCTACATTACATATGCTAATGTGGTTCCTTCTCGACATGAAGCCTCTATAGGGTCTTTTTGCAAAGCAGTTCCAAGCACCGGCATGGCTCTGAGGTAGAACTGTTGCGCGTCTTTCACGCGCAACAGTTTACGAGAATGACAAACCAACAAGCCCAAGTCGACACCCTTCTGAGGTAGAACACTGGGCTCCACGCAGAGGGCCCATGTTCGAGCCTCATTCCATCCTGGAATTTTTTCCTTATTTCGTTTTTTTTTTTCTTATTTCGAGCGATAGTGGTTACGGACACCGGCGGCGGCGGCGGCGGCGGACAACTACAGCGCCAAAAACGGCCCTTGTTGTGACCTCATAACAGCTTTCGCTGTAAAATTCGGCAGATCCCATGCATTCCAGGAATCGATTTCGCGCAATTCGGGGCATTGCCACAGCATGTGTTGTAAGTTACACCGCGGTATGCCGCATCGGGGCCATCCCGGCCTTAGTTCGTTTATGAATCTTGCATAAACTGCTTTTGAGGGATATGCTCCTGTCTGTAGGAGACGGAAGGATAATGCTCGTGGTCGTTTTAGTCGAGGGTGAGGTAACGGAAACTTTCGCCGTTCGAGACGATAGTGCTGACAGACTTCATTATATGTCTGTAGTTGGTTCCGGAGCCATCTCTCGCCCTTCGGCCGTGGGCTGCCCTCTCTCCTGACGCAGCGAGTAAGTTCTCGCGCCTGGGAGTGGGCAAGCTCGTTGCCGTTTGGGACGAGGGGGTTGGAGCCCATATGGCCCGGGAACCAAATTAAGTGCCTGGTATCAGTCCACGCGGCACACGAGAGCACGTTGGCTGCTTCTTTACTGACCGAGCTCACACGGACGGCGTGGGTCGCGGTTCGGGAATCGGTGTAAATTGTAGTGCGGGTTGCGTTCGCCATTGCTAATGCGATTACTGCCTGCTCTGCGCGGTCAGGGTCTGAGTTTCGGAGCGTAAGTGCTGTGAGGAGTTCTCCTTGTAGCGAAGTTACAGCTGCTACATAGTGCTTATATTTGGGTATTTTGCGGCGTCTACAAAGGCGACCGAGTAGGGCATAGAGGCTGCGGTCTTTAGTAGCGCGACGGCAAGTGCTTTACGACGACCCTGGTTGTAGTCCTGGTGCATGTTACGTGGGAGTGGAGGTACTAGAATGCGGTCCCTGATCGAGTGGGGCAGGGTGCGTTCTCGTTTGTTGGAAAAAGTGGAGGTGAGGTTCAGGCGAGTTAAAGGTTGTCCGTCTGCCTCTGTGGGTGATAATCTGGCTAGCTGAGCTACGTTTTGAGCTTCGGCGATTTCGCTGAATGTGTTGTGAATGCCCAAGGCCATGAGCTTTTTAAAAGTCTGACTGTGGATGGGTAGTCCTAATACCTGTTTGTCTTTACGAATGATGAGATTTAATTTATTTTCATCACCTTTGTTCCAGGGGTGAGCTATGGCCACGTAGTTGATATGGCTCATGAGAAATGTACGGAAGAGACGCCGTAAGTTTTTTTTTCAGAGAGTCCGCCTCTTTTATTGACAACTCGTCGGATTAAATGTGACATGGATTCTGCTTTGGCTGCCATGCGCTCTGTGCTGAGATTATTTCTGCCGTCCTCCTGCAGTACTGCGCCTAGCCTACAATTCTTACCGAGACGACTTACCGTATACGCGTACCGTCCGCGGTGTGTAAGTTAATGGGTATGGGGATGAGCCACTTTGGGCCCCGTTTGGATCTGCAAAGAAGTAATTCGGATTTAGCGGCTGATAGTTGCAAGACCGCTTGGTCGAGGTAGCCCTGGACCATGTAGATTGCTTTCTGTAATATGCGTTCGACCGCATCTTCGACGTCGCCCTCACTCCAAATGGTGATGTCATCTGCGGCATTTTTTGCTTTGAGCCAGGGGCGTAGCCAGGGGGGGTTGGGGGGGTTCAAACCCCCCCCCCCCGAAATTTTTCAGTTTTGCTTGCGTATATATACACGCACACATACAAACGAACGCACGAACATACATAAAGTATGTTTGAACCCTCCCCCCCCCCCCCCGAAAAAAATGTCTGGCTACGCCCCTGCTTTGAGCCAAGCGTTACGAGGTGGATCGACGTCCTTGCGTAAAGTGAGTAATTTTTCGGATGCCGTGGGCTTGACAGGCCCGTCAACTAAAGGGTAGCTCGTGGTCTCACGAAACATTGTCACTCACGTTACAGCAAAGACGTCAATTGCTTCGCAACGAAGTGCACGCTGCCGTGTGATGACCTGCATATTAGAAGCAGCGATTCTCGGCAAATTCGAGGAACATTTCCTATACCTTGCTGAGTCACAGGAGCAAATATGCAATGATTATTACATTGTTATAAAATCAGATAGCCAACATTGCAGCCACAAGTTGCCCCGACATGACCGGTCTCTTTCCAAAGCAGTTTCAATCACTGGCGTGGCTCTGTGGTAGAACCACGGCGTAAGAATTGTTCTTGCACCATGGGTAGAATAGCTGACTGCTATGTGGAATGGCTGGGTTCGATACTGGCTCGATCCAGAATTTTCTTTGCTTCCACGGGGATTTTTCGCTCATCGACAACGCTGCAGATGTCGGCACAGGATTTTCTGCGACACGTGCTCTTTAAAGCTGTCGTGTTAAGGTTTGCGAAGCATATTCTCGCTATATATATAGACAGTCAGTGATTCCACTCCTGCGCCAACTGCGCCAAAGTGCGCCAAATTGTATTCACTGCGCCATCCTGACAACATCGACGAAAATTGCGCCAAACTGCGCCAAAGTCTCGCGTTTGGAGGCGTCTATCACCGGCAATAGCACCGCCGGCGCGTCAGAACATGTGCAGCTTGATCTTGAGGCTGCCCAAGTCGCAACCATGGACGAAGAATTATTCCGCTGAATAAAGAGCGCTCGCGCGTGCGTCCCAAGTAAGCCGTGATGCCATGCACGGTGCCGACGTAGCTTCTGTTCTGCAAGTCGGCTCTACAGCAAAACGCGCTCTCTGCAGAGGCTCGTGACGTCTAGGCCTATCGGTAGCGAGAAAGTGCGACGGCGATTCATCGACGGACGTCGTCTGTTCCAGATACGCTGCTGATAGCTCGTTTCAAGCGTCGCATGGCACGCAAGGAAAACAATGTTCAGTAATAACTACATGCGTGCCGCTAAAATGTCTGTCACTTCTGTTTCTGGACATCGCGGAATGAAACCTGGGATCGCTAGCAGTAATAGATATATGGAACAATATCGAATTTTCCTTGCTTCGCGTTTATGAAAGAGCACGCGAACGGTGGGAACGCGTTGACACTTTTCCTCATATATACTTTATCCATGGATCTTCATCCAGAAGAGCCTTTTCGTAATTCCTTCCACCAGCACATCCGACTTTGTAATCTCTCTGCGGTAAATACCCCCTAAAAGGCCCTGCCCTTTCGAGCTCACGTGCTAGGGTTCCAATTCGAATTTTTGCTTGCTTTTTTAAAAATGTAATCTCATTAATAAAAGCACATCTCATGGTCGGAGCAGCCGCAAATGCGCAGCTGTCAGTAGCGGGCCTGTCGCTCACGGCCCACAGTGAAGCGGCTACGCCATGTTACACGTCCGCCCCTCGCTTTCGAGGGTCAGTAGCTGACGGTTAAAAAAAAAAACTCAGTTATGAATGCGATACCAACAAATTGTATTGTTAAACGAGGTAAGGCTAGCTGCTAACTCTTTTGGATCCGATCTCGCGTAACTCAACAAAACGCTGGTTTAAGGGAATATGGCCGCTCCAGGAACCGAAGCGTTTTCGTGCTCTGAGTTCTCTAAACGCGAAGTAAGCGTTGAGAGCACAGCAAGTTTACCAACTGTCTCCTGGTGCCTCGAGATAGCGCGCGCGCAAGCGACTGCGCCCTTCGAACGATGCGGTCCCCCCCCCGCTCCCCTGGCGTCCGTTCGTGCTCCTTACGAAAGACGGGCGGGGCGTTTCCTCTCCGTTTGATGAGCAATCGACGGCAGGCCCGCACGCGGGAAGGTGTTATCTCATGCGCTCTCCGTGCGACGGAGACAGACGGCCGGCTAGTTTAATCTCCGCTTTAGCCGCATTCGTCGCCAGCGCTCGCGAGCTTTTACCCGCGGCTAGAATGCGCGTGGTGATGTTATTAATTTGGACTTTATACGGAAAATTACGGCAACGGCAACGGCAAAAATCCGCCGAGAGTGTCCTTATCATTGCTATCACAATAAAAATTTTTTAAAAATTGAGGAGCCATTTCACTCTGTGAAGTGGATGATAAGCGAAGCTGTTTCGCGCATGGCACAGAGGTGACATGATGGAGGACAGTTTGGTATGCAAGGCCATGTTGTTAACGTTCAATCCGCAATATTAATGCGAAGCCTTAGATGCTTTATGAAACACGAAAATTGACCATCGGCGGCGTCAATCGATTGATGCAAAAAATAATCATTATGTGATGGCGTCATCACATGACATCATCGCTTTACACTGCTTCCGTAATCGGTGTGCCGATCATGGAGCTAGCGCAAAACCAGGTGAGGTGCAGAAAGCTTGCAGAGAGTGAAGGGGAGGATCAACCCGTCGATCGAGAAGAAAAAGAACCTGGCTTTCGCCTTGGAGTTATCTTAGGGGAATGTACTAGGAACAGTGTGACTCTTTGGCATTGAGGCACTGTTGTACGTCACGCCGTTTGTCTACCACGTCTGCTGATAACCACATAGACCTATTTAGAGTGTTATTTCATAAATTGCAATTTTATTGATCCACTATTCTGTTTATTTGCTAGTGTCGAAAATAATCGCCGAAGAGGTTAATCCAGAACACTCAACTGCATGAGCCCTTATTTTTTCATTAGCGAGTGAAGTATGGAGTTCTCCTGAGATGATTTTTTCCATGAGATTTGCAATGAATCGAAATATTTGTAGCCTTCATAAGAGCCCCATAGTAATATTCCGGTGCTTGAATGTTATTGCAATATGCTTCTGTAGTGCACTCCAGGATGTAAAATTCGCTGCTCCAGAGTGCTCCCAGATGCAAAATTATCTGCTCCAAAGTGCTCCAAAATGAAAATTTTTGCTGTTCCATAGTGCTCCAAAACGGAAATTTTGCTGCTCCAAAAATTGCTCCAAATCGGAAGTCCTCGGTAGCATCACTGAGACAGTGAATAACCTGGGGCGCATGCCACGGATTGTGGTATACGGGTATTTGCCACACCTTCCTAGTGGAAAGGGTTTCGTGACGAACGCGACAGGATATTCACGTTATAATTGTGAATCGTGTTCGTGTTGTGCAACCGTGCAATCGCGTTCGTGTTCATGTTACCTGTGAATCGCGTTCGTCATATCCTCGTGTCTTACTATGCAAATTTTGGTACATACGAAGTTAAGGACACGACCATGACAGCGCCCAGACGTAGGCTGCTAGATAGATAGATAGATAGATATATAGATAGATAGATAGATAGATAGATAGATAGATAGATAGATAGATAGATAGATAGATAGATAGATAGATAGATAGATAGATAGATAGATAGATAGATAGATAGATAGATAGATAGATAGAAAGAAACGGTCAAAGTTCCTTTAGATCGCCAAGAAATGCTTTGCATTTAGCGCCAAATAAAAGGAAGTTTTGTGAAAATAATCCAGTGTTTGTGAAAATGATGCATTCTCGAAGTTCTATAGTAATATTCTAACGTATACGCTACTGGATTTATTCGAATGCACTGTCCTATATTGGCCTCGTCGGCATTTGGCAGGACACAAAATCATAGGTAAAAAAAAAAAGACGTGTCTTTCAGCGTCACTTTAATTTACCAGTTCATCGGCAGCCCCGAGGCACGAACAGCGTACTGCTCAGGCATTTGCTTCGCTTTTGCCTTTTTCCTAGCGGCCAGGCGCACATCAGCAGGCGACGCTTTGGTCTCAGCCTCGGCAACCACAGGTACTGCGGACGAACATGGAGGCTGTGCGCTATCCACAGGACTCTGCTTGGAGGGCAGTGACACTGGGGTTACAGAGTCAATACTTGTTAATAGAAAGACGTCCGCCGAGGGCACGTAGACTATGGCCACAGCAGTAGCCGCCATTAGCATCGTTTCCGCGGCTAGTGCACTGTCTTCGCGGCTCTTGAGAACGCGAAGGAACGTCACGAGTCCGGTCGCAGTGCCTATCACGTAGAAAGCTAGGCCGACGGAAGAACCGGTACACCGTGACTCTGTCGGAAAAGCGGCAAGGGTGAGGTAAAATTCGAGAAATTTGACAAGTAGAAATGCAAGGCGCATCACCACCAACAGCACCGTACTCAAAGCTGTGTCATTAGCAGTGTACAGGGAGAAAAAGAGTGCCGACGAAGCACTGAACACAAGCGCTGAGTTCGCCGCCACGTTTCTGACACGGCGTCCATTTTCCAAACGAGGCCACACAGCCAGGAGCACGGGCACGATGCCGGCGTCGATGAGGGCGCGAACGTAGGTGTTACGCGCGGTAGGGCTGCTTATACTGAAGTGAACGTGCGTGAAGCCGAGGACAGTCCAGATGAAGACGGTGAGAGCGTACGTCAGTCTGAGGTCCTGTCTCTTCACGTGGCTAGCTTGGATTGTCCCTGTGGTTCCATCAGGTAGGTGCTGTGCTCTGTACATGCGTTTCTTGAAGAACTCCTGGCAGTCGCTTATGGGAGCCTGGTTGATGTTGGCTACGCTCAGTGCAACGCGCTTGGCTTCGTCTTCGCGGTGCGCGGCTAGGAGCCAAGATGGCGATTCGTCGAGCACGTGGAAAGCGGCGAGCAGAACCAAGGCAAATAGTGCCAACAGAGAGTGGCACACAGTCCAACTCACCTTCAATGTAATTGCGATAGTGAGAAGTAAATGCGGAAAAACAAACGAAAGCGTCGTGCCGAAGGCGGTGTAGAGTAGTCGGCGGGTCATGGTGGTGATTTCGTACAGCAGCACTTTGAAAACGAATAGGCCGGCCGTCGCTGCTGCTGCGACTGAACGCACAACGATGAACGTCTGGAGGTCGGTGGCAACGCTGGTCGCCGCAAGCGTGATCAGCGAAGCCGCGAGGGCCAGGACTCCGACCGTTTTACGGCCAATGTGGTCGGCTATGGGGCCAAGTACAAAGAACGCGACGATCATGGCGGCCATATGCGCACCCTGGGCGACGTCGGCCAGACGTCGCCGCTCGCAGACGACGCTCCACTGGCTGACTGCGGTGTTGCCGTGCTCGTCCATGTCGAACTCCCACTCGACGCAAGGCTCGACGCGGGCCCAGTTGCCGCCGTGCGGCGGTACGCGCACCGTGCAGTGGCTGTAACTTCCGTTGGCGAAACGCGGGATAGCCAACTCCTTCCACGCGGCCACGCTCATGTTGGCAAAACCGCTCGGTCGACGACACCAGTGGTCCATCTCGCGCCACGTCATCCAGAAGAGCAGGATCTGGGCGTAGTAGACGGCACCGGTGAAGACGGTGATGATCAGAACTCGTTTTTGAAAGGATCCGTCGCCGAGCGGAATGTTCTCGTCACCGGATTCACCTTGAGCAGCAGAGTACGAGTTTTGTTGTCGCTGTACGGTCGCTTCTTCTGGAGCTGGGTCGTTCGTCAACATGGCTTCTTCTTTCTTCTTCTTCTTCTTCAATTACTGCTTTCATGGCTAACGCTACCGCCTGGTATTCGACGCCATTGAGCAGGTGGCAGCATTTTTATCACAACAGGAAATTTTCAATCTGTTGCCTGGGGCAAGCTCGAGGGTGTCCCAGAGTACGTGTAAAACAATTACTCGTTTCGCTAGAGCAAGTCTTCTCTCACATCTTTCAAAGAATTGGTCAGTACAATTCTAATATTATAATAACTCTTCCGGAAATGACCAACTACGCATAACTAGAACCAGTATAACAATAAGCTTTCAGCAGCTGCTGAATGAACTGGTGCGAAAAACTGCAGGCCTGTGCGAAACATGGAGCAACACTGTAGCGTAATCACGAGGAAAGCGCGTCGTACACGTTGTAGGGGTGCTTAAACTGCAATTCAGACAGCAGTAATTCAATGAGCGCACATTCATAGAAAGGGTGAGCTGCGTGATGTCAAACTCACGTTGTCAAGGGCATTCTGATTGACACTATTAGGGGCGAGGAGTTACGGAGTCGCCCTCTATCGAACGCGCCTCGATTGCGTGCTTGGTAGGATACCGCCATCGCGCTCCCCGTAGGTTTTGCTGTCGGCGCTCTACAAAAACACCTCGCGGAGTTCCTCCAGGACATTTCTGCAAGTACTTTCGGAACGAAATATGTTCTCTGCTGTCAAAATGATAAGTTTCGATGAACGAAAAGCACAAGATATAGTTTACAGTCGCTGTTTCTTTGCAAAAAAAGGGAGCGCCTGCTTCAGGCGGTCACCGCGATGGAGACCCCTGAACCGGCTTCTTGCGTGAAAAGTAGTCAGTGAATGCAAACTATGCGAAATATCTTGTTACAGTAGACTGCCTGAATAACCATAACAGAAAGAAGCCTCAAGCTAGTGATCGCACGGATTCGCGGCGACCGACGGTGCTTCTGCATGTATGAGCGTTTGCATGTATGTCTGTACATCGCGGTTTCGCTTTTGCTACGAGCGCGTTTTGGCACCGTGCTGTGAATTTTAGGCCGCGAAATCTGAGAATTTGTGAGTACACAAACAACTATTGTTGCGCGGACGCTATCAGAGTAGTTCAAAAGCAATTTCGTTACAACTATATCTATACGACTTCGGCGCGCTTGTGGCTACTTGTGAATAGCCGCACCGACGATTCAACGTTTCTTCTTTCGGTCTGAATTCGTATATGTTTCAATGTCATTTGACAAGTTGCCTCGCACTGCATATTGATCGGTCTTCTCAGCGAGCAATTGCTCTGCCTCTGTTTCTTATTTCAGTGCGCTTGTTTCGTTTGGTGCTTACAAAAAGCGCGAGCAAATGCGACGCTGTTTTTAATATGCTCCTTGATTACCGTTCCCTTTGTATTGCACTGAACTTGCCGCCCTCTGCCATCAACAAATTCATACACCAAAGCTTCACCGCTTCGAGATTGCTGGTGGAAGGAAAAGCGGTTTACGAGGCAGAGCAAGTAGTAGCATGCAACGCCAAGGAAATAAATGAAAATACAGTAACGTTCGCCGGACTTGTTCTTCAAACGTAAGCTGTGAACAAGGATCCACATGAACTTGAAAGAGCGGTGAAAGAAGGAGAAGTTATTGCAGCAACCTGCAGCTGCAAAGCGGGGTAACAACAACGCGTAAAGAGTAAAATGCAAAATTTTAATGTGCAGCGTTATTTGGCAAGTTGCCCCGAAATTTTGGCACCATTGTGGTGTCTAACGCAAACAGCGCGGCATCTTTCCCAAATAAGTAAATGAGGCTCCAAAACACGTGGGGTTGGAGACGCCCAACTTGAGTTTGAGAGTTGCACAAATAAACTCGGGCTTTTTAAAAAGCACGTAATGTTTGTTCCAGGAGAATTCAAGCTAGGCTGAAAGAATGTTATTGCCAACATAAATGCCGCGCACATCAGCCGCAGCATTTCGCTCTCTCGCTATGTACAGTCGCGCTCAATATGACTTGCAACACGGGAGCGTGTGGCCTCACGAGTTTAAAGATTTCGCATTCCTTCCACTAGCCCTTATTTCTACCACTAAACGCTGTTCTCTCACTGGGAGATGTTCCCAAATAAGAAAATAATATTAAGTTACAGAAATGAAGCAAGTTGCAACCGTGCGCAATCATTAAACTCGTGGGGCCACGCGCTCCCGTGTTGCAAGTTATATTGAGCGCGACTGTACATCCACGAGCAAACGTCGTATAGCTTATGAAGGCGAAAGCCTTAAATGTCCCATTAAACGGGAAGACTGACATTCGTCAACGGCCTCCCGCGTTGGCGACGTCAACACGAGTGATGCAAAAGATCAACATCACGTGATGTCTTCATCATGACATCACAGATTGCCAAAATTTGTGACGATATTACGACGTCACCATGAAGCCACATAGGGTGACGTCACATGGCGTATTTACACGGCATGGTCGCTTTGCACTGCCTCAGTGATCGGAGGGCCGATCACGGAGGTAGTGTATACAGCCGCGTTAGGTACAGAAAGCTTTAGGAGGGGGCGGGGGAGAATCAATACATCGACATCGACTGGCAAGAAGAGCAAGATGGCTTTCGCCTTCCAGTCGTCTTAGGGGAATGCATAAGGGACCCTGTGAATCCAACGTATCTAAACAATGACTTAACTATCTGCAACCGATTTTGTGGACGCTGAACACGGGGTCGACGATCAAGAGGTCGCACGGGAAGCTTCTGTGATGGTATCGCGCCTGGTAAAAGGTATCGCCTTTTCCGTCCTGCGAGAGATAAGCACCGTTAGACGGCGGAAAGCGCGCGCGAACGATATTCTCAGTGCGCGCTTTCTACCACTCACCGAACATTGCAGCCCCGATGCACCAGCGAAAGTCTTCATCGCGGAAGTGCTTGTTGCACACACGACTCGTAGCCGATGGCTGCTTGCCGGTTCTTAGGTTGGAATGGAATGGAAACAACTTTATTTATGTTCTTAGCTTCACAACCCACGCTTCACGCAGTTTCTGTCCCACAGGTACCGGTGCAGGCTGTCACCCGCGGGCCACGGAGCAGTAGAGCAGCATGTTCGTCGCCTTCAGAGGAACCCACTCCTATTACAATGGGTTCAGTTGTGTTCAATATGCGAGAAAACCTCCGCATTTGAAAAGACCGCAGCGCATGTGGAACATTAAACTCGTTTTCAAAGCACGCAGCAGTGCTTCACAAGCAGCCGACGCGGCCGCTGAGACCACGCGATCCTGCCAAGCACGTCACGCCGGCGGTGGCACCGGCGTTTCCAGTGGCGGGCCTCTTGCCCAATACGTTGTAGGCAGTGGCGTAGCCGGAATTTCTTTTCGGGGGGGGGGGGGGGGGGGTTTCAACCATAGTTTATGTATGTTCGTGCGTGTGTTTGTATGTGCGCGTGTATATATACGCAAGCAAAACTGAAAAATTTCGGGGGGGGGGGGGTTGAATCCCCCAACCCCCCCCCCCCCCCCGGCTACGCCCCTGGTTGTAAAGGTGCTTAAACTGCAATTCAGACAGCAATAATTGATTGTGCGCACATTCATAGAAATGTTACCGGGTGAGCTGTGTGATGTGAAACTTTCGTTGTGAAGGCCATTCTGATTGACACTATGGACACTTTGTTATCAATAAACAAAAAGTACACATAACGCTATGGCAAGATCGCGGCAGACAAGAACCTCTACCGGCTGCTCTAGGTTATAAAACCGATAGCGCTATCTGGGCCTTGAAGAAATATCGCTAGGCCGATGACCACGATAAATTGTGGCATGGCCTGTAAAGTGTGCCTACTTTTAAATCGCCCGCGTTAACCAGACCGTAGAGAAAACTGAGGAGGCATTGGTGAAAGCCATGACTGTGCCATTGATGAATTGTAGCACAACCCTTTGTGTACAGCTTCAAAGTGCGCACCATTCACAGAAATCGTATGGCATGATACGCATGACCAGAATTTCGGGATGTGTGCACGTGGCAAGATCTCTCGTCGGTGACAGTGGTGGCCTGCCTAAATGAATGGCAAATAGGCGAAAAAGCTATATCCGACGAAAAAAGCTAGTTTTCAAAAACGACTCCCGGTTTTATGCAGTATAGAGACTTACTTGAACATTGTCAAAATTAGTGTCGTACTACAACGGGCGAGGCTTCCAAGAGTGTTTAATATTTTACAATAATGGGGCCCCATGTGTTTCTAATGGAATTCGTCGTTAACTTGTCATGGGAAGCCACACGCTTTGTAGTGCGAGACTGCAATTTTACCAAAATGTTCCACTAGGTCTGATGTATAGAACCCGGAGTGGTTATTGATAACTAGCTTTTTTCGATAGATATGATTTTTTTTGCACCTATTTCCCATTCAGTTATGGTAGGACGCCGTTTCTGCCGCCGAGAGTTGGCCCCACGTACAGATGTCCCCAAATCCTGGAAATGCTCTCTCAGCCAAGAGTCCACGAAGAAAGATACAGCCAAAAGGCGTCGCGAGATACATCGTTCTGGATATTTGTTACAGAAGATGAAACCGCATTCGGTTTTTCCAATTTCGTTGTCAATTATGCCATGTGTACAGAAGTGATCCGCTTCATTTGTGCAACAAATCAGCAGCTACATAATTACCTACACAAGTAAATATTGGTTTATAGCTAGCAGATTCTCGTGTATTTTGCATTCCATGCTTCTTATTCCACCATTATTTGGTTTTTGCTGATTAACAACTGAGTTCTAGTGTTACTGCCCGTGATAATACATATTGCCGCCGTCGTGAAAACTTACATGCACACACGTTTAGATAGCCAGCGTCGCAAACCGTCATCAGTGAAGCGAGCCGGCCTGTTGCAGCCTGTTCACGTGTCGACCACACAATTTTCGCAAATAGGCATGGACTTTCTAGGCCCTTTCCCAACGTCTACAGCGGGAAGTAGTTGGATCATCGTCTCCACGTATTACTTCACCCGATGCGCCGAGACAGGAGCTCTGCGACGAGCACCAGCAGCTGAAGCGGCGCGTTTTTGTATCGAAGCCATCGTTTTTAAGGCACGGTGCTCCCGCAGTTGTTATCTCCGACAGAGGTACTGCGTTCATGGCCGAGCTTTTGGACACCATTTTACGAGAAAGTGGTACCACTCACAGGAAGACAACGACGTATCATCCCCAGACCAACGGGCTGACAGAACGTCTCAAAAGGGCACTGGCTGACGTGATAAGCATGTACAGTTGGCCTCAAAATAATACGAACCACGCGAGCGTGTGGCAAACCGTCTGCAGTCGAGAGGATTGCTTTGGCCACGCCATCGCCGGAGCATTGCTCTCGACAGCAAACAGCTTGCCACTAGAAGGCGCAGACGGTTATTTCGCCACGTGCTCGCGTGGTCCGTATTATTTTGCGGCCAACTGTACGTAGATGTAGAGCGCAAGAACTGGGACGACATCCTATCCTACGTCACATTCTCGTCGAAAGACCACTCGGAGGGCGCCCTTCAATCTCGTTTACGGCCGTGAAGTAATGACTTCAGACGCGATGCTCCCTTACGAAAATGATAGCAGTGAGACGGACGCTGAAGAATTTACACAACGAACAGCATAAGCTAGGCAACTTGTCCGTTGCGAATCACCGAACAACAAGGCTATGACGCCAGGCACTACAATCTCCGGCACAGACTCGTCACATACAACGCGGACGACATAGTGTATGCCTGTTCATCGGCGTGGACTCTCTAAAAAGCTGTTGCGAAGATACTTAGGCCATACGTAGTTCTCCGACGCATCCGCGACGTCAATATTGAGGTTGTTCAGGACGGCTTTCCGTGTTCAAAGCGTCGAAGACATTCGCCAGAAATTATTCACGTGCTTCGGATGAAGCCATACTTTCAGTGACTAACTGCAGTTTTAAAGACGATAGTCTTTCTTGGGGAACTTAAACGCAGAAATTTTGGTCTGTCTTTCCGTCTGTCTTTCTGTTTGTCGGCACGTCACCCGATTCAGCCACCCGGCCAAAGTTGAAACCACTTGCTTACCGCCCACCCATCTTGAACTGGTACGGCTGTTCATACTTGTGAACGTTGTCGATCAAAAAGTAAATATTACGCATATCGGAGGCGCAACATCATTAGGTAAGTATTAGGTGGTGTGTTTCTTTTATAGAAAATACATAGATACGCAATTTTAAAGACCCTAGTTTCTCAAAGCTGCGCTGAAAATGCGACTGCGCTGAAACTTGTCTTCCTCCGTGCCCTCTGCACAAGCTCATGTTGTGTTTCGGTTTCGGTTCAGTATTGCAATGTACGAATGACAGGGGGCGCTGCTCTGGCATTCCTGTTTTACCCAGGCGACGTGTAAATAAGAGAGTTTGTGGAGAGTACTCGTTGAGTGCGGACGTTTCTTCTCCTTCGGCGCATCGCGCCAAACAGCGTGTTCGGGCTGGCCGGCGTCCCCACCGGTCGCGTTGGTCACCGCCGGTCTTCGCCTGCCGCTGCGCCGGGACTACCAGCCCGCAACACAGCACTCATGTTTCCCGACGTATTGCCAGATGGCGTCCATATCTCACGCAGCGCCTCTTCTATCGTCTTTAGAAGACATTTGCAGCGAAGCACGCAGATACGCGGCCAATTTTTTTTTTACCTTACTTTCTGAACGTTTATCATAGGGATGATATTTGTTTATATAGGGGGAATAATGCTGCGTGTATTCGCGACTAACTTGAGGCAATACGCCACCTAGCGGAGAGAGCGCGAAACAGGCTATTGAGGTCTATGTAGCTAACGACATTCATTTTCGCACGTACGGTAGCGGTTTTTTCGGATGGATTCGTCGTCAGCGAAGCAAAAAACGCGTTGAGAAGCAGCTTTTCTGCTTTTCTCTGTGCGTGGCGAGGATAATGGGATAGTATCTCTTGACAAGTTTCCATTTACTGAGTGAACGGCGAAGGACGGCGTAAATAACCAACCTCCGCTTCGGCAAAGTTACTCCGACGATGGTTATTTGTTCTTGGCACTTCAGGAACAATACGTCGCTGTGCTAAAAATTTGTTACACTCTTCGAACGACATCAGCGAACCCTAAGGATAACACAGCTGGAATGAATCGGAATCGGTTTTTGGGAACGTCACGAAGCGACACAAGCTAGAGACGCCGTAGTAGAAGGCTCCGGGTAATCTCGACTAGCGGGGATTCTGAAATTGCGCAGTACGCGTGCGTCTAGCATTTCACCCCCATCGATATGCGACAGCCACAACTGGGATCGACCCCGCGTCTTTCAGGTCAGCATTCAAGCACCATAAGCGCTGTGCCACAGCGGCGGGCAAAGTCGAAATCTTCGTAGTGTTGATGTCAGCGTGCTTGCTGCGCGGCGTCAAGGCAGGCCTGAGATGCTTGCTATATTATGCCGTATGGTAGCTTGGAGCCTTGCTCTTTAGATGTTGCGCGCTCGATTCCTTTGATTTGTGGGCACGCGTAAGTGCTATAGCCCAACCTAATCTAGTGACGTTGGTATAGCCTGCGTGATGTCTCATCGTAGGGTTCAGGGAGCTAGGAAAGGGCCAATTTACAGCTACCTATAACGATACATTGCTGCAGCAGCAAGCAAGCAGAAGAATTTGCGGGCACCACAATTTCAGCTCATGTATGCGGATCAGCTGACACACGCACGGACAAACAGACAAATCAATAATGCTCTGCACATTGGAAAAAATGGTGAACAAGGTTCCTGCGACCATTTCTCCAGCAGTCAGTAGTAATTGTTTCTCTCCGCCTGTTCTTCTACATGAAACCTTATTTCGCTCTGTGTACCATCACCGCTTCATTCTTTGGATTTGAACACATTTATAAAATGACGCGACGAAGTAACCAGTTGACAAAGTCGCTGCAAATTACTGACGTGTCACCGTGACGCTCTAGGCAATCAGCATTCGACAAAACATACCCACCGGCAACTACCGAGTGCGTTAGCCCACCTACCTTCAAAACACTGCCGAACAGTTCGTCTGCCTTGCCAATTGACACGGCCCGTGACAGCACAGCAGCACTTACCTAGCAGTAGATGAGAACGGCTCATATGCGTTTGCACTTCGCTAAAAAGCCAGCAGTGCAGGAGGATTGCCCATCGGAGATCAGAGGCTCAACAAAAACACTTCGCAGCCGCATTGGGATTTTTTGTGCATCCGAATTCATGCCAGTCGTTTACACGATCAGTGTAACAACATTAATTTCATCATTGATCTTGCCCTTCGCGACAACCAAAATGAGCACTCGGCATTAAGTACACTCTCACCTTCGACAAAACACCGCGTTTTCACATCGCAATCTAGTAAACACAGCGTGGCTTTTTGGGCTAGTTGGTTATATGCTTCAGGATGGGGCAGTATCCATTTGTTCCACGTGTAAATAATGTAGACTCAGGGCTGGGCAAAGATACTTTGACATTGTATCGCGATACGATACAAGATACTCAGGCTAGAAGCATTTGAGATACAGATACAAGATACTAGAACACTGATTGTATCCGATACGATACATTCCAATTGTATCTTAAGATACTTCGATACATTCGCAAAATTTTAATATATATCTATACAATGAAGCACCAAATGCCTATGCACGAAAATGTTCGCTTAAAAATGTGTTACCTGCGACCAATCTAGTTTCATTTGAATGAATGTGTGTGAATATCTCAAATGTTTTGTACTTCTTCCTCATGATATATTAGTTTCATTCAGAAACAACTTATTGGTGTTGCTTTAGCTGCTTAACATGACAGCACTTTATACTCTTCGATGATAGAGGGCTTTGCTTGTCGATTTTGTAATTGATGGGAGTCGCTGCTCTGCTTGCCGACGAGCTAGCTGTAGCCATGTAATAATATGAACTTGAATAAAAAGCCTCCGCACGATGGTGCAAATACTTCTGTGGCGTTCTACCTTGCCCGAAATGTATTGCAGTTTTCGCAATAACGGATCACCGGAAAGGTGTACGTTACCAAGAGCATGTGCCGCCTAGAAACGATTCAGACGCATTGTACAGTGGAAGAAAGCGCCACAGGACACCGCCGCTATTAGAGGACCCCTGACTGCCGATTTTTTGTTGTTTGTGACATTTATGTTGTAATAAGTAGGTCTATGTCTTGTAATCACGGAATGACACAGTAAATGCTCCTACGTGATGTCTAATTAATCCTAGCAGCGTTAGTTATGGTCATTCTTACGGTAGGTTCAAAACGCGCGCCGAAAGGGGATAAGAAACTAGCGCCGCGCCGCGGTGGTCGCGCCTCGGGGCAAGCGTGATCACGTGAACTCTGTATTGGGTGACGTCAGCCACGCGCTTGTTAAACTGCCAGTTGGAGAACACACACACGGAGAGCTCACGCTGCCTGCCGACACGTACCGAAGAAGAAGGTGGCAGGAGCGAAGAGCAAACATGCTTCGCAATATACCACTGCACCACGCATATTAGACGTGAAGCTTCTTATAGCGGAGTTTAATCCGGTGGTGGTGGTGTGGGGCGTGACCACCCTTACTGCGCGTGCGCAAGCCCTCTCCACACACCTCATCACCCTCTCCCCTTCCCCCTCTCCCCTTACCCTCTCTCCACTTTCCATCTCTCCCTCTCCTGCACCAATTTCCCTCCCCCTCCCCTCTCCGTTTTCCCTCTCTCCCATCCCCTTTCTCCTCCACCTGTCCACTTTCTCTCTCCCCTCCACTTCTCCCCTTTGCCTCTCTCCCCTCCCCTCTCCACTCCCCCTCTGAAACGCGGGCTCTACATGCCGAAACGCTGCATCGCATCGCCTCTGGTCCCCTTTAGTGGGAGATGGTGTGATTTTTTTCTGTCTATGACGTCAACAACGCTTTCTTTACCTCTGCAAAGTCACAAGGGGCCTACGTCTACGTCATACTAGTGGTTATGTTGGTAGGAGCTCAAGCTTCAGATGAGCACTCAGGTTTACTTTAAAACCAAATTAAAATATCTTAAAGGCAACGCTCGTCACTCATAATCGGTCAGAAGTGCCCCCGCATGCAGTACTACCAAACAACACAAGCATCTCGAGTTTCCAAATTCGGTGTCAGGGGTCCTTTAAGACTAATGCGACTTTATCTCCGATTAACTAGTGATTATAGTAACAGTAAAATAATTTAGGGAAGCCTAAACAAGGAAAACAAAACTATCGAAGTAAAATAGAAAAACGGTTGCGTGTCAAGCACAGCGAATAAACATAGAAACACGATACAGGCAGCACCACCAAGAGCTAACAATAATTGTTGCGTTTGACGTCCCAAAACCACGATATGATTATGAGAGACGCTGTAATGATGGGCTCCAGAAATTTTGACCACCTGGGGTTCTGAAACCTAAATACAAGCACAAGGGCCTCTAGCATTTTCCCTCCATCAGAATGCGGCCACCGCGACCATCGGGTCAGCAGTCCACCAGACCACCGCGGCGGGTAACCCCTAGTAGCTATGAGAATTAAATTCAGTGCCTATGGAAAATAGCGTAAAACGGCTCGTTCGGACGCTCACGGGAAAAACGGAGCATTTGGTATAACTATGCTTCTCGAATACATTTGCTAGCATATTTAAAATGGCTCCTAATAGTTTGTATTATTATATTGGAAACTCAACTTCGCGATTTTACTTAGTAGTAAGCAGAGTTTTTATTACTGTATACGCCAGGTGCGCCCAGATTATTATATGTTTGCTCTCAACATCGCCTTTACATAACAGTAAATTCAAGTGAACTAGAAGTATGTAAACAGTAACAGAAATGACGCAGACAGTTAAAAGCAAGAATAAATCAGAGAGCTTATACCTTGGCAGTACGTTAAAGGCACACTGCAATAAGCAGGCCAGAAAAAACTATATAGAATCATATGTAACGTATGGGTTGTAAAAGAAGGACAGCTAAGAAATAACTTCTGCTAACTATCAAATTATGATTTTAAGAACTCTTTGAATAAAAGAAAAAAAGAGACGTACGCCAACATAGCGGTTGTTATGTGAAGGCTTGTTCTGTTAGATCCAGCATCGGTACCGTATAGCTGTTGGAATATCATTTGCATATAAGTTAATCTTAGTCCATGTAAGTCAAACTTACATCCACGAGATCGTTCAAATCTCAAAGCCACTAGACGCAAAGCAATCCCCCAAGCTTGCATTCTTCAGACTTCGTAACTTCGATAATGACACAGCAGCATCAGAATGTGTGCGAGGGACGCCACGAGGATTGGAGTACGCGGCGCAGGACAGTTGCTAACTGCCAAGTGTCACGCCATTGGCACAACTAAAAAGAAAAAAAAGAAACGAGAAACCAAAAGGTCGGCTGGGCGTAAGTTCGCGCGCTTGTCTATCGAGACAACGCGAGCGCCGCCACATGACTCTGCTCCACCAATAGGGACGCTCACAGCTCATCTCCTGGTCCTCGCTTGAAAACTCTGGTGGAAAGATAAAACAATTTCACGGCCTTTAGTTTTATTTTGGTGACTTAGTGGCAGCAGTGTCAGCTTGAGAAGCGGCGATCAGTCAACGTTTATTGTTTCGCACGGTGATGGTGCGATCGCAGTATCTTGTATCTTAAGGTACACGATACATTCTTCAATGTATCGGAAATACAGATACTGATACACGTCTTGCGAGACGTATCGCGATACAGATACAAGATACCGAAAGAGTATCTAAGATAGTATCTAAGATACATGTATCTTGGATACTGCCCAGCACTGAATGTAGTGTATCGGTTCCCGTTTTCTTGCGGCAAGGTCTACTTTGGGCAGTCGGGAAGATGCTTGAATGATAGGCTAAGGGAACATGAGCAGAAGTTGGGCCGTTATCGTGATGGACACGTGTCTGTGCATTGTAATGATTGTGGGTGTGAAGCGTTGTTTAAAAAGTGCGCAGTGGTATACAGGAATGCCGATAAAACTACCGAGAGACTGGGGAAGCCGCCATGATCGCGAGGGCCGGTGATAGCTGTGTCAGCTGCTCGTCGGTGGCGCTGACTGCTAATGAATTGGCCTTTCTTGACGCTGCAGGTTTTCATGTGCGATGAGTAGTACTTTTGCGTACGGATCTATTTATACTGTTGCTTTCGAAAATAAACGATCAGTTGAAAGTTAGCGCTTGTCCTGTTATCTCTTCCTCGTCCGTGTGTGTGTTAGCGCTATGCCCCATTCTGAAGTAGTAAACACAGTATTTCCAGCAGCAACAATCCGCACACAGACCTCCTTACCGTCGCCATCTCTGCCAGTGTTGCCTAACTTCGCAGCGCCCCCTGGATTTCGTTTTAGGTGCGAATATGCCAGTGCCAGTGACATCTAAGCAGCGCGAGTGTTGTTGGTCCAGCGCAGGAACGAGGAAGACTTGCTCTCTTTTCAGCGGCTGATACGGCGTGCCTTTTTTTGTGGTTCTCGGTGTCCTCGTCGATCCTACGTCGTTACAACATAATTAATCCTTCTGTGTTCGCAAAACACCTTTGTCAATACAATGTCGCCGGTGTATGCGATTGCAGTGACAATGGCAGTGATAGAAGGGGGGTGGCTTGGGCTAGTTGGTATGTCATGATGATATCGCATTGACAGGAGCGTCTGTACCTGGTTATAGAACAACTCTGTTGCGCTGTTTCGTTTGAATCCACCAAAGACAACGTGGCCCAGTGCGCAGATGGCTAGTTTTTAGGGTTACGAGTACCGGGTGACACTCCTTGTTATTTTCCAGACCACACACACACACACACACACACACACACACACACACACACACACACATATATATATATATATATATATATATATATATATATATATATATATATATATATATATATATATATAGGCAGGCATGGTGTGGAGTGGCCGTAGCGTTGCAAGTAGTCAAGTAGATCCTCCGTGAGAAGTCACAACGTTGTTTATTTCGACGTTTCAGCCAGAGTCTGGCTGAAACGTCGAAATAAACAACGTTGTGACTTCTCACGGAGGATCTACTTGACTATATATATATATATATATATATATATATATATATATATATATATATATATATATATATATATATATATATATATATATATATATAGAAAGGTTACATATAGAAAGGCTCATTAATTAGCCGGCGTTCTGTGGGAGACACGCGATATGGACGTTGCCGCAGTGGTGGTTGGGCGCCAGTGTCGATGCGATGCGTAACAGCGGACGTGCGGCCGAGAGAAGTTTGCCCGACATCGAAAGAAGAACGAAATTCTTCCAACAGGCACAGAAGCTGGGAACGCTGGACCGACGTAAGGTTGTCAGCAATGGAGGGACCAAATACATCCGCGGGTGAGGAATCAGACGTGGAAACGGCACTGATGGTACGGGAACTGGTGCAGTGCGAGTCATCGGGTGCGTCCAGAACTTGTGCGTCTTCGAGGGGCTCCACTCTGCCGAGACATTCCCCTCGCACCAACGTAACAATGTGCGGGGATGGGTTGGTAACAAAAATAGCGGTGTTACCCTGAGTGACTTGCACGGTCGCGAAAGGTACCAGCAACCCTTTCCTAGTGCAAACGCGGTCAGATGGCGAAAGGAGTGCAATTGTGTCGCAGAGACCGGCGCAGTAAACTGGCACAGCCGTCGACGAGTTCGGAGGAACTTTGGTATCGTCTTTGACGAGGGTCTTGGTGAATGCCGATGGACTGTCTGCCGGCGTCAAATGTGAGAACGGTGAGAGTTCGAGGGCGGCTGGTGCGCAGTGAATTATGGCGTCGTGGCGGGAGAGAAAATCCCATCCCAGGATGACGTCGTGGGAGCATGCAGCAATTATGATGAACTCGACGTCGTACAGAACGTCCTGAATGACGACGCGAGAAGTGCATACTGCTGTAGGCCTAATACTCTGGGAGCTGGCGGTACGGAGGGACATCCCAGAAAGTGGCGCCGTCACTTTTCGAAGTAAGCGGCTAAGTTTTGCGTCCATAACGGATACGGCGGCTCCAGTGTCGACAAGGGCAGATGCGCGAACACCGTCCACAAACACGTCTATGACATTCGATGGACTTCGCTGAGGGCTTTTACAGTTCGATAGCGTCGCAGCCCTTGCCTCGTGGACTGCGACGACTAGTTTTCCTGCTCTCGTGCGACAGAACGTGGCCGCATTGGTGACAGTGAGCGACGGCGTGGAGACGGAGAGCGGCGAGTGGATGGAGCTGGGCGTGACGTCGGCGACATAGGCGGGTCGTAGAATGCACGGCTGGACTGGCTGGTGGTGGTTGACGCGACTCGAGGCGGCTGCACGCGATGGCAGTAACGGGCCATGTGACTGGCATAACCGCATGCAAAGCAGATGGGCCGATTGTCGGGTGTGCGCCATCGGTTCGCCGGGGCAGGTCCCGCCCACGTCGCAGGATGCGATTGACGGGGCGGCTGCTGAAATGACTGCAAGGTGGGTTGCAGTCGGGGCCTAGGGATGACGGCAGCATACGTAGCCGGCACGCCCGCTTCGAAGGACGGAGGTCTAGCGGCGGCTTCGGCGTAACTCAACGGTGCAGCCGCAGGGATTGCCTGGTGCGTCCTGGCGACAACCTGAGCGTAACTCTGTGGCGCAGGAGCCGGAGGTTGCTGGTGGTACTCAGGCATCACCTCCGCGATTTCCTGCTCAATCGCTCGGCGGATGGGAGGAAGAGGGTCGTCGACGACTGTTGAACGTGCGGCGGGTGGGCGAAGGCCAGGAGAGAGAACTGGCGTGCGATTTCCTCGCGCACGAATGCCTTCATTTCTGCCAGAAGCGTGGCCTGGTCAGGTATGGCCGCCAAGCCAGCAAGCTCTTCGTCGCGTGATGGAGAGCGACGGGTCATCAAACGTTGCCGGCGGAGCTCCTCGTAGCTCTGGCACAGTGTTATGACCTCGGCCACGGTGGAAGGGTTTTTAGCGAGCAACATGGTGAAGGCATCGTCGTCAATGCCCTTCATAATGTTCCGGATCTTGTCAGACTCGGACATGGTGCCGTTGGCTTTCTTACACAAGTCCAGGACGTCTTCGATATAACTGGTGAAAGATTCACCAGCCTGCTGAGCTCGTTCGCGTAAGCGCTGTTCTGCTTGCAGCTTACGAACTGCAGGGCGGCCAAAAACGTTGATGACGGCGGTCTTGAAATCCGACCAAGTAGCAAAATCGGACGCGTGGTTGTTGTACCACAAGCTTGCTACTCCCGCGAGGTAGAAGACCAAGTTGCTCAACTGCCTGCTTCGTCCCATTTGTTGGGTACGCTCACGCGCTCGTAAATTGCGAGCCAGTCCTCCACGTCGGTGCCATCGGCGCCAGTGAAGATAGGTGGATCGCGGATGCGTGGGACACCGGGACATGTGGGAGGCGGCGTTTGCTGAGCGGCGTCTTGGGGCATGGTAGATGGCAGAGTACGGGAACGAAGCTCCAGGGGCATTGAATGGGAGCAAAGCACCTCCACCAATTTGTTAAGCTGTTTATTGGACGGCACTCGGCGACAATGCACTATGGCGACAGTCAAGGCAAAAGCACGGGCTCCGAGCGCGAGCGGCGTTTAGAAGAGGACGACCCACTAGGAGCCGTTGGAGAGCGCAACCGTTAAGCAGTACCAATTGCTTCGCCACAATATATATATATATATATATATATATATATATATATATATATATATATATATATATATATATATATATATATATATATATATATATATATAGAAAGGTTACAGTTTCGCCGCAAGGTCGAAGCAATGAGTGCGATAGCAACTGGAACGTCATGCGAAGAAAGGCTAGCAGCTCACTCCGGCCGCTGCAGCGAGCGAAGTGACCTTTGTGCGGTCTACGGCTTCAACGCAAACATTACGATGAAAGTGCATCACATGGAATGCAATGAGTCAGGTCCGGAATTTTTACCGAGGGGAGGGGGCACTAAAGGCCTCGACTGTTCGAGAAAAGCTCCTGTTCTATAGTAATTATTACATACCTCGTCCCCTCATGAAAACATCGAGGGGAGAAGGAGGCGGACCTCTAGGGTCCCTCCCTCCTTGCTACGGGCCTGCTATGAGCCATGTGTTCGAACCACCCCCCCCCCCCCTTGGGATCGCCCTGTTCACAACTTGGCGGAAGAGTCGGCTATCGCGCATGCTATAGTTATAGATTTGGGCTACTGCACCTCACTGAAGCGGCTATAGAACCTAGCATAAAATTTACATATAGATGAGTATGCAAAACACTGTAATATCTTCAGAGTAAGCCTTTGCCATATAGTCACGTTGTGCAGTCCTGGGTGTGTCGCATGCCCGTAGCCAAGGGGGAGGGGTGAGGAGGGACTAGGGACCACCTTTTTCCCTTCCAAAAATTTTTATGGAGGGGGCGTTTTACCGAAAATAGATAATAAAAATAGGTGTTTTTCTTTAATACTCAAGGCCTTCATTAAGTGCCTCCACCTCCCCCCTCCCTCCCGAAAAAAATTCCTGGCTACAGGCTTGGTGTGTAGCCCAGTGGTTAACACACTTGCTTCCTAGCGTGAGGGCAGGGTTTCAATGCCGCCTACAGAATTTATTTTGCTTTATTACTGACACGATTACCGAGTGGCACTGCTGTCTTTGCAGACAACCCTTTCAGGCTCCGGTGCGTGTTGTAGGAAGACCTCGATAAAAATAGAGAAATGTACTGTATGAAAGGAATGGAAGCGGTTAACGTAAGGGTTGTGTATAATATAGTCGACATTAAGGTATGTCATAAATTAAAAATGGCGTAATTTAATTACTAGAAATTAGTACAAGCAGCAAACACAACTCAGAAACCCATCGCATCGGGCCCCTTTCGGTCCGTGGCGATCCTTTGTGAAGCATGTTGTCTTTTGGACTCGATCAATTGGGGGGGGAAGGGGGGGGGGGGGGCGCTGCGAGGAGCCTTCGCCCCTTCCTCTGTTTATGGGGAACCCGGCGCACGTCTGTGGGTGCCTGTCATCAGAAAACGCAGACGACGAGACACTGCACTCGATCCACAGAACGCGCAATCACTGCGCTCCACACGACGGCAGCGAAACGGCATTGCGCTCCAGACAACGCTCTACTTCTGCGACAGCGTTTGTCACAGACGCTACATTGATCTCGACTGTCGTGACACCTGGTGCACAGCAGTGTAAGCACCCTTAGTTCCTTCGTGCCGCGTCTCCACTCTATGCGTAGCAGGTGTCGCGACCTTCCAGATCAATGTAGGGTCTGTGGCCATCAGCGGCTTCACCTACGCCGTTGCTGCTGCCGCGCATTGAGCTCGCTGCCCCTCTTCCTAGTTGACTGCACGGATGCGAGTCCAGTCGATGCCTACCAATGCTACCCTTGCAACTGTATTTGAATGTGCGTATAAGAGCAGGGTGAGCATAAAAATTCGGCAGATTCCACGCATTGATTTTATGCGCAGCACTATGCGGCACTTTTTGCTTTGAGCCAAGCGTTACGAGGTGGATCGACGTCTTTGTGTAAAGTGAGTAGTAGTTCCGCGGATGCCGTGGGCTTGACAGGCACGTCAACTACACCGGCGTGCTTAGGGTAGCTCGTCGTCTTACGCAACGTTGTCACTCACGTTGCAGCAAAGACGCCATTTGCTTGGCAACGAAGTGCACGCTGCAGTGTATTGACCTGCATATTACAAGTAGTGGTTCTCGGCAAAATCGGGCAAGGTTTGACTATACCTTGCCTAGTCAGAAGAGCACACGTGCAATGATTATTACATTGTTATAAAAGCAGATAGCCAACATTGCAACCACAAGTTGCCCCGACATGACCGGTCTTTTTCCAAAGCAGTTTCAATCACTGGCGTGGCTCTGGGGTAGAACCACTGTGTAAGAATTGTTCTTGCACCGTAGGTAGAATAGCTGACTGCTATGCGGAATGGCTGGGTTCGATACTGGCTCGTTCCAGAATTTTCTTTGCTTCCACGGGGATTTCTCGCTCATTCACAACGCCGCCGACGTCGGCACAGAATTTTTGGCGACATGCGCTCCTTAAAGCTGTCGCGTTAACGTTTCCAAAGTATATCCTCGCTGTCCCTGGTATACACTGTGAATAACCTGCGGCGCATACCCGCATATCACGGGTCGTGGTATGCGGGTATTCGCCACACGTTTTACAGCAAAAGCTGTTATGAGGTCACAACAACGGCCGTTTTTGGCGCCGCCGCCGCCGGTGTCCGTCACCGCTATCGTGCGAAACGAGAAAAAAAAAAACGAAATAAGTAAACATATCCAGGATGGAACGGCCCTCTGCGTGGGAGCCCAGTATTCTACCTCAGAGCAATGCCGGTGCTTGAAACTTCTTTGCGAAAATACCCTATACACGCTTCGTGTCGGGAAGGAACCATAATCACATAGGTAATATAGCGTGGTAGAAGAGAAAAATAACAACCAGGTGTCACACAACGCGAATTCTGTAACCAGGCGTCACACAATGCGAAGTGCGCAACGAGTGGGTTGTTGAATGCTTCCAACCCATTACAAAGGGCTCTGCCATATTTCTTCATCGTCAACAGGCACAGCATCAGCAAAGTGCACATAATGCCTTACGGATGTTTAGCGGGTACCACGGTTCTTCGCATATAGACGTCAGACTCTGGAGTTTCCAAGATGTGTGGCGCCACCTGTCGGAGAAGTTTTGAGTAGTGCATAGACCGACTCTCTCGCACAGTTTGCTATGGGACCAGGGGCAACTAGCGAGTGCGAAACAACGATTGAGCTTAATATCGCGTGTGTTCGTGCATTTAGCACTCAGAACGAGAGCTGTGAATTGCTCTCCGCCAGTCGGACGCGCCACCGAACCGTCGTGAAGTGCTTGCTGGATCACTCGCCTGAACCCCTGAACGACGGCGAAAACAGCAGCAGACGAGAGCCCTCCGCACGCTACGAAGAAACTCCGCAAAAGACGCACTGTTGCGTTGTGAATTGCCACGGACGTAAAAGACTGAATAACAACGTTCAGTTTTACCGATTTCCATAGTTGTCGTACGAAGAAGAAAGGCGAGAGCGCTGGATACGGGCCGTTGCGAGCGTGTTGGGTAAGCGAAGTACCCGCGTTCTCCACAGCCGGTGACATGAATGTGTGGCTCTGCTGTTGTTTTGCGTAGCCCTGATGCAAAACCGTGGTAACCTTGACTATGAAGCTCAGCAGAGGCTCTGACCGCGGTGCTTGTCGTGTAACACGAAGTGAGCAGCTAGAGGCAGACTGGAAACGCGTGATACGCACACCGCGACGAGTTGGTCGTCACAACACAGCATCGCGGACGTATGTACGTTTTGAAGGCTCAGAGTTCTGGTTCAAACTAGCTAACACCACGTGCGTCATACAAGTAAATCGCAGAATGTTGGTCGTGACCCCCTTCAGGTTTGTTTCGCCCGTGTCCTCCGCGGTTGCCGTATAGCTATCTCGGAGGCCACGGTTTTGCCTTTGGTTGTACCCCGCGAAAGTGGACACGCGCGTATCCCCATTTGCAGTACATACAAACGGAAAACGACCATCAAGAGACCATTTGAGGATGCGTAATAAAACACTCCAATGCACAGGAAGCGAGAGATGAATTAAGGGAGAATGCAACTGAAAAGGCGAAAATCGCCGGAGTCATTCGCCCCTGATGAACCGAGTTTTGCACCACTGATCGTAAGATGCATAGCTAAGTAAATTGATCGTGTATGTAGGTACTTTATCGCTGTGGCATACGTATATACCCGATTTTAACGCATTTAGGCTCTAGAGAACGGATGTCGGAGGGCTTGCCTCGAACTCGGTGTCGTGTGATGCTCGCTTGTACTTGCGAGTTGCAGCGAGCGGGAATAACTAAAACTTATTTTGCATTGTACTCGCAGTTCGCTTTGATCAGCTTCCTTTGTTTCTGAAGCGTGGATTGGCGGAAGAAGCTTTCCAGGTCCTTGATTTTCAGGAAACCGCGCCTCGACACCAACGAAAGAGGAGGGTTATATTGCGGCCTATGCACATTCGCTTGCGGGCGGCTCTCTTTGCACTACCCAGTTAGTGCCAGGGCTACGATGAGGGCGCTGGTGGCGGTGTTTTTCGCAGCGCCGCCTGGGCAGAGTCTGACGTCTATTGACAAAAAATGGCAGAGTGGCTGCTTCCCTACTTCACAAAAATTATGATTTATAGCGTAGTGGATTTCTCGCAAGTGCACTTATATTGGTTGCCAAGGAGGCCCATAAGGCCTCCGTTATCCATTCCCTCAGGGTCTCACTAAAGTTATTTCCATCTCTCTATCTCTTTCTCACGTTAACGTATGTTATATAGAGTGGTGGGAGAGTGAAATAACAACCGGGCGTCACAGAATGCGAATTACGTTACTAGTGGCTCGTGTGGCGCATCCAACCCATTACTATGCGCTCAGCCTTTTTCTTCATCGTCAGCAGCCAAACAACAAAGTGCACTAATGTCTTACAGATGTGTAGCTGGTACCTCGCTTGTCCGCACAATGACGAATAATGGCGTAGTGGGTGGTTCGCAACCTCACAAAAATTATGATTTATGGCGTAGCGGGTAGCTTGCTAGTGTACTTTTATTAGTAGCCCTAGGAGAGTTTATAACGGGTTCTAGAAATGCCGCTCCTCCAGATTTCGCTGTGACTGTGCAGTGCTTTTTGCGCAGGCCTGGCATTTTTGGTGGAAAGGGTTTCATGACGTGCGCGACAGGATATTTACGTCATTCTTCTCATGATCCTTGAATCGTGTTCGTCATAACCCGGTGTCTTGCTACGCGAGTTTTCGTATATACGTAGTTGAGGAGAGAGGCGCCCAGATGTAGGCTGCTGATAGATAGATAGATAGATAGATAGATAGATAGATAGATAGATAGATAGATAGATAGATAGATAGATAGATAGATAGATAGATAGATAGATAGATAGATAGATAGATAGAATCAATCGCTAAGAAATGCAGCGCATTCAGCCCCAAATAAACGATGTTTTTTTGAAAATAATGCAGTGTTTGTGAAAATGATTCAGTTTCGACGTTCTAGGCATATTCTAACGTAGGCGCTACTTGATTTATTCGGATGCACTGTCCTATATTGGCCTCGTTGGCATTCTGCAGGACCAAGAATCATAGGTAAAAATAGACGAGCCCTTCAACGTCACTAATTTACCAGTTCATCGGCAGCCTCGAGGCACGAACAGCGTACTGCTCAGGCATTTGCTTCGCTTTTGCCTTTTTCCTAGCAGCCGGGCGCACATCAGCAGGCGACGCTTTCGTCGCAGCCTCGGCAACCACCGGTGCACGACTAAGTTTGGAGGGCAGTAGCACTGGGGTTACGCAGTCAATACTTCTTAGATGAAAGGCGTCCGGCGAGGGCACGTAGACTATGGCCACAGCAGTGGCCGCCATTAGCATCGTTTCCGCGACTAGTGCACTGTCTTCGCGGCTTTTGAGGACGCGAAGGAACGTCACGAGTCCGGTCGCAGTGCCTATCACGTAGAAAGCTAGGCCGACGGAAGAACCGGTGCACCGTGACTCGATGGGAAACGCGGCAAGGGTGAGGTAAAATTCGAGAAGCTTGACAAGTAGAAATGCAAGGCGCATCACCACCAACAGCACCGTCCTCAGGGCTGTGTCATTAGTAGTGTACAGGGAAAAAAAGAGTGCCGACGACGCACTGAACACAAGCGCAGATATTGCCGCCACATGTCTGACACGGCGGCCGTTCTCCAAACGAGGCCACACAGCCACAAGCACGGGCGCGATGCCGACGTCGATCAGGGCGCGAACGTAGGTGTTACGCGCTGTACGGCTGCTTATACTGAAGTGGACGTCCGTGAAGCCCAGGACAGTCCAGATGAAGGCGGTGAGAGCGTACGTCAATCTGAGGTCCTCTCTCTTCACATGGCTAGCTTGGGTTATCCCTGCAGTTCCATCAGGTAGGTGCTGTGCTCTGTGCATATGTTTTTTGAAGAACTCCTGGCAGTCGCTTATGGGAGCCTGGTTGATGTTGGCTATTCTCACTGCGACGCGCTTGGCTTCGTCTTCACGGTGCGCAGCTAGGAGCCAAGATGGCGATTCGTCGAGCACGTCGAAAGCGGCGAGCAGAACCAAGGCAAATAGTGCTAGCAGATAGTGGCACACAGTCCAACTCACCTTCAATGCAACTGCGATAGTGAGAAGCAACTGCGGGAAAACAAGCGAGAGCGTCGTGCCGAAGGTGGTGTAGAGTAGTCGGCGGGTCGTGGTCGTGATCTCGTACAGCAGCACTTTGAAAATGAATAGACCGGCCGTCGCTGCGGCTGCGACTGAGCGCACAACGATGAACGTCTGGAGGTCGGTGGCAACGCTGGTCGCCGCAAGCGTGATCAGCGAAGCCGCAAGGGCCAGGACTCCGACCGTCTTACGGCCAATGTGGTCGGCTATGGGGCCAAGGGCTAGGAGCGTGACGAGCATGGCGGCCAAGTGCGCACCTTGGGCGACGTCGGCCAGACGTCGCCGCTCGCACACGACGCTCCACTGGCTGACTGCGGTGTTGCCGTGCTCGTCCATGTCGAACTCCCACTCGACGCAAGGCTCGATGCGTGCCCATTTGCCGCCGTCCGGTGGTACGCGCACCGTGCAGTGGCTGTAACTTCCGTTGGCGAAACGCGGAATGGCCAGCTCCTTCCACGCGGCCACGCTCATGTTGGCAAAACCTCTCGGTCGACGACACCAGTGGTCCATCTCGCGCCACGTCATCCAGAAGAGCATGCTCTGGGCATAATAGACGGCACCGGTGAAGACGCTGATGATCAGCACTCGTCTCTGAAAGGCTCCGTCGCCGAAAGGAATGTTCTCATCACCGGCTTCAACTTGTGGAACAATGTACGAGTCTGGTTGTCGCTGAGCGGTCGCTTCTTCTGGAGCTGGGTCGTTCGTCAACATGGCTTCTTTCTTCTTCTTCTTCTTCTTCTTCAATTACTGCTTTCATGGCTAGCGCTACCGTTTGGAATTCGACGCCATTGAGCAAGTGGCAGCGTGAAGCAAATTTCAACAGCGCCGGAACAAACACGATGCACGAAAAGAGGTCTCACACGGACAAGTGTTGTTAGTGTGAGCTCTCTTTTCGTGCTTCGTGTTTATTTCCGCGCTGTTAAAATTTACTTCACGATGAACTACCAACTCGCCCAAACAGTCACGTTATTCAGGTGCCAGCATTTTTCTCTCAACAGAAAATTCGCAATCTGTAGTGTGGGGCAAACTCGACGTTGTTCCAGAATACGTGTAAAACCATTTGTCGTTTCCCTAGGGCAAGCCCATAAACGTCAGACTCTGGAGTTTCCATGACGCGTGGCGCCACCTGTGGGAGGAGTATTGGGTAGTACAAAGACCGACTCCCTCGCACAGTCTGCTGTGGGACCAGGTGCAACTAGCGAGTGCGAATCAACGACTGAGCTTCATATCGCGTGTGTCTGCGCATTTAACACTTGGAACGAGAGCTGTGAATTTTTTTGCGCTAGTCGGACGCGCCACCGAACCGTCATGAAGTGCTTGCTGGATCACTCGCCAGAACCTCCAGAACGACGGTTGAAACAACAGCAGACGAGACCGCTCCGCACGCTACGAAGAAACGCCGCAATCGACGCTACTGTTGCGTTGTGAATTGCCACAGACGTAAAGGACTGAACAACAACGTTCAGTTTTACCGATTTCCATTGTTGTCATACGAATAAGAAAGGCGAGAGCGCTGGATACAGGCCATTGCTAGCGTGTTGGGTAAACGAAGTACCCTTGTTCCCACAGCCGGTCGCATGAGAAAGTGTAATAATGTGGCTCTGCTGTAGTTTTGCGTAGCCCTGAAGGGGAACCGTGGTGACCTTGACTACGAAGCTCAGCAGAGGCTCTGACCGCGGTGCGTGCCGTGTAACACGAAGTGAGCAGCTAGAGGCAGACTACACAGCATCGCGGACATACGCTTTGAAGGCTCAGAGTTCTGGTTCTAACTAGCTAACACGTTACAAGGGAATCGCAAAATGTTGGTCGTGACCACCTGCACGTTTGTTTTGCCCGTGGCCTCCGCGCTTTCCATAGCTATCTCGGAGGCCACGGTTTTGGCCTTTGGTTGTACCCGCGAAAGTGTACACGCACGTATCCCCATTTGCAGTACATACAACGGAAGAGGACCATCAAGAGTCCGTTTGAGGATGCGCAATAAAACGGTCCAATGCACAGGAAGCGAGAGATTAATTAAGGGAGAATGCAACTGAAAAGGCAAAAATCACTGGGGTCATTTGTCCTTGGTAAAGGGAGTTTTGTGCCGCTGATCGTAAGATACACAGCGAAGTAAATTGATCGTGTATGCACCTTCATCGCTTTGGCATTACGTATATACCCGATTTTAACGCATTTAGGCGCTAGAGAACGGATGTAGGAGGGCTTGCCTCGAACTCGATGTCGTGCGATGCTCGCTTGTACTTGCGAGTTGCAGCGCGCCGGAATAACTAAAACTTCTCTTGCATTGTACTCGCAGTTCGCTTTCATCAGCTTCCTTTGTTTCTGAAGCGTGGATTGGCGGAAGAAACTTTCCGGGTCCTTTATTTCAGGAAACCGCGCCTCGACACCTACGAAATAGGGGGGCTTCTATTGTGGCCTATGCACGTTCGCTTGCGGACGGCTCTCTTTGTACTACCCAGTTAGCGCCAGGGTTGCGACGAGGGCGCTGGTGGCGGTGTTTTTCGCAGCGCTGCCTGGGGAGAGTCTGACGTCTTATGCGTTGCAGCACTGTGGAAGCTGCGGGGCTTGTTAGCCAATAGGGAAGGCGAAAGCCCCCCTAGACGCGTTCATCCGCGTCGCGTCGTCTGCTGGGCGTCTCTTTGGCGTTGGCTCGCCTGCTTTGTCGGTACTTGCTCCCCGCAGTTATATAGCCACCATAAAGCAGTTAAAAACTCTTCGGGAACGCCACATCGCCCTTTCCTTGATCTTCAGAAACCCACTTGTACAGGAAGCATTCGATGGCGTATGTGAGGACCGCGGTTCTTTTAAAGACGATAGTCTTTCTTGGGATACTTAAAAGGAGAAATTTTGGTCTGTCTTTCTGTTTGTCGGCACGTCACTCGATTCAGCCACACGGCCAAAGTTGAACCATTTGCTTACCGCCCACCCAGCTTGAACTGGTACGGCTGTTCATACTTGTGAACGTTGTCGATCAAAAAGTAAATATTACGCATATCTGAGGCGCAACATCACTAGGTAAGTATTAGGTGGTGTGTTCCTTTAATAGAAAATGCATACATACGTAATTCTAAAGACCTTAGTTTCTTAAGCTGCGCTGAAAATGCGACTGCGCTGAAACTTGCCTTCCTCTGTGCCCTCTGCACGAGCTCATTGTTGTGTTTCGGTTTCGGTTCTGTATTGCACTGTACAAATGCCATGGGGCGCCGCTCTGGCATACCTGCTTTACCCAGGCGACGTGTAAATAAAAGAGTGTGTGGAGAGTACTCGTTGAATGCGGACGTTTCTTCTGCTTCAGCGCTTCGCGCCTGTTCGGGCTGGCTGGCGTCCCCGCCGGTCGCGTTGGTCACCGCCGCACAGTAAAAAATTTTACACCCAAAAGGGTGTAAAAAGGGTGCTTTTACGTTTTAGCACCCTTTGCAACACCCTTTAACACCCACGAATGACTGATTTTGAAAAATACACCCTTTTTTTGGGGTGCTTGGATGATTCGCACCCTAAAATGGGCGCTAAGGGTGCTTTTGTGCCCGAGAAGGGTGTAGGTACGATGGATCAGATGGAAAATGCAGCAAAGTATGGCATGTGAGCCGAACCACGTCTCCATCATCTAGCGTCACACACACACACGCACGCACACAGAATATGTGTAGCTGGCAGTAGAACAATCCGTAAAAAAACTGTAATATACAGAGATGTGTTCGTGATTTCTCGATGCTGTAATTTAATGTGAGACCATCTGCACACTCTTTATGTTTATTGCGTGTAGACATTGCAATACAACAAAATAGAAACAACATGAGAAATATCTGGTATCAGTTTATACAAATATCTACAACCTAAAGACACGCCTGGTTCAAACTAAGTACACTCGAATATTTTGCCTCCTCTCAGCAGAAGAAGCAACAAATAAGTGATAAAACTGAACAAGTATGTGAAAAATAGCAATGCAAAAAAACCAGTCACATTGACAAATTATGTCAAGATAAAATACAGACCTATACATGCAATGCATGAATACACAAATACATACATAGATGCATTCACGTAGATATACTTAAAAAATGGTAACATACATTGGCAGATTAGGAGCACATGCTCTGAAAATAGGAGAGCTTCTGTAGTAAAGTGCAGGGATGCTGTGTTTAGCGGGAATACAAGTGCTGCACGACAAGCGTGTGATTGAAAATGACACTGAGTCAGAAAAGAAACATACACGCCAATTGGCAGCGAAGCAATCGACATTTGTAAACACTCGAATAAATATTTTAAAACAAGGCATGCCGAGTGCTTATAATGCTGCGCCCCATGTGTTTACGTATGTAAAGTGGCTCCATCACAAACTCTGAGAAGGATGTTAAGATTCTGTACTTGTCAGTCGTGCTAACAACAAACACATGGAAGTGTTCATCGAAGCAAGCAGTTTCAAGTAGCTCCAACACGATCAAAAGAACTTTGTTCACATAAAATAGTCCGCAAACATTCACAAACTCAGGCAAGCTGTCATCTGGAACGTTAAGGACGAGGCTGCATCCTACACGGTATGACCTTCCGTCCATGGTGACACAATTCACATTAAAACAATTGTTGCATTCAAGGTCATGTTTGGAAATGAACTCTTTAACACAGCAAGGCAGATGCTCATATAAAACAGACTGACAGCCACTTGTAACCGGCATGCTCTTGTCCTCACCAGAAATAAAATAAAAACACTGACAGAACTGGTGTCTCATGGCAAGAGTGTGCGAAATGCGCTTCCAATTGTGAACTTTACGCGAAATGTCTTTAAAGTACTGGTGCTTTGCCTCAAAACGGATTGCCCAGATGTCAACCAAAGGTCCAAATTTCTGAATACAAGATGGATAATGAATGAGGTAATGCATCTTGCAAGGAAATGAACATGACGGAAACAACGCCTTAAATTCTAGACAAAAAAGGTGTATCTTTCTCTGCAAGTACGCTATGTGCGAGACTGGGATTTTGTGGCTCATGATGATGTCCATGATTTCTCTAAGAAGTAAATAAAGCTGCCAGACTTGGTTGCCAACTGGAACACAGTTACCTACAAAAAGAGAAAGGTGGCGAAACAGTGCAAAAATTTGTGTTGCAGAACCCTTAATGGTAGCCTTTCCAGAAAGAAAGAGCTTAGAAAGCTTCTCTGGTTTGTTCTTTGAATCGCATGGGTCATACTTCCATTCTACAATCAAGTTGTTGAGATGCTCAAGTGTGAAGAAACCTTGTGAAATTAAAGATGAAATAATGTACTTCAGTGTGAATGGTATGATGCCTTCGTGCAGGTCGTGCATTAAATGTGGGGGCAAGTGTTGGGTTGGATCGAATCCTTGAAGTGCAAGAAGTGGGCAAACCTCCTTGACGCCATACAGTGATGCTGTTGGCAGCCCTGCATTCAGCATGTTTAAATGATGTTGATGCCCTTCCGGCGTTCGCTGCACATAGTCACTCTCTAGATGCTTGTAGTTCACCTCGTGGCGCAGTGCCATACAGAATCTGCATATTCTTCCTTGAGTGAATGAAGCCTTAAAACCCCCAATTCTGTGGCTGGAAAGGTTGTCCCCAGTAAGTATAAAAACAGACCCTTTCATAAGTTTTCCATTTGCAACTATGCCATCGTTTTCTATGGCCACGTCTTCAAGCAAGGGTGCAAGAATCTTTTGAAAACCGTATGTGGAGACATATTTGTCTTTCACTAGAATGACCAAGTTGATGCCTGAAAGCGCCGAGCGATATTTAGTGTTGAAGTTGAGCACAGAAAAGTAGACCGCAGTCAACTTGTGCTTTCCCCTTTTGCTCCCCAAAGGGTTGCACACCTCGAATTCATCTGTGTACAACTGCAAACAAATCTTGCTCTTGTCCCCAGCAAAAAAAGAGTGATTCTTAAAAGCACTACCATCAAAAACTGAGCACATATGATCATGCATCTCAAGAAAACTGTTGAAGTCCCCTGAGAGGGCAGGATGTTCTAAAATACACTTGAGCACATCACGCAGTGGCACGTACTCCATAGTTTCACACTTTCCATTCACCTTTCCAAGCAATATGGTTTTGGGCTCAACAAGCGTGAAGTTATTATTCCAGTGCGCCTTTCGGCCGCTTTCTGTCAAGAGCTTGCTCATCTGCGTTTTGTACGCCCTTTTTAGCTCTGCAGAATTTTCTTCATTCGACAGAAGTTTGTCATCATCTAAGATAGAAGCAACCAATGGGATGATGTCATTTGCTATTTCATTCACCGTTGACTCTGGAAGGCGTCTTGCTTCCTTCCATTTTAAAAACATGACGGACAGATGTCTCACGTAGTCACTTGGAACATCAGAGCACTCCGATCGGGAATCTTCTATGGGAATTGCTTCTTGATCCTCCTGACTACAGCCAGCGCCAGGTTGTGTTTCTGTGCTGCTTGGTGTTCTTTCCGCCACAAGATTTTGTTGAGGACGCCGGTTCACTCCTAATGCCTCATCGTGATTGCGATACACATGTTTTCTGTATGAAGCGAAGACTCTGAATGTCTGCATACATCCTTCAACGCCGCAGATACAGTCTGTCTCGTGGCCATGGGCTAGGTTCAAATGCCTGAAGAGCGACTTGAGTGAAAATCTATGGCTGCCGCACCGTGAGCAACGATAGTAACGAATCCCTGGCATCTGTAAAAAGGACAAGACATGATTTACACAAAATGTCACTTTTTCATGGCGTTTAAGGAAGGAAACAAAAGCATTTGTGTTTGTAACCTATCGGAAAGAGTGAGCTGCGATGAAATTGTTTAATAGAGGAAATTATTCTACAACAAGGCTCACGAAATAACAAGAGCAGCAAATATGTAGCACTCAGTATGCTTAGCGTACTCTTACCTTTCTAAAAGGACATACTGGGGACGACAGGATTCAGGACAGAGCTACATTCCGAGTCGAGATGGGAGCGTATACCTGTTGGGTAAAAACGTACTGAAACAAAAAGAACGCCATCTCTCAACTGAAGGTGGCTAAAAGGACCACACAACACCTTCCCAAATCCACATGAATGTTGACTAAAAAAAGCAGGACTGATATTACGTGTATCTAATCAGTAAACTAAATCATGCAGCTGATTGTTGTTCACTTTCCGGACCATGCGCACACAATTTATTACCTTTTTCTGAAACCATGCATGCCTATGTTTAATGTAAGCGCGTACAAATGATACCACCGCGGACGCGAGAAAGGCAACAGAGTCCCCGTAGCCAACGTTAATGGCGAACTCGCACTTGAGAAGCAAAGAGAAAGCAGAAACGCCAGAGCCTTCGGAAAACCACGTTCGCTAGCGTCGAAAATAGGGAGCTTTCGAATAGCGCACGCAAAGCTTTGCGTTGGCTTATCGCGCAACTGCGCATGCGTCGTACGCTAACCGCTTGCGGGCTCCCGTTAAGTGACAGAAATAGCGGTCCGCACACGCTAACGCTAACTTAGCGTGCGCTATTCGAAAACTGCCTAATGTTCACATTTTTTCTGCCCCTCCTGCATGCCGCCATCACCACTTCGAGAATTCATTCCATTTTGTTCGTTTTCTAAAAATTTAATTTCGTACCGAAATAAGTTATGCAACGAAAACACCGAAAAGAAATAGTTTTCATCTTTTCGAACCGTTGCTTCGGGAGATACCCGAGCCGAAACCACTAAAGCGGACGCAGTGGCGGCGGCAGATTCGTCCGGCTGTCCGAGGTAGTACGTACCTTGGGGCACGCCTACGGTCCCTAGGCACGCCGACTCGCTGCTGCTTTAAATTCTTCTACTTCCAATGCTTCCAGACTTTTCAGCGATTTAATCAGGCTCTTGAGGAACGCGTCTTTGCAGAAGCCGCGCGGGCTGTCGTGCTACACGGGTACAGTTGAAAACTACGCCGATGCGAAGCACCACTGGTACCACCGCCACCACCGCTGCCTGCTGCTGCCGCCGCCTGCCTGCGCAAGCTCGCTACGATGGCTGAGACGCATGCTGCGCCGCTATTGGCTGGTTGCGGTCACGTGATCTACGCACGCTTGCGATAGCTGCGACGCACGCTGCGTCGCTATTGGCTGGAGGTAAACACGTGATCTACGCGCGTTTCGAAATTTGTTTGTTGTTGGAGACAGTCACGTGATCTATGCGCTTTTAGCTTTTTGCTTTTAGTTTTTTTAATGCAAGTAGACGCTGCGCCCGCGCGACGTTGTGCTCTTCTCTCCGTTGCTCTTCCTTTGCGGGCTTCATTATTACAGCTCTCGCCACTCCAGCGAAAAAGGCGGGAAAACGGGAAGCCATTACAGCAATCACAGTTGCAGCCCTGCTTGAAGGCGTTTTGTTGTGCGAACGACTGTTTCTTCTATACCGACGCTGGATTACGTGTCTACAGCAATCACAGTTGCAGCCCTGCTTGAAGGCGTTTTGTTGTGTGTACGACTGTTTCTTCTATACCGACGCTGGATTACGTGTCTGCCACATTCGTCGACGGATTGCGTGCTCCGCTGTAGCGCAGCGATGTCGGCGCGGTGCCTTGTGAGCGTGCCAGCAATACATGCGAAGCGTACGTACACTTTAGAAGGCACCCTGGATGCATTGAAGGCCGCCATATCGTCGTGCCCCATTTTGGGCGACAAGGTGGACCTTTCCAACAGCACATTCAAGGCAAGTCCCTGTTAATGTTTCCCTTTTATTTGCTTTTCATGCAATCAAAATATCGCAATAACACGTAACTTGGCATTATAGTAGCAAATAGACGCGCACGTTTCTTTGCTTCCTTTTTCTTTTATTCTTTGTTTAACAGTGACAGCACACCGTCGGTAGCGAGGTTTATTATTCGGCCATTATTTTTCCTTCATGTACTCCTCTCAGTGGTTGAATACTCATATCGCATGGCGGCTGGCTCGTCTAGCGGCATGCTGGTCGATTGCTGACCGGCCAAATTAAGTCATAAGCCGTCAGGAAGGCTCGCGCTTTCATCGCAGGTGAATGTATCAGCTCGCTGTCGGCAACGCTCTATATCTGCGTGAAGCGCCGCCAGCCGTGCGCTCCGAGTATCGTTCTTTGTTCACTGAGAGACACTGCTCTAAACACAGAAACAGTGTTTTTACATTCAGCGAACCTTTTGTTTACATAAAAACACTGAAATAACCCAGTGTAAACAACATTTATGTGATAATAACGTTGAGAACGTCAATCAGCAGACTGACTTTTTGGCCAGTGATTGAGTGAGTTGCATAGTATTGCTCCTTCTTCGCGCAGGTTAGAGCAACTCTAATTTTAACCTTTATCAATGTTTAAGTGCGTACAAAGAAAGTTGTAATAATAAAATTTCTGACTCAATATTTAGGCGTTGCGCGTGTCATTTACAGATATTTGAACCCAACTTTGACGAATATGTGGATCTTGCACCAAATGACGGCGTATTCGACTTAGCACGAGTAATGGTGCTCTCCGAAGACAGAATGATGCCAGCAGAAGCAAATCTCGTTTCATCTCAAGAGGTAATTAACTGCAATCCATGTTAGGCAAGCTTCGTTAGCGTTGGTTATGTGCTATGTGTTTGCTATGCATATATATATATATATATATATATATATATATATATAATGTGTGCGCGTGTGTGTGTGCGTGTGCGCGGTACTGCTTGCTTCATGATGTTTAACGTCCCACGGCTGTTCAGGCACTGAGACTACATGAGAGGCGGCTTAAGGGAGGGGCGGTGGATAATTTTGAAGATTTGGGAATCCTTTACGTGTATGTACTGACAACGCACAGTGCGCTGCCTATTCATTAGATGGAAAACAGCTGCACATACTCGTACCTCATCTTTGCTTACAAACTCGCCGTGGTAGCTGATGAGGTACGCTATGGCGCTGCTACGCTCGAGGGCATGGGTTGTAACCGTGTCACACGTACAGCTTTAACTGCGGTTATGCTTAACGGGGGATTATAGTATTAACCGTAGTTAACAACAACGTGCGTTGCCGTTGCTACATGTGCTTAGTTAGCTCAGTTGACCAACCAGGTGAAATCACTTGCTGATCATGTGGTGAGCAATAAGTTTGGGAACATCCTCGGCAAGTTTCATAGTACGTGATATATCTGTTCTATACCTCCGCGACAGTGCGTTCATTTGTTCCACCTACGACTACGTATTCAGTGTTTGCGCCATACACGAATGATGCGAAAAATATTTTCTCTCGAAAAACCTGTAGCGACGCTCTCTCGCTGATCTCCCCGGGGACGGAATAATCATTGTTTCTAGCCGTTCCAGGGCGAACTTTTTTTCCACGCGGTCCGTGAAAATCCTCAAACAACGCGAGGCTTCGAATTAACCTGCGACGCTTCGCTGCTGGTGAGAAGCTTGTCGGCCATCTTGTTAGCTTCTCGGTTTGTGGGAGTCAATGGTGCTTGCCTAGCTTGGTTTGCGATAAGCACGGTTAGGATACTAACTGTTGTTAAGTCTGCCGTGTAGCTACTCCTAACCGCGGTTAGCCGTAGTCAACTTAACCGTGGTTAAGGCTGTCCGTGTTTCAGGATTCTTCAGGGCGGCTGCATTTAAATGGTGCGAAACGTATAAGAACACCCCTGAACATTGATTGGACTCCACGTTGAAGGTCCCAAAGTGGCCGAGGTTTTTCATAAGGCCCCCACTACGGCGTGCCTCGTAGTCATATTGTGTTTTTGTTGAGCAAAACATTAGAAGTTAACTTTCAAGACTTACAAGTGTTGCTTATCGATTAGGTCTCCTGATTATTTTAGAACGATCTCTCTTACACTGGGAACTTGCGCTCACCTTTATGTCATGACATGTTCAGTAAATGACAGTTCACTGTGCACACTGAACTGTTTGAACCTCTATTGAATACAGTTATGCCATCAAAGCTAATTCATAAGTATTATACTTCCTTCAAGAATTCTGTTAGGTCTTAGAATTTGTGTTGAATGACGTTGCTCTGCCATGGATCCACACCTAAATTCGCACTTCCCATTTGTTTCTATTTGACTGAATTGTTATAGATTTGTTTAAACCAATGCATATCCATACAACGGGCCATAATATGGTAATGACTTATGTGTATGACTCATCTGTATTTAGGGTTCACAGGAGGTAAATGAAAGTGAGCCTTCCGCGGCTGTGACGGTGGATGGTGGCGGCTCCTCAGGCCTGGAATGCTTTGATCTGTAAGTTGCGAGTACTTCTTGCTGTGGGCTGCCTATAAGGCGAGAGATTGACTATTATGCATTAAATAACTGTTGTACTTGTAGGGTTGAAGGCGCGTTGAACTACCTTGTCAGCTGTGGCAGGTGGGTTAAAAGAAGGGTTGAGTTGGAGGGCTCCACTAATCTGCGGCAGGTGTTTGTGTAGGGCCAAATTGACACCAAGCTCTGTACTTGTTAGCCTCTGTGGTCACGTGTCATCTGCCTTGCAGTATGACACGGCTGATAGATTCCTGCCTTTCCTTCCTTCACTCCCTCTGATAGCTTCATATCATGTGGTGTGAATATGTAAGTGCACTGCAGTGAGTGCATTGTGTGCAAGTAGTTGCGTCCTAGTTAAGATAAATTATCATCTTGAGCGTATATTCATCTTGCTACTTGAAATATTATCTACACACCATAACTCGCAACTTGCACTTTTTTTGGTGAACTGCTTTTTGTTTGGTATTTTTTTGTAATGACAGGCTTATATAAGATGTAAAGGCATTAATGCGGAATGAAAATGCGCACTTGCTTGTCTCTTTCCAACCAAACAAAAGCTTTAGCTTAATAACATTCAGAGACAATCATTTTTCACGATGACTGACATAATCGCACCTTGAAGTATCTAATTGTATGTTCCAGTCCTTCACGTTCAGATGACGACAGAAAGACATTTGTGTTTCCAAGTTTCGGATCCCTTCATGACACCATAATGAGCGATGACCCAGTGACTTCCGCACTGTTTCGGCAAATTGGGGATATCTTGTTTCAAGAGATGGTGAAGATAACAGTGTAAGTACAAAAGTTGCTTCCCCTGTTTTAGATATTCATGTCATGCTTATTAGGGCTCTATAACCTAGCCTCCAGTGCTGTTTTCATTAACTTATTTTTACGATACTCAGGCTTCTTTTAAAAAAAAACAAGTCTTTACTATAGGTCGGCAAAAATATAGGAGTTACTTAGACTCACTAAAATATATTTTGCTCCGAGCGCTCACTCAGTCCGACTCACCGAAATTTTCCCCAACCGAACTCACCCAGACTCAGTAAACTTTTTCTCAACCGGACTCACTCGGACTCAAACTCACCGACATATTGCTCAGCCAGACTCACTCAAACTCACGGCTTGACACGAGTCTGGGTGAGCCTCATTGAGTCGACTATTGAGTCCGATGGCGTAAAATTAGCTTTTCTGATCATGGTGTAAATGTTCTTTAACGACGATATCCCACAAAACTGATGCTCTGCGACACATCTTTTAATCTTGTACCTTAAATACAAGTTTTCAGTGGTTGCGATGCAGTAAGGACATTGTTAAACATGCTACTCACACGAGATGTTTTTATCAAGAAATTCCCGTGAAAGGGTTTTGGGGGCAGGTCACGGCACCCCCCCTCCCCCACTAATGCTCTGATCAATACACATTCAGATGGCGCTTGAACACTAGTGCATTGAGGTATTTGTGAATATATTTGAGTGTAAACCTAAGCCGATATAGGGCTAATAGTAATGCTGATATGTGAACACATAGGACCATAGGTCGGCAATAAACGGTGAAACTCACTCGGACTCGCTCAAGAAATATATTTGTCGCTTAGGGATCACTCAGACTCACCAACATTTTCCTCAACCGGACTCACTCGGACTCACACTGACAAATTTTCCTCAACCGGACTCACTTCGGCTCATACTCACCACAGTATTACTCACCCGGACTCACGGCTAGATCTGAGTCTGAGTGAGTTTGCCAACCTATGGTCTTGACACACTCGTCTACATCCATGTAACCTGAAGCCTTCAGTGATAAATCTGTTGAAGATGTCTGCATATTCTTTAAACCTACTTAAGACCAATGAGTAATCTCCTCTGTAAAAGAAAACTTCTGAAAGTAATGTTTTTGAAAATTCAGTTTATGCCCATAGTCACTAAGGAGCATGATGTGGTTAAATTGACCCTCTGGACCAAGCCTGCCTATTTCTTTCTTGCAGGGTCCCAACGAGACACTTTTATAACAAGGTAATGATTCAACTACAAGAAAAGTACCCTCAGTTGCAAGACGCCATGGGGAGTGGCATGGTAAGAAAAGTTTGAATCATGCAGAGACAGTAATCAGTTACTTTCTAAGCTATGGATTACTGGGTCTTGCTTTGGAATTGTGCTGAAAACTGTTGAGGTGTATGTAGTCTGTCTATAGGAACCGGAAAATGCGGACGAATGACATAGTGTGCTGTCCTTAAAAGAACGCATTTATACGTTTAGCTTCACTTCCCGCCATTGCACTTAAATAAAATACGGGATATATATGTTTATTTCAGCCCGGATTTCCTCACAGCTGTCTATATAGCTGGTATGATCTTTAAGATGAAACAGCAGTGTACATCAGGCCAGTAGCGAGGGGAGGGGACCGTGGGGGCCGAGACCCCCCCTCCCCGAAATTCTGAAGATTTTATGTATCTTACCCAAAATAACTATTAAAAATTGGTGTTTTTCAAAGCCTTTATCAAGTGCCCCCCCCCCCCCTCCCCCGAAAAAAAGTCCTGGCTTCGGGCCTGGTGTGCATTTAGTCGAACATTACATTAGCACTTGATTCGCCGTGGTAGCCTGGCACGTAATGTTTTGTGCTGCTAAGCTAGATAATGCGAGATCGATTCCCTGCTAAGCATCCATTTTTTCGATCGGGGAAAGCACCCTTGCGTGCTTTTTTAGTCGCCCGTTAAAGAATCCCAGGTAGTCAAAATTAATCCAGAGACTCCCACTACAACGTGCCCCATAATCATAAGTGCCTCATAAACCTCGTCGTTATTACTCTTCTTATGCGTGTAATTTTTCCCTGTCGATCAAGTAACATACTCCAATGTTTACAGGACTCATGGAGGTGCTCACTCCGGATGAAATTTAAAAACCAACGGCGGAAGCTATGCAACGACACTCGCGTTGCTGAGAATCGCAGAAAGTTTGCTACATCTCGCAAACCCGATGACAACTCTGCAGCGGTTGAATTGAAGCGGCACAAGAAGCGCAAGATGGTGAGTGAAATTGAAATAATGAACACAGTGGACGGCTTGCGGAATCGTTATGTTTACAATTATCTGCATATCCTGTAGCCGCTCGAACAAAATTAATATTTCTTCACATTAGCAGGAGGAAATTTGGAAAATTTAAACTCGGGAGCAAGTTCAGTTTCACATGTTGGCTGTTCCTTTATTTTCCAAATGACGGTATATTATTACAGCGCATATTTTTGGGGGCAGGTCACCAAACACTGTTCTTGAAAGAATGAAGTTAACGTGCGTTTCCTGTCTCACTTCCCACAGGACATTGACATCAGCGGTCTAGATGGAGAGGACGAGAATAGCCTCGCAAAACATGAGGAATGGCTGCGGGCTGAGGCATTCAATGCTGCACCAGATGAGAAAATGATTTACCACAGAATGAACTTGACCGCCAAAAGAAGGCTCCTCGAGGTGGCAGACATGAGAGCATTGGGAGTGCTACACGCAAATATCCATATCTGATGGACTTTGAACGAGTAAGCTGGGCTTCATTGTTATTTTTATAAGATAGACAGTGTTGGAGGGAAGGACTTCTCTGCTTCATCTTTTTCTAGCAAAATGAGTGACATTCTTGTGCACTTACTTGTAGCCTTGCTTGGTACTTACGTATAGTGCATGCCGCATTGCTTTATTACTCCCTTAACCCATAGTGCTATCTAATGAAGGGGGCAAGCACTATTTCTAGTCCTAGCCAACTTCTGGTAATATTGATTTGTTTACACCTCATAAAGGGGTCATGTCACGCCAGATGCCTTAGCCATTTTCGCGGCCACCTCAACTGTACCCAAAAAGATCATGCTTAATTACTGAGTTGGAAACAATATATTTTTAGAATATCTTGTACAGGAAAAAAGTTTGGTCATTGGAAGCCTTGATTGTCGTGTTAGTAATGGCCTTAGAGCATCTCTTCTGAAAGTCGCGTGTCGCATCATTGCGAATTTTGCTTCTATATCAAGCAAGGACGACGTTCAGCACTTTACTAAAATCACTAAAATTATGGGAACGTTCATGCACACAAGCTTCGGGAAATTTTTACATAATATGCTATGCATGCATTCTTACTCATGTAATGTTTCTCTATGTTGGAATATCAAGGTAACACGTTACCTTAAGGAATATGTATTTTATATAAAATATATTTACAGCTATTGAATTTTTAAGTCTTTCGATAAAGATTAGAAATTTAAGAACACGTTCAATTGCATTAACACTAAAACGTAATTCGCACCATGTGGTGCCGCAACCGAAAATCGCATTTATTCCTCAATTCAAAACAAGTTCACTGACTGCTTTGTCATCGTCAAGCCAGCAACTGGTTACCTGGATGAAGTGTTCCTTCTGTGAAACGTTTGCTCCAGCGCCACTGTCTGTTCAAATGTTCCCCATCACTTAAAGTGTCTATGCCAAAAATCATCGTTGTTCCAGTCTTGCGTTGTTACATGCAGTCGATGCTTCGCTGTACGGTCATTGTTAGCGCCGTTGCTTATGTTACCAAAGATGTGAAGGCGATAAAATAAGTGTAGATCTGACCACAACAGTGGGACGTGTCACATTACTGAGATGTGTCTTGTGTGGGGTTACGGTGCAATTCAGATTGTGTGCTTGCACAAAAAATGGTGATGTACCATTTCTTTGGTTTTGTACAGTTTGCTTCAGACTTCCAAAGATTGACCGGAGTAGATGGAAAAGAAAAAATCAAGCTTGGCATCGATATGCTTGCTTCTTTGGCACGCAAGCGTGTAGTGGGTCACGAGGACGTCTTTAAAGAAATTCAGACTGCAACACGGCTGGAACAGCAAGGTCACGCACTTCGAAGCAGACGTAAGTATTCAAAAACGTCCAAAACGTGGATGGTCTCTGATATCTGTGATAAAATTACAATGGATTAAAGTGATTAAATTATGGATGACAAATTCGTGTGCCAGATTAAGTGCATAAAATGCATGTTTACAGTGCGGGGTTTAGAAAGCAGGCAAGTATGAAGCACAACGTCAAATGTGGAATAGTTTGCCACGGAGCTTCTTGTGAGGGTAGAACGAACAAGGAAATTGTCCATTTCTTGCTACCTCTAGGGAGGGAGTCAGAATTGTACTGATTCCTGAATTGGCAGAATTCCTTGAATTATTAGACGCGTGGTTAAAGCCATTAAAAATGTTTGATTTTTGCAGATCTCTTTGCGGTTGCTGTGCTCAAGATTATTTCATCTGATGTCAAGGAAAAAGCAGCAATGTCTTCGCTGTTTGTACATGAAGATGTAAGTTTCTGGCGCGTTTTGGCGAATGCTATGCGTCCTGAACTTTGTTGTAATTTTTCAATTTTTCTTCACACGGGCTCATTACTTTCTCAAGGATTTATATGCTTTTTAGGCGAGTTTAAGCTTTCCTAAGCACCAGAATTTCTTTTTTAGCTGTAGTCTTGCACTTCACCACAATTCGAGAGGCAGATATGGGCGGGAAAACTACCTTACTTCGGTTATACGAAATTATTGGATAAGTATGGGTTGTGTGCTTTGAGTTCAGTCTAATGTCAATTACATGACACTTTATATATAGGATAGGCACAGCAAACACTTCATGTGGTTCTGCCAGAACAACACGAACATCATTTCATGACAAATTATTTTTGGTGTCATCACAGGACGAGAGGGTGCCGCTGACGCCATGCGTGGTCTACTCTGGCCCCAGCTTGGAGCAAGCAGAGTTTCTACACCTGCACGTCGACAACCGAAACATCTTCCGCGTCAGTAATGCCGAAGAAGGAATGATAGCGCTGATGAGTGCATATTTTATTTTTAATATTGTGTACGGGCGCAAGGCGTTCAATACTACCACCGTGCTAGAACGGCTTTTTCTTGGCATGAGCAACACTTCACCGAGACCTGTGGCTACGAAGTTCGTGAACAAAGTTGTTCAGGCAATTCGACGCTGAAAATTTTAGTGTCGCATTGCCTGAACTACTTTCTTCAGTTGGTTTGTGCTAGGTGATGCATTAATGTTATTTGTATAATGTTGTTTTGCTTATTTGTAGCTGTGTATAATTACCTATAATTAAGTATTACCTCTTTCTTTTGATTGTTGTGTGTCGTAACTCAGTTGCGTGTTCATTTTTAGCTTATTCTGTTTCTCATCTCTGTATTACGTACTTTTATGCAACGATGAATCAAGGTGCCAGGTGCACACTCTTACCATGGTATAGGTTGTCTCACATAACATGAGCCAAGATTGAAAATGAAAGGCACTCAGAGGCGAATTGACCCAAACGTATACTATTCACACGAGCCCATAGATACTCAGACCATTTTTTTACTTTGCCTAAACTAATAAATTAGGTTTAATTCACAAACTTTTTATTTTTGGCTTAAAACCTAAAATATGAACACTGAGCTGTAGAGCACGTTCAGAAACCACCGTATGAATTGTTTCCTGTACGATATGTCCAGCGCTGTTATTTTTTCCGTGTTGTAAAAAAAACCTAGAGCACTGCGCCAGTGGTCGGTCACCTGGCTTCTTTTTGAATTTTGCGGGCTTTCTTTACAATGCGGAAAACAATAACGTCATGAGACGTATCGTACAGGGAACAATTCGGACGGTGGTTTCTGAAAGTATTAACAACTCGGTTGTTCATATTTCGGATTTTCAGCCAAGAATTAAAAAGTGAGGTAATTAAACATATTCATTTAGATTAGGGGTAAATAAAAAAGTAGTCAGAGTATGTATAGGCTTGTGCGAATAGTAGACGTTTGGTTCAAATCGCCTCTGAAGTGCCTTTTATTTTCAAAGTGTTGGCTCAAGTTATGTGGGAAAACCTGCATATGCGTGTACATCATTTATTGTAACCGATTGTGTACATGAAGGAATACTTATAAACTGAAACCACTGTGATTGTATATATTGTAAAGAATGCTTAATAAACTGAAACTGAAAAACTAAAATTGCACATTTTAGGTGTCGCGTTTCAGGTTCACGTATGTGAGCATGTTAGACGTCTAGTGGCAAAGATGTATGGCAGGAAAAAGTAAAATAGCACCGACTACTAAATGTGTTTTATTAGCAGAATAAATGAAGACTATGCAGCAGTTTAGTTTTGTGTAAGACGCATTATGCATAGCGTGTAGAATAATATATATATATATATGTGTGTGTGTGTGTGTGTGTGTGTGTTCGGCCGGAGTTCATCAGGCATGAATGCACGTGTTTTAAATATATTTCAGCGCACACTGATTGAATGGAGCTCGACCGCTGGCACACCATCGCCAATCATGACCACATCTTTCAAGTACTGTCTAATGAGTGCATGCTGATATCTATTAGTGCATTCTATAGAAGAATACCGCCACCCCTGCTATGGGCACTCAACACTCTTGTACACCCTTCTGGCACCCTCCTCAGTGGGTGTTAAAGAAGTGAAGGGTGTTGAAGGCACCCTTTTTTTAGGGTGTTTCTGCAACACCCTACATTTTTTTTACATGTACACCCTCTTCTTAGGGTGCTTGGGAAAGCACCCTTTTTGGAAGGTGCTCAGTTAACACCCTTAGGGTGTCGCCCATGGGACAAGCCCATTTACACCCTTTTGGGTGTAAAAATTTTTACTGTGCGGTTTTCGCCTGCTGCTGCGCCGGGACTACCAGCCCGCAACACAGCACTCATGTTTCCCGACGTATTGCCAGATGGCGTCCATATTTTACACAGCGCCTCTTCTATCGTCTTTTTTATAACAGCCGTCATACCCAAACGCAAAGCGTAATAACCAAACGCGATGCAATCCGCTCTTTGCTAGAAGACTACAATTCTGATATACTTGTGCTCCTAGAAACTTGGCTGTACCCTGCAAACACAAATAAGGAATTCTTGCTGGCAGTGAACGCTACAACATATACCGCAAAGATCGCGTCGACAGGAGAGGCGGTGGTGTACTTCTTGGTCTGAAAAATACGCTCACTTCTTACGCGCTGAATCTTGACTCGGCCATTGAAATTGTTTGGATAGTATGTGTGACTAAATACGCTAAAATACTAATTCGAAATTGCTACCGTCCGCCCGATTCTAGTCATACATTTGTACGTGAACTTTGCCGTAGTATCGAAAATACCAAAGATCTTTGGCCTACCGATTTAGTTTATCTCTTTGGTGATTTTAACGTTTCGCTAATTGAGTTGATAAATTTATCATCACCGTGTTGTCTTTCAACAGAATTCATTAACTTAACATTGTACTGCAACCTCTTACAATTGATCAACCAACCCGTGGTTCCAACACATTAGACCTGTTGCCGACAAGCGCTCTAGAATCCGTGCAGATGGTTTCTCGCCTAAAAGGATTCAGTGACCATAATTTAATCGAAGTGATATTGGACCTACCTTTACTATTCACAGGAATATCTAAAAAAACAATCCGGGACTACAGCAAAGCCGACTTTGGCAAAATAAACGCACAACTGGAAGAATGTTTTAAGGAAGTCTTGTTTCCCTCATTCTACGACCGGTCTGTAAATGAAAATTGGGTGCTTTTCAGAGACAAAATTACCTTGCTGATTATTCAATATATCCCAATTATCACATTTTCTAACGATAAATCCAATACCTGGTTCACCAAATCCCTCCGCAAACAAAGAAACAAGAAAAAACGCCTCTATTGCAATGCTAAACGCGCTGCTACGACTTCCGCTTGATACAAATACAGGCAGTATTTGAGCGAATACTGCATAGCAATATGCAATGCTAAATACAAATATTTGCAAAACGACTTACCCTCTCTTTTGCAAAGTAACCGAAAGAAATTCTGGCGTCTCATATCCGCTGACCACAGTTCTAACCAGTTGTCATTACTTGAACACAACCTTCCACTTTCACATTATGAATGCTCCACTGTTTTTAATACATTTTTCTCATCTGTGTTCAGCCGGGAAGATCATTCCGACGTGCCAAATGTCCCTGAATACGACTTCCGGTACATGCAGCCCATTGAAATTACGGTGGATGGTATCGCGTGTTGAATTAAACAAATTAAGGCATCCTCATCAGCCGGTATTGTTGACACCAACTCCAAGGTACTGAAAAACACCCGTTCCTTATCTAGGATTACATTACACCACATCTTTCGACAGCCTCTGTCGTTTGGAAAACTGCCGGACGACTGGAAAATCGCCAGAGTAGTACCCATTTTTGAATCCGCAAATAAGAACTCACCTAAAAATAAAAATTACCGTCCAATATCACTCACATGCAACTGCTGCAAAGTACTCGAGCACATAGTCGCCTCCCACGTCTACAGTCACCTTGAAACTAACAAACTGTTCTTCCCTAACCAGCATGGATTCAGAAAGGGCATGTGATGCGAAACACAGTTATTGGAATTCACTATATATGCTGACATTCATTACAACCTAAATAACGGCCTACAGAGTGATTGCATATTGACTTTGCCAAAGCTTTCGACCGTGTCGCCCACTGCCGCCTTATTTCTAAATTATCTGTCCTCCGATTAGACTCTCTCACTTTATCATGGCTCCAAAATTTGCTTTCCATTCGCAAGCAGTTCACAACCGTTAATAATTCTTCCTCTCCCGCTACCCATGTCTCTTCTGGCGTACCACAGGGGAGCGTTCTTGGCCCATTACTTTTTCTTATCATCATCAACGACCTCCCAAGTAACATTTCACCAAATTTTAGAATCTTCGCTGATGACTGCATGCTCTACAGACCCATAAACTGTCCTACCGATCACTTCATCCTTCAAGATGATCTTAATACTATCTGTAACCGGTGTAACACTTGGCTCATGACCCTAAATGCTAATAAATCACAGCATATCCACGGAGTGAATGATGATGAGTGGGCGAAGCTGCGGAGGTTCATCGGTAAACCGTGAATATTCCGTGAATTCTGCCCAGTACATCATCACCGACGTGAGATCGGGCGCGTTTATACTAAAGGTTCGATGAGTTATGACGACTTGCAGCGCACTTTAATTTTACATGTACGCTGTGAATTTTCATTGTTTAGAAAAAACCATTGCTTAGAAAACATCTGGCGTCTTTCGTTAAGCAGCTGGCGTCTTTTCGTTTTGCTTTAGAAACATCTGGCGTTCTTTCGTTTTGCTTTTACAAAACATCTGGCGTCTTCTGTTGGTTTATTTCATCAATCAACGGCGTTTTGAACAAAATTTTTATTGTTTAATCACGCACAGGAGAAATCTCACCAGGCACTACCTTGGAGGTAAAGAATGGCTGCTAATGGGAATGAGAGACAGAAGAAGTCGGCTTTTAGCTAACGCTGCGAATTTTTTATTGTTCAACAACGCACAGGAAAAATCTCCCACCGGCACCACCTTGCAGGTCAAAGCGTAAGACTGGTTACATACTACGCTACGAGGGACGAACGGGTGCCGCTATAAGGAGCTTCGCCCCTAAAATGTAAAGTTCTTTCCTTTGGACGTAAACAAGTCATTGTCGCGGGATCGAATCCCGGCCGCGGCGGCTGCATTTTCGATGGAGGCGAAAATGTCTGAGGCCCGTGTATTTAGCTTTAGGTGCACGTTAAAGAACCCCAGGTGGTCGAAATTTCCGGAGCCCTCCACTACGGCGTCTCTCATAATCATATCGCGGTTTTAGGATGTTGAACCCCAGATATTATTATTAAACAAGTCATTTCTAACTTTACCTACCAAATACAAAGCGACAGGCTATCCCGGGCAAATTCCTATAAATATCTTGGCGTCCACCTTACACCAGGACTTTCCTGGCTTGAACACATCACTGCTGTATGTGCAAAGGTCTCCAAAACATTAGGCTATTTGCGCCGAAACCTTCCTCATTGTCCCTCTAACGTTCGCAAACTGTCCTACCTAACTTTCGTCCTCCCGCAACTTGAATATGCCTCGTCTGTTTGGTCTCCATCCGCTCATTATCGAATTAACATGCTCGAAGCAATTCATAAGAGAGCTGGACGTTACATTTCCAGAATCTACTGCCATCATTCCAGTGTGACGTAGCTTAAACTCGATTATTACAACCATTGTGTGTTCGCCGTCAAGTGTCCTTGTTATGTCTATTTCATAAGTACGTCTACAGTAACAAAACATTGTCGTTGCAACTTGAACGACGCCCCCTCTACACATCACGCAGGTTACATAATCATCTCAGCTTCACCCGCATCTTTGGTAACACAAACGCGTTTAACACATCAGCACTACCGCAAGCCATCCGCATGTGGAACGATCCTCCTGATGACATCGCCTCTGATAGTAGCCGTAACGCGTTTCGGCAGAAACATGAGAATTAGAGCTGTGCACGGACCGTATTTCCGAGCCCGAGCCCGGCCCGAGCCCGCTGACGTTGTCGAAGGCCCGCCCGAGCCCGACGGCAAAGGGCTGCGAGCCCGCCCGGCCCGGCCCGACGTACGAAAACACAATCCCGGGCCCGGCCTGGCCCGGCCCCTCTTTTTGAAGGTTTGTTGCGAAAACAAAACATCGTTTTCTGGTAATTTGGCATTTTATTGAGCATATCAAATATGATCAAACGAGACACGACGAACAGCCTCTATTACACAGATTACAAATTACTAGTAGACGGCCTCATGCCACCAACAATGGAGTTCGCTCGCCAAAGCCGTCACGTGTATGGGGTATGCCCATACAAGCGTCAGCTTGCACGAAGGCGATCTACGTCGGGTCGCTCGTCGCTGTCGCGTGCATTTACACTCATATGGGATTTGGCCTTAAATTTCAGGTGGTGTTACTTCTCTGTTTGTCGGAGTGCAACAGAGGCAGTGCTTTACCTGCCCCCTTTTGTTAAAAGTAGCGAATGGAAAGGAAAAGCGGTAAAGGGCGGTCGCGGAAAAGGAGCTGCATGCGTGCTGGAAAACAATTCCCGCTCATTCTCTATATTTCGGGCTTGAGTCGGGCTTTGCGCCGGGCCCGAGCCCGGCCCGATAAAACTCCAAGTAGCCCGAGCCCGGCCCGGGCCCGAGGTGAAAACACGTCGGCCCGCCCGAGCCCGGCCCGCGGGCCGGGTCGGGCTTTCGGGATACCCGGAGCCTGTGCACACCTCTACATGAGATACATTTTCACGATGTAGCATTTAAAACTTTTTTTTTCGTCTAACTTTCAAGCTTTTATATTGTCAAGTGTTGCGCTCTATTTTGATTAACATGCTGTAATCTGCTATTCGTGTGCTATTCAGTTACGATGATTGATTGCATTTTTAATTTTATTACGAAGTATTTTGTTGTTGTTATAATTAACCTGCACTGTAGCTGTATTCGTTATGAGTTTACATCTGACTTCACTGTAACCCCCCTTGCTCAATGCCTTCGGGCCTGTAAGGTATTTTTCAATAAATAAATACATAAATAGGGAACCCAAGCTCAAGTCTACGGCGCGACGACAGCGCCGCGCTGCGGCTGTGGAGAGAAGCTCTGGTGCAACTGGGGGCAGGCGCAGCCGACTCAACCGAGAGGCTTGCTGGGCGAAGCTGCATTTCCACGTTGGCAAAAGCGACCCCGCGGAAGCGCAAGCGAGGTCCGAAATATTGCGGTGTCGTGGCCTGCCACAACAGTGCAGACAACACCAAGGCACGCGATTCACGTGTGAAACTGCATCGATTCCCCTGCATGTCGCACGAGAAATAAAGGCGGCAAGCGTGGACAGCTGACAGCGCTGTGTCGCCTTCTATTTTGGTTGTCTCAGTTCGTCGCTTTCGTTCGTTTCGACTACCTGAATCAGTACGTAACGCGGCGCATGCACGCAGCGACTTCAGTAATGATAACTCGCTGTCTTCTCGCATTGCGAAAGTCCAGTTACGCAGGGGCGTAGCCAGAAATTTTTTTCGGGAGGGGGGGGGGGGGGGTGTTCAACCACCATACTCTATGTATGTTCGTGCGTGCGTTTGTATGTGCGCGTGTATATATACGAAAGCAAAACTGAAAAATTTTGGGGGGGTGTTGAACCCCCCCCCCCTGGCTACGCCCCTGCAGTTACGGTTGTAGGTGAAACAGCTTTGTGTTTTCATTCCCCGTGTTCGTGAGATCTACCCGTCGTTGTTGAACGTTCACACTCGCGTTATACCGTTAGCGTTGCGCGGTTGGTTGAATTCAACTGAACTCGGCAAATTTTCAGAAGTTCGGCGCCTGCAATTCACGCGTCGGGAAGGCTGCTCTATCACGCCGGAACGGACGTCTGTGCATTTTCAGCAAGCTTTCACATCGTTCTGCCGGTTTGCTTTGTTTTTGTCACTTCATTAGGGTGATATTTAGGCCGCTAAGTATAACAGGCACTTAATACATGCTTTGCAATTGCAACCTTGAAGTAACCACCTTCTGACTTTGTGCGATTTTCTAGCCACGTTCGCGCAGCAGGTTTTATACGCCTGTCAAGTCGATATCCCCATAAAAAGAGAGTGCAAGCATGGCGCGAGAGCCGAACAAACGAGGCGAGCAGTTCATCTTGCTTCACAGTGGTTGAAGCTCAGCTAGCTGCCTCGCGTCTTAATCGGCGGGTGATTCTCCAGCGGCACGGAGGACTTGACTCTAACCTTCTCAGGAAGCAGTGCCATGGCCCTATAATCTTTTTTTCGCACGCCGCAAACGTTTTTTCACGAAAGTACACGGCTGCTACTGTAAGCATGCGATACCAAAATCATATGATTCGTAGTCCACAACGTAGAACATCGATAGCGTGCACGGCTTCATTTCGGAGTGCATGTGGACCATTACGCATCTTTAACATCATAGAATGAGACTTACCTCGAGGTATATGACCTACACGGTGTAATCGCGACTTGGGAAATTCATTTCGCTTTGAGTCGGGCGCCGTTGTCGTCGATCATCTGCTCTTCACCGTAAGCGTGATTAACGAGCCTTTCTCCTTTTATCAAGTTCGCTTTTCGGAAGTGCCAGTCAAGCTTGCAGATCCTTTTGAAGCCGCACTTCAAGGGGTATATTGTGAGGCGCCGCAAGTGCACGGAAGCAAGCGGCAGCGAATTGGAGAGAACGGAAAATGCGCGTTGTCTGCCCCCAGTTTGTATTTTTATGCCAGAGATGGCGCTGCCTGTCAAGAACAGAGATAATTCAAGGGGAAGCGCTTTACTGTTTGAAGCAAGGTCGGGCTGCCTGAGAACGCGTAGTTATAAAGCGAGATTCAGTAACGAAGAAGAACTATGTACATGCTGCGGGGGAACTAAGGAAACGATGGAACATGTACTGATTGAATGTGGCGATATTCACCCAGGTATACGTGTGGGCACGAGTCTACATGAAGCCTTGGGTTTTAGGGACAACAATGGAAAGCTGAACACGCCCGCGATAGAAATAAGTAAGAGACGGTTAGAGTATTGGTGGCAGAAAAGTAGAGATAAAGTACAAAAATAAATAATTGGGGGAAAAAAGGTTATTCTGCCTTAAGAGGCAGAGAGATGGACTGTGAATTTATATTTTTTGTTATAATAACATAGATTTAATCAATGTAGATAAGGCATTAGGGCAACATGAAACAAGGAAGTTTTTTTTTCTTTTTTTTCTTTTTTTATCCTTCGAGCCTGGTGGCAGACATGTCACCGCCCCGTTATAAAGGGGACGCTCATAGCATCCATCCATCCAGAGCCATCTCTGGCGCCCCGTTATAAAGGGGACGCTCATAGCATCCATCCATCCATCCAGCAGCGCCACTAAGCGATGCTCGGGGAGCCTATTGGCCGCGAGATCGAGCAGAGTCACCGCCTGGCGGCTACTGGCTGAACCACGTCTAGTGTGGATTGCTGCCTGCGTCGTCAGCTAGCCACGTTCCGTTTGCATGGGCGCGTATGTGATGCGCGTCCTCAAAGGGCGGTTTGTTCCGCTGCGTTAGCGCAATTTTAAATGCTTGTACGTGTATCGGTTACCGCTAAGACCGTCTATGTACGCCAGCCAGTCTGGCAATGGGCTATGCACTCTACCAGTCCTGGGTTTGGTTTGATGCCTTCCGCACTTATTCTATCTCCAAGGAAGTCTATCTGAACTTACATTTTTCCCAATTAGGCGTGAGGCCCGCTTCACTGGCTGTTTTCAGGGCATTGTGCAGCCTTTCTTGGTGCTCTTCCCATGAGGCACCCCAAATTAAAATGTCATCGATGTAGCAAAAATGAGCAAAAATTAGAATGACACGGAAGTGATAACACTGAGTTGCCGTGCGCAATGTTAACTTGAGACGAAATTTATGCAAAAGCACCCGCGTGTTTAGACTTAGTAATTTTGCACGAAACCTCCCTTTTTTACACTATCATGAGCGTTTGTGTGGCGTTTTCATAGCTTGCCGCAAGGCAGAGGATATTCTTCGCTTGAAAAAAAAAACATACTTTTGCCCCATAAAATAACCAGACCTTTGTTGCATCACTGTCATGCAGGTAAGCAATCGAAGAAAGCTCTCTGCTGAACTGTTTACTTTTATACTGTTACTGGAATAAAACAAGCGCATACGTGTTATACGTATCCGTAGCGCTAAAGCACTGTCAGCCACGTAGCTTTCCTGACTAAACTTATCAACTGTCCTACATTTCATGGAGAACTGAATAAGAAAAAAAATGCGGTTGCGAGCATTCGTGCACACAGCACTATTTTAACTCGTCAAGCAGGAATACGGGTTTTCTTTTTTTTTTTGTATCCAGATGAGCAATATGTAAATAATTAGTTCTGTCGCGCTTCAGCAGCGTGTAGGAGGTGGAACACAAGGTAAACACGTACAAATAAAAAACCAAAACGCGTCATATAGTGCAAAAGCGCAGACAGTCAACCAGGACGAGCATCCCATTCACTGGCAGATTGCGCTTCTATCGCAAGTAACGCGGGTCGGGCTTCACGCATCGACTTGGCAATCGAGAACGTACATATTAGCAGTAGCTACAGTCAAGGCGTTTCATTCGCGGACTATTGGCTCAACCTTTCACAGCGAAGCGCCGCTGTGTAAGTTTGTATACGCGCCGCCAACCGCCTGTCCACACTAACGCGGCTACGGTGCTGCCCCCTTTAGCCCGATCTCGGAGCGAATACTGGCGCTTTCACCGCGCGGCGTCCCTCCGTACATGCCCTGGAACAGTGCCAGCTGTGGCCTCTCCCCTCACACTCTCTCAACAATCACGTGATGGCACAGCGGCGCATAGGAACAGTGGCGCCGCCACAGCTGTGGCCTCTCTCCCTTACACCGTCTCAGCAATCACGCTATGGATGGCTCGTGCGGCAACGCTTCTTCGTCAGACGTCCCGTAGCAGCTGTCGAGTTAGTCGGATGGCTCCCAAGCGGCCCGGCGATGATTCCACGGGAAGCGGTTCGGAGAAGCGCCCCAAGAATGTGGATTCCCCCGATACCATGCCATAGTCAGTCGAATGGCCACAGGTTTTCGCCGAACACACTTCGGAATTTACAAAGTGTCCTTCAATTTTTTTTTACTGCACCAAGCACATTTAGAGCTACTAACCCTGCTTCTTTCGGAAAATGCTGGGTCTTTGACGTATAGCACTCCGGAGATTCAGTCGACGCACTTTCAGCGGCCATCGCGTACCGTTCTTGAGCGGAACAGCAAATTATTGGTGCAGTAGACATTTTTAGGCATTCAGGGCGTTTCGTATCGTAAACGCATCACCGGCGCCAATGTTGTGGCGCGATCTACTCGGTTGACATCAAACCACTTTTACCGCTCGGCGCCGCCTCGGTAGTCCTAGCAGCATCAAAATAAACAATTTATCTAAATAATAGAGATATAAGGTACGTGATGCTTTGCCCTCAGCGTTAGATGAGACCACGGTGTAAGATATATAGCATATCTCTGACTCCGTGGGCGAGGCTAAGTGATCACATATTATACCACTTATTTCTTGCTGTACGGATAGAGAGTCGGTATAAAGCACGAATTCAGATAGAAGCGAACGGTGGGCTGTTTGGGGGCTGCGATGTTGCTGTACGTCATCGCGGTTAGGGTGGCTATTAAGGTTACCAGCTGGTAATCACTACAATAATTCACATTATGCGAAGTGCATGCGCGGAGGGCTTAACGTACCACGTATCGCTGTAACGCGTCATGCAAGAAGCAGACCTAAAGCCCTTGCATCGCGTTAACAAAGAAAGAGTTACGTCCGGAACTATATTAGATGCTGCGCAAGGATACTGCCTGTCTACTCCTCGTAGCTTCGGCAGTGCTGCAAGGTAGTTGTGAGATGGAGTATAGTCTTACATCCTTCAAAGAATCGATCAGTACAATTCTGGTATTATAATAACGCCTCCGGAAATTATCAACTACGCATAACTGCAATTAGTATAATAATAAGCATTCAGCAGCTGCTGAACGAACTGGTTCAAAAATACGCGGGCCTGTGCGAAGCACGCAGCAACGCTGCAGCCTCATCACGAGGAGCGGGCTCCTAAAAGCGCGTCGTATGCTTTTTTGGGGTGATTACTGCAATTCAGACAGCCGTAATTGTATGTATGCACATTCAAAGAAATGTCACCAGGTGAGCTTTGTGATGTCAAACGTTCGTTGTCAAGGGCATTCTGATTGACACTACGGACATTTCGTTATCAATAAACAAAAAGTACGCGTAAGACCATGGCAAGAGCGTGGCAGACAAGAACCATGGCCGATTTCTCCAGGTTATAACACCGATAACGCTATCTGGGCCTTGAAGAAATATCGCTAGGCTGATTATGACGATAAATTATGGCATGACCCGTAATGTGTGCTCAATTTTAAAGCGCCCGCGTTAGCGAGACCATAGAGCCACGATTGAGCCATGATTGGGCGTGAGTGGCACATCTCTTTGTGTATCGTTTCAGCACCTTCGAAGTGCCCACCCTTCACAGAATTCGTATGGCATAACGCACGGTGCTATATCTCGATATGGAAATTCAGCCGAGAATCCATGAAGAAAGATACAAACAAAAGACGTCGCGAGATACCTTATTGTGAATTTTTGTTACCAAAGATGAAACCGCATTCGGCTTTTCAAATTTTGTTGTCTTATGCCTTGTGTACACAAGTGATCTGCTTCCTTTCTGCGACACATCAGCAGTTACATGATTACCTACATAAGTAAATATTGATTTATAAAATCTCGTGTATTTGACATTCCATGCATATCATTTCACCATTATTTGGTTTTTGCTGATTAACAACTGAGTTCTATTGTTACTGTCCGTGATAATACACATTGCCGCCTTCGTGAAAACTTACATGCACACATGTCTAGATGGCCAGCGTCGCAAACCGTTATCCGTCAAGCCAGCCGGCCTGCCGCCGAAACGGTGCCCGTAAACCCCCACCCACACGTACGAGTTGGAATGCGTCAGCACGCGATGCTCCGCGTCGGCGTCAGCCGAGGAGGCCGAATCGCGTGTTGACGCGTGTTGAAGGCGATAGCTGGTGCTGTAAGCTTTCTCGCGTCGTGCGCCGGAACCTGCTGCGGGCCACGCCACGCGTTGACGCGTGATAAGGCGTACGTGTGGTTAGGACTTAAGCCGTCCTCCACGGTAGCCAAAAGTGGATTCCGACCCACAGGCTTACACACTATATTTATTTATTCGTACCTGAAGGGACCCGATGGACATTACATGAGGGGTGGGCAAGAGAAAAAGAGAGAGAGTGAAAAAAAGAAAAAGCATTAGTTCACAGTTAAAGTGATGATAAATTGTTCTTTACGGCAGTTTTAAATTGGAAGGATAACGTTTTAATGATAATATGGAAGGATAACAGTTTTTATGGTTGACTTTCGTGGTTGTGCATTAAAAGCCCTCTGCTGGAAAAGATGTAAAGCCCACATAGTGGAATATGCACATCTGGAAAATTCCAACTTTTCCGAAACTTTCCGAAACGCCTCATCTATTTAGGAGGCGCTGCTTGTGCTATGGGCAGGAGTGAGACAGCTGCGCATATTGCGCATTTTTGATACGATTCCGTTTTCCTGCGCCAAGCTGCTCCAAAAGCATAAAAATTGCAAAAATTGCGCCGAACTGCGCCGAAACGGCCCCACAATCAAGAATTTTCATGCCCGCGTCACTTTCAGCGTGGGAAAACGTAACTTTAGAAGCAGCGCCAGGGATACGTTCGCAGAACACGTTAACGCGCCCAAGCGTGTCCTTCTACGCGCCTTTGTAATAGAGGCTTCCATAGTGCTGTGATAATCGCCTCTGAGCGGTTGTAAATATGTGTATTGTCCGAGCAGTAACGACGTAGTGTCCGAGGGGTAAGGTTTCTCGGCGCTCGCGACGCATTTTTGAAGGCGGTCCCTCGCGAGGTGGCAGCAAACGGTGGCGCAGCGCGCTTTTATTATCACCTATTAAAAGTGTGCGGTACACTTGACGCTACGCCACCCGCGCAGCCGAGCAGATAGCTGAAGGCGCTTAATTTTAGGCAGTTTTCGAATAGCGTACGCTAAGTTAGTGTTAGCGTTTGCGGCCCGCTAATTCCGTCACTTAACGGGAGCCCGAAAGCGGTTAGCGTACGACGCATGCGCAGTTGTGGGAAAAGCCAACGCAAAGCTTTGCGTACGCTATTCGAAAGCTTCCTGAGGGTTCGCCCTTCAGGGAGGGCAAATATTAATCGCAGCGCCCCTCCTTCCTTGACTTTGCCCCCCCCCGCCCCCCCCCCCCCTTCGTGCGCACGCCTATGGGGGTGGTCATACTGGCGCGTTCGTCGGTGGCCATACTGCTTTTGTTCTTTCCTGATGTTACGCGCGAAGGCGTCGCCGCAATCGCGTGCTAGTCGGAATCATTCATTGACCGTTCAAAGACGTACTGCTATGTGACTACACAATTCTTGTGCAATCAGTTTTTATTGCGATAGCAATTATATGGACAGTCTCGAGGGGTTCTTGCCGTCGCCGTCATGTCCTTCCGGTATGAAGTCCAAATTGATAAGATCCCCCCGCGAATTGTATGTTATACAGCGGGTAAAAGCACGCGAGCAGAGGCGACGTACGCGGCCGAAGCAAACGAGCCGGCCCATTGCCGTCGCTCGGAGGCTGCATGCGATAACATCACCACGCTCGGAAGGCCTGCCGTCGAAGCAGACAGGAAACGCCCCGCCCGTTTTTAACAAGCCTTAAAAGACACGAAGACGCGAGGGGGGGGGGGGTGGAGTGTCGCGCGAGGAGCAACTTTGAACTTTGCGCGGTCGCGATCACTGGCGCGCGCGCGCGCGCTATCTCGAAAGCCATCACAGCGGGATTTTTTTTTTATTATTTGAGAAGTGTGATGTTTTTTCTTTTCTTATTTTCAAATGTAAAGTGAACCTACTTGAAAAAACTTTTTTTTATCTATTTCATATGTTGTTACCAGGGTTATATAAATTGCGTGGTTTGTAAAAAAGGTAGTGTAGTTCATACCTGGCAATAATCTGTTAAAAAAAGCTTTCTCCAAAGGCTCTTTGAATGTTATGTGTATTCTAAGCCGATTAAAATATGTGCTTGTTCCTCCAAGTTGCTACAAATTTCTTTTTTCAAGCTCCAAAAACGACATAATAAATGCCGCTAACTGCTCCCAAACAAGGTTCTCCTGCTCCTAAATTGAAATTTTGCTGCTCCCAAAACTGCTCCCAAATCGATTTCAGCCGTCTCACCCCTGTGGGGCCATTCAGACGCTAACGAGCGCCAGAAAGATGATGACAAAAAAGCAATGCCAATGCCGCCCGACAGCTACGTTCTAAGGAAAAATACAACCTACAATAAAACTCCAAAAAGCTTACGCATCACATAGACAACACCCAAATAATGTTTTGATGTTACTTTACCTTGTTTCTATTAGCGCTTACACATTGTTTTAATTAGTATCTTGGTTTCCTTATATGCGCATTGATTTATTTATGATTTTGCATTCTTATTAATTCTGCTACTGTTGTCGCCAATCAAACTTATATGTTTATCCTAATTGGGTTCATACTATTGCCCTCCTTTATATTCCAGCTTTGGACAGCTTATTGCGAAACAATAAAAATTATCAATTGATAAAAAAATGAGAGGGTGATCGCGTGAGGAAGCCAAGCAACTAGATATGAGATTCTCGGAAAGTCAGCACAGCAGGTGAGTGTCATCTTACCTGCTTCAGCAAAATATTTTATTAGTGCCATCCCCATATATTGTCTGGTTTACGGCATAAAGTTTGTACGCCGTTGGAAGTCTGCGTGTGTCATTGTCTGCTTTCCTTCGTTATCCTCGTTATGTCAGCGCTTGCGTTGCTCACGCACAAGTTTGCCTTGGCATTTAGCGCAGCACTCTCCTCATTTTGTTAGGCGTTTGCACTGAGCGGATTGTCAGAACTGCACCGCGTCAAAAACCATCGACCACGTAGTTTACCGGGCCTTTAATTATTTTAACTTCTATAGTCTACGCGATTCCCGAACCAGCCTTTTTGCGAAACCTTTCTTTTAGATCTATTGTCCCGAATGCCCGGCGTATCACTCGGGTCACAAAAGACATTTTTAGGGGCGAAGCTCCTTAAAGCGGCACCCGTTCGTCCCTCGTAGTGCGTAACCAGTCTTAACGCTAGTACCAGATCTTGACCTCCAAGGTGGTGCCGGTGGGAGATTTCTCCTGTGCGTTGTTGAACAATAAAAAATTCGCTGCGTGCGCGTTAACTAAAAGCCGAATTCTTCTGTCTCTAATTCCCCATTAGCAGCCATTGGCATGTTCCAGTAGGAAACGTTAGTAGAAGTAGAAGTGGCAGTGTTAGCTAAAAGCCGTTTTCTTCTGTCTCTCATTCCCATTAGCAGCCATTGTTTACCTCCAAGGTAGTGCCTGGTGAGATTTCTCCTGTGCGTGATTAAACAATAAAAATTTTGTTCAAAACGCCGTTGATTGATGAAATAAACCAACGAAAGACGCCAGATGTTTTCTAAAAGCAAAACGAAAAGACGCCAGCTGCTTAACGAAATACGCCAGATGTTTTCTAAAGCAATGGTTTTCTAAACAATGAAAATTCACAGCGTACATGTAAAATTAAAGTGAGCTGCAAGTCGTCATAACTCTCATCGAACCTTTAGTATAAACGCGCCCGATCTCACGTCGGTGATGATGTACTGGGCAGAATTCACGGAAGATTCACGGTTTACCGATGAACCTCCGCAGCTTCGCCCACTCATCATCATTCACTCCGTGGATATGCTGTGATTTTTTTGCTTCTGTTAGCGAGAGTCAATTGGTTATGTGGCCGTAGTACGCGTTTCCAAGGTTTTATAGCGAAGCTGTATGCAACCAGGACATTCGTAACTCCGCGAGCACTTACCCAGGCAACAATTGCCTACTCAACGGGAAACCTCCAGCAGGTATGTGCCGCAGAAATCGGGTGAACCCTACTCACCACTGGTCCGCTAAAGATAAACAGAAAAGGTAAAAAAAACGAATAAACAAATCAGCAAATAAATAGGTACATAAATAAATAAACAAATCAATAAAAAACTCACAAGGCCTCTTATGCGCTCACCTAATGCGACTGCAAAGCGAAAGCCATCTTCTTTTTCTTCTCAGTCGATGTGTTCATCCCGCCCCGCCACCCGACCAAAGCTTTTTGCACGTAACGTGGTTTTCCACTGCCTTCAGGATCGGAGGCACCTCACCTGGCATTGCATTGCATTCGTGATCGGCCCTCAGTTGACCAAGCTGCGATGTCATGTGATGACGCCATCATGTGACGTCACGATGACTTCACGTGACGTCCCGAATGTGGCGATCTGTGACATTATGATGGCGTCATGTGGTGACGTCATCACGTGATGATGATTTTTATTTTGCATCATTCGTGCTGACGCGGGGCGCCGGTCAATTTTCGCATTTGATGAGGGGTCTAAGGCTTTCGCTTTAACAATAAATAAACATCCTGCGCGCTGCACTTCGGGCTCACGCAAATCGAGGCGAAAGGGCTTTAGAGGAGCATAAGCTAAAGTGAAAGATCATCAATCAAAGCCTAAATGAAAATTAAATAAATTAATGGCTCATGATTTTGTTTCTTTTGATTCATACGCAACTGCTCCTCTCTTCTTACTCCTGAAGTGAGACGCCAATCGCAACGACGACCACTGCTGGCCGTGAAAAGAAACAGCGCTGCTAGCGACGCCTAACTTTGTTGGAGCGGCGCATAGATTATCAACCTACGCCGAAAACATTTGAGCTACGAAGGGCAGCTACGCATGTGAGGTCATTGTCACCGTAATCAATCGGCACTCATTACATCGACGGCAACAAGAACCATAACGTTTTGCCGTCATCACCCGAACATCGGCAACAACGCTCACCCTGCCCATAGGCAAACCTCTAAAGCGAAGACGAAGAGGAAGAAGGACTGATCGGCTTCCCCGACTTCGCATATTTTCCTTCGCTAGCGTTATTCAAACCGTCGACCACGGGTCATGCGGCTTGAGCACGGTGAAATAATCTCCGAGAGGAAACCCGAGACGCGGAACCATCACAAGAAGCCTTCTCACAATGCCGAGATTGAGCGATGCAGCAAGACCATGGGCGCCAGTGCCTACCATACTGCTCTGGATTTTCAAACTGCGCCAGACGCCCTTGCGGAACCTTCCGAGGAGTACGTTGACGCCCCTAGTGCTGTGAGCACCAGGCATAAACAGCGTTTTCCGGTGGAGCCGGAGCGTCGGCGGCGCCACCGCCGTCACAAGCAGCACCGCCACCGTCGGATCTTTCCTGCCATCGTCCCCCCGGCAAAGCAATCGCCAGGGTTGCTAGTCGTGCCCGGCATGCCTGAAGTACAGACTGACGTCTCCGCCTACCCGGTAAGGTTCTAAATATGAGCGTTTTACAGCGAAAGCTGTTATGAGATCACAACAGCGGCCGTTTTTGGCGCCGTAGTTGTTCGCCGCCGCCGGTGTCCGTAACCTATAGCGCGCGAAAAAAAAAAAAAAAACAAAGTAAGAAAAAATATCCTGAATGGAGCGGGTGTTCGAACCTGGGACCTCTGCGTGGGAGCCCAGTATACTACCTCAGAGCTATGCCCGTGCTTGATGTAGCTTTGCGAAAATACCCTATTCAGGCTTCATGTCTGGAATGAACCACATTAACATATCTAATATAGCGTGGTAGAAGAGTAAAATAACACCCAGGCCAACGCGAATTCCGTAGCCAGGCGTCACACAATGCGAACTGCGCAACGAGTGGGTTGTTGAATGCTTCCAACCCATTACAAAGGGCTCTGCCAGAATTCTTCATCGTCATCAGGCACAGAATCAGCAAAGTGCGCATAATGCACTTTGTGATGCTGCTGATCAACAAAGTGCACAGGTCTTTAGCGGGTACCACGGTTCCCCGCAGAATGATGAAAAATGGCATAGTGGCTGTTTCCGTGCTTCACAAAAATTATGATGAATTATAGCGTAGGGGGTTCCACGCAAGCGCACTTCTATTGGTTGCCAAGGAAGCCCATAGGGCCCCCATGATCCATTTCCTCAGAATCTCAATAAAGTTCTTTGCCTCTCTCTCTTTCTCACGTTAACGTATGCTGTATAGCGTGGTGGGAGAGTGAAATAACGACCGGGCGTCACACAATGCGAATTACATAACTAGCGGGTCTTTTATAGCTTCGAACCCATTACAAAGGGCTGAGCCATAATTCTTCATCGCCATCAGCCGTCGCATCAACAAAGTGCGCATAATGCCTAACAGATGTGTAGCTGATACCTCGCTTCTCCGCAGAATGACGAATAATGGCGCAGTGGGTGGTTCGGAACTTCACAAAAATTATGATTTATGGCGAAGTGGGTACCTTGCTAGTTTACTTGTATTAGTAGCCCCAAGAGGGTTTTTAACGAGCTCTAGAAATGCCAGTCTTCGAGCTTTTGCTGTGACTGTGCTGCGCTTTGCGTGCAGGCCTGGCGTTTTTTCACTGGCGCAAAACGGAAAGTTGGCTATCTACTGCTCGTTTCTGAACATGGTCTTCAGTAAAATCTGCGATGATTTTCTGTGATTCAAGAAAGTTAACGCACAGGTGACTGTTTATCTGGAAGTTCCTGACACTGCAGCCTACGAACAAAGACAAAAGGCCAATATAGAGTTTTAAAGTAAGGACCAATGTGTTTCTACCTGAGCAAGCTTGCCGGCGGTAAACATGGAGACAGCACTTGAGGGGTGGGCATTGTGGTAGTAAAGTTATATCTAGAAGCCCATTGAGTAAATGACGCAATCCTCGTTGGATGTACACTGCAAATGTAGTTTCACATCTCAGGTGTCCTTCTGTCACACAATTTTATACGTTCTTTGGCTTGCTTGCGTTCGCTTTTTTTGAAAACGTGGAAGTCGTTTATTTTTCTTTCAAGTATGCTATGCCACAGTGATAGCACGCATGTCGTTCGTGACCTGAAAATGCCGGGCGTGCGGCGTTCAAGAATGAAAACGCATTCAAGACAGCTGGCGATTGCTGAGCGATAAAAATTCGCCCTAAGGCGTGCACCTATCGGGCACGCCTTAGGCCGAATGGCTGGATGTTAATTAACCATCGTTGGAACGGGTCATCCTAAGAACTTTTTATTACGATAGCAACTATGTGAACAACTCAAGCATAGATAGGCGTGCGCAGGGTTCATCGCAGCGCCCTAACTCAATGTATGGGACAGACTTTGCGCCCCCCCTCTTAGGTGACTAGGGGGGGCGGCCACCCCCTGTCCTCCCCCCCCCCCCCCCCCCGCTGCGCACGCCTATGACCCCAAGTGCATTTCTGCCTTCGCCGTCTCCGTGATGTTCAGCATAAGTATCGCCCAGCGCGTCGTAAGTTCTATGCGCAAGTTAAAGGAGTACTGACACGAATTTTAAAGACTTTCGGATTGTTACTCTAAATAAAAATACTGGTGTCGAGAAACCTAAAACGAATATTGTGGTGCCTGCAAATGCATCTTCTAAATTTTAATTACCGCTGCCTTAAAAAGACACTTTCGGTTTCGATATCGAGGGGGCGACTTCTCAGTGACGTTTCATAGCAGTGTAACGTCACGGGGATACAGAAACTCGCGACGTACCAGCGGCAAATCCGTCCTCTGCTCGTGGTGCACATAAACAACGATTAGTGAATTGTCGTCCAGTGACCCTGACAGTGATCTATTTCTACGATTTAGGCTGCATTCAGGACGCAGACCTCGCAAACTCGGGGAACTGCCTTGACTCGTCGGGATAATGTCAATTGCAGTGGGGCTGGCTTCCAGATGCTCGGCGACGAAACCTTCAAAGTCAAATTAAAATATTTCATACGTGTTCTCCGACTCCGGTGTGTGGACAGCGTTGACACTGCATACCAAGGAAACCTTTTTCTTGTATTACAAGAAATAAAAGATACTACTACTACTACTACTACTACTACTACTACTACTACTACTACTACTACTACTACTACTACTACTACTACTACTACTAAGGAAACGAAGAATGTCCCTTTTGCGACGTCTCAAAAGCGTGTCAGTACTCCTTTAAAGCGTGCCAGGGCTGCCGTCGATCGCTGCTCAAACTGAGAGGAAACGCGCCGCCCGTCTTTCGTCGCGCGGAAGGCGCATGGAGGTGAGAATTGGGTGGGAGGCTGCGCGGCTCCGGCAATAAATGTGTACGTTGACCCACAGGGCGTGGTCGCCCGTGGTTGCGCGCGTACCTTCAGATATCTTCAGAGCGGATAAGCAGACTGCTCATACCCTTCTTCGTGTTGTGATATTGTCACGTGGTCGTGATGTCGACGAAGACAGCAGTCAGCGTTTGCAGGATGAAACTGTTTATTTGGCCGAACTTGTGGCCGGAAAATGAGAACTCGAACTGCAGCAATACACGCTGTACAAAGATAGCGGCGAACAGGGCGTCGTCCGTCGATCAACTGACAAGCGGTGAAGCGCGTCGGCATTTAAACATGTGCCGTCGAATATTCCAGCGTTATCGCTGGCTGTCCTGCAAATTCTAGAATAAGCTCGAGTGTGCGCGTCTTGCGCGCAATCTTAACAAAACGATCTACAATGATCGCGAAGGTTCTCGAACAATGAGGCGCGGTTCGCGCTGAGCGTTGCCGACAGTCTTTGTGGCCGAAAACCGAATACAGCAAAAGTGATAAAGAAACGCATGTGGCAATGCCCCCCTCTGAAAAAGCATCGTCCCGATGCTTTAAACAGAACAGGTCAATGCATGCAACAATAAATAACAAGAATAAAGCAACAAAGTAATATAAACAATAAGCACAAGAAAGAAAGCACAATAATAAAGCAAAATGACAGTCCTCAGATTCGCTAACGTGCGTAATATGGTTTGAGGCGCACGACATGGACGACTTCAGGTCGTGCACGGCGCCGCTGAGAGTTCGTAATGCCGTCAGGGACAACCTCGTAGTCGAGTGCGCCGAGGCGTCGAAGTACCCTGTACGGTCCGAAGTATCGTCGAAGAAGCTTCTCACTGAGTCCCCGTCGGCGTATTGGCGTCCATACCCATACACGGTCACCGGGTTGGTATTCCATGTGGCGTCGTCGAAGGTTGTAGCGGCGGCTGTCAGTCGTCTGCTGGTTCTTGATCCGTAGGCGGGCGAGCTGTCGTGCTTCTTCGGCGCGCTGTAAGTAAGCGGCGGCGTCGAGATTGTCTTCGTCGGTGACGTTGGGTAGCATGGCGTCGAGCGTCGTCGCCGGGCTTCTTCCGTAGACCAACTTGTACGGCGTCATCTGCGTCGTTTCTTGGACGGCCGTGTTGTAAGCGAAGGTCACGTACGGAAGGACGGCGTCCCACATCTTGTGCTCAACGTCGACGTACATGGCCATCATGTCGGCGATGGTCTTATTTAGACGCTCTGTGAGGCCATTGGTCTGTGGGTGGTAGGCGGTGGTGCGGCGGTGGCTCGTCTCGCTGTATTTGAAGATCGCCTGAGTTAGGTCCGCAGTAAAGGCGGTACCTCTGTCTGTTATGAGGACCTCTGGGGCGCCATGACGCAAGACGATATGCTCCACGAAGAACTTGGCTACCTCGGCGGCACTGCCTTTGGGCAAGGCCTTTGTCTCGGCGTAACGGGTGAGGTAGTCAGTTGCTACGACGATCCACTTGTTGCCGGAAGTCGACGTCGGGAACGGCCCCAGTAGGTCCATCCCGATTTGCTGGAACGGCCGGTGAGGTGGTTCGATTGGCTGCAGAAGTCCCGCTGGCCTAGTCGGCGGTGTCTTCCGTCGCTGGCAATCTCGGCAAGTCTTAACGTAGTGGGTGACGTCGGCAGGAAGGCGTGGCCAGTAGTATTTTTCCTGTATCCTCGCGAGCGTGCGGGAAAAGCCGAGGTGGCCAGCCGTCGGGTCGTCGTGCAGGGCCTGCAGAACCTCTGGTCGCAGTGCCGAAGGAACAACGATGAGGTAGTCGGTCTGGGCCGGAGAGAAGTTCTTCTTTACGAGGACGTCGTTTTTCAAGAGAAATGACGCCAATCCCCGCCTGAATACTTTTGGAACAACGGCGGTCCTGCCCTTGAGATATTCCACAAGGCCCCTGAGTTCCGGGTCGGCTTGCTGTCGTTCAGCGAAGTCGTCGGCACTTATGGTTCCCAAGAAGCAGTCATCATCGTGGTCGTCCTGCGGCGGTGCGTCGACGGGGGCACGAGACAAGCAGTCGGCGTCGGAGTGTTTTCTTCCGGACTTGTAAACGACGGTAATGTCGAATTCTTGAAGTCTTAGGCTCCACCGCGCGAGGCGACCTGAAGGGTCCTTCAAGTTGGCTAGCCAACACAAGGCGTGGTGGTCGCTCACAACTTTGAAGGGTCGGCCGTAGATGTAGGGGCGAAACTTCGATGTAGCCCAGATGATGGCCAGGCACTCCTTTTCTGTTGTGGAATAGTTGATTTCTGCCTTTGATAGCGACCGGCTAGCATAACTGATGACCCTTTCCAATCCGTCGGTCTTCTGCACAAGGACGGCGCCGAGTCCTACGCTGCTTGCGTCGGTGTGGATTTCCGTATCGGCGTGCTCGTCGAAATGCGCAAGTATCGGAGGCGTCTGCAGGCGTCGTTTCAATTCTTGAAATGCCTGAACTTGCGACGTTTCCCACCTGAATTCGACGTCGGCCTTCGTGAGTTGCGTCAGTGGCTCGGCGATCCGTGAAAATTCCTTGACGAAACGTCTGTAATAGGCGCACAAGCCGAGAAAACGGCGTACGGCCTTCTTGTCGGTGGGCGTCGGGAAGTCAGCCATGGCAGCTGTTTTCCGCGGGTCCGGGCGAACACCATCCTTGCTGATCACATGACCCAAGAACAAGAGCTCCTCGTACGCGAAGCGGCACTTTTCAGGCTTCAAAGTGAGTCCGTAGGTCTTGATTGCTTGAAGTACAGCTTCAAGGCGCCGAAGGTGTTCGTCGAAGTTTGAGGAAAACACAACGACGTCGTCCAAGTACACGAGACATGTCTGCCACTTCAAGCCGGCCAGTACTGTATCCATAACCCGTTGAAAAGTCGCAGGTGCCGAGCAAAGACCAAAAGGCATGACCTTGAACTCAAACAGGCCGTCTGGCGTTATAAAGGCAGTCTTTTCTCGGTCTCTCTCATCGACTTCTATTTGCCAGTAACCGGTCTTGAGGTCCATCGACGAAAAGTACTTTGCGTTGTGTAATCGATCCAGGGTGTCGTCTATCCGGGGAAGGGGATACACGTCCTTCTTCGTGACTGTGTTCAGGCGACGATAATCGACGCAAAAACGGAGAGTCCCATCCTTCTTCTTCACTAGCACCACGGGGGATGCCCACGGACTCTTCGACGGCTGGATGATGTCGTCGCGTAGCATTTCGTCCACCTGTTTCTTCACGGCCTCCCGTTCCCGTGTCGAAACCCGGTAGGGACTCTGACGGAGTGGTCGAGCATTTTCTTCTGTTATAATGCGGTGCTTAGTAAGGGGCGTTTGTCGGACCCGCGATGACGACGAAAAACAGTCCTTGTTTTTCTGCAGAAGGCATCGAAGCTGTTGCTGTTGGCGAGCGGGAAGACTTGGGTTTACGTCGAAGGGTGGCTCAGGTGTTGGGGTAGTCGTTGTAGCTTCGTCATGATCTGAAAAGGCAAACGCATCGCTGACGGCCAAGATTTCTTCGATGTATGCAATCGTCGTGCCCCTGCTCAGGTGTCTGTATTCTTGGCTGAAGTTCGTTAGCATCACGCTTCCCTTTCCTTCATGCAACCGAGCAATGCCCCTTGCAACGCAAATGTCGCGGTCTAGTAGCAAACGCTGATCGCTCTCGATGACACCTTCGATGTCTTCAGCTTTTTCGGTGCTGACGGGAATTATGATGCTGGAGCGAGGCGGGATGGTAACTTGATCCTCGAGCACGTTCAGGGCATGGTGACATCGATTCGTAGCCGGCGGTGTCGTTTTGTCCGACGATAGGGTTATCGACTTGGTTCTTAAGTCAATGACGGCGCCATGATGGTTTAAGAAATCCATGCCAAGTATGACGTCCCTGGAGCAGTGTTGCAAGATTACGAAACTCGCAGGATACGTGCGATTATTGATTGTAACTCTTGCTGTGCAGACTCCAGACGGCGTTATTAGATGGCCTCCAGCGGTACGGATTTCGGGGCCTTCCCAAGCAGTCTTAACTTTCTTCAACTTCGTGGCGAAAGGCCCACTGATGACGCAATAGTCGGCTCCAGTGTCGACGAGAGCGGTGACGTTGTGGCCGTCAATGAGAACGTCGAGGTCGCTAGTTCGTCGTCTTGCGTTGCAATTGGGTCGCGGCGTCGGGTCACGGCTGCGTCGGTTTGTTCCGCTGCTTCGACGTGGCGTCGTCAGTTCTTCCTCAGGCCGTGAAGTTTCGACGTCAGGGCTTCGTTTGTCTTGCGGCGTGTTCTTTAGATTTCGTTGCGGCGTCGTCGTCGGCGGCGGAGGATCTTCGGTAGTTCGTCGTACAGCAACCGCACCTCCATCGGTTGCTGCCCTTAGTTTTCCGGATACGGGCTAGGTGACCGGCCCCGGTTTGGGCCAGTGTACTGCCGGCGGTGCGGAGACATGTAGCGGCCGGGCGACGGCGAGCGGGAAGGTCGTCGTTCTTGCCAGTGTGTTCCGGTGAGGTAGTCGTCGATGTCCCGAGGCCGTTCGCCTGGCTGCGGGCGCGGCGCGTTGACGGCGAATCCTCGAAGCCCCATCTGTCGGTACTGGCAGCGGCGGTATGTGTGTCCGGCTTCCCCGCAATGATAGCAGAGCGGTCGGTTGTCAGGGGCACGCCAAACGTCGGTCTTTCGAGGGGCGCATGGTTGTCCTGTCGGCGGGCGGTATGGCGTCGGTGGTGGTGGCGGCGGTGCCTGACGTCGGAACTGCTGCGGCGGCGCGGCGTCTTGACGCGGGCGAGGAGGGGCGGCGTTGCGTCGGGCTGCAGCAGCATAGCTCATGGCTTGCGGCTGAGGCAGTGGCGGTTCAAGGTCGCCCAGGGACTGCTGGATTTCTGATCGAACGACATCTGCGATCAAGTCCACTTGAGGCTGCGCCGAAGGTAAGAGCTTGCGAAGCTCCTCCCGCACGATCGCTCTGATCGTTTCACGCAGGCCGTCGGAGCCGAGGGCATGAACAGCTGGGCTGTCTTGAATCAATCGGCGATTATATTGGCGGTTACGCATTTCCAGCGTCTTCTCAATCGTGGTTGCCTCTGAGACGAATTCTTGGACCGTCGAGGGCGGGTTCCGTATCAGCCCAGCGAAGAGCTCTTGCCTTACCCCTCGCATGAGGAAGCGGACTTTCTTGTCCTCTGGCATGGCAGCGTCAGCGTGGCGAAACAGTCGGGTCATTTCCTCTGCGAAGATGGCCACGCTTTCGTTTGGTAGTTGCACCCGTGTCTCCAGCAAGGCTGCGGCCCTTTCTTTTCTGACGACGCTTGCAAACGTCTGCAGGAAAGCGCTCCGAAAGGCGTCCCAAGTTCGAAGAGTGGACTCCCGGTTCTCGAACCAGGTCCTTGCTGCGTCTTCAAGGTAAAAGTAAACGTGCCGCAGCTTGTCCTCGGAGTCCCAGTTGTTAAATTTTGAGACCCTTTCGAAAGTCTCGAGCCAGGTGTCCGGGTCTTCGAATGACGACCCGCGGAAGGTTGGCGGCTCCTTGGGCTGCCGGAGTAGGATCGGCGCAGGCTGCACGGGGTCGGTCATCGTCGCTGCGGTGGGTGTTGGGACCTTGGGCTGCCTGGTTTGTTCGGGAAGGAGCCCGTGCTCTGGCTGCAGTCCCTTCTGCCTGCGGCTTGTTCGACGATCCGGGTTTTCTTTGCTGTCGTCCTCCTCGCGGCTTGGGCTTGGGTCAGCGCTTCGCGGGGGCGTCCGGATCATGGAAGAAGCAGCACCTCCACCAGATGTCACGTGGTCGTGATGTCGACGAAGACAGCAGTCAGCGTTTGCAGGATGAAACTGTTTATTTGGCCGAACTTGTGGCCGGAAAATGAGAACTCGAACTGCAGCAATACACGCTGTACAAAGATAGCGGCGAACAGGGCGTCGTCCGTCGATCAACTGACAAGCGGTGAAGCGCGTCGGCATTTAAACATGTGCCGTCGAATATTCCAGCGTTATCGCTGGCTGTCCTGCAAATTCTAGAATAAGCTCGAGTGTGCGCGTCTTGCGCGCAATCTTAACAAAACGATCTACAATGATCGCGAAGGTTCTCGAACAATGAGGCGCGGTTCGCGCTGAGCGTTGCCGACAGTCTTTGTGGCCGAAAACCGAATACAGCAAAAGTGATAAAGAAACGCACGTGGCAATATCATCGCAGTTGCCGTTGACGCAATATAGAGAACGAAGGCCACTTCGCTCGCTGCAGCGGCCGCGTTTCCTAAATGAGTGAGCTGCTTGCCTTTCTTTATATAACATTCCAATTTGTTGCTGTCGCATTCATTGCTTTGCCCTTGCTGCTAAACTGGGGTCCAATTCACAAAACTTCTTTCGTAAGAGCGTTTTCCCATCGGTCAGTCGGCTTCGCTAATGATATGTCCCTCATCGTGATTGGCTGAAATATTCTCTTAGGAAAACTTTTAAGGTAAGGGGCTTTGGTGAATACGGGCCCTGACTTTTTTCTCAGTGCTGAATTAACGCCCACACTATATGCAGGTCGAGCCGGCGGGCCCACATTTGCCGCCGCCATCGGCCCAGCAGAGCGGCGGGAGAGCGGCTCCGCGAAATGCTAGGGGCACTTCTACGGCTGCCACGAGCAGGAGCGACACAACAACGTCCTGGTCGAAGAGCAGTAAGGGCATCGGCAGAGAATCGGAGTGGCCTACCGATCGCGAAGCGATCACGTGCCTCGAGACGTGCATTGCATTCGCCGTACTCGTGTGCATCGGCGTCCTGGTGCTCTTCACCTCCTTCGAGTCGGGCGTGTGGCCATTTCACGGACGAGCCACCCCCGAGTCCCGCACATCCGAAGAGTTCGGCGGGAGGCGCCTGTGCCTTATTCCTCCCACCACGCGTCCTCCTCTGCTAGCACGGAGGACGCCTACGTTTGCTCTTCCGCTAGCGTGCCGGGTGCCGCCAAGCGAGCGACAGAAGCGCCAGGCGAAAACTCGACGAATACCACAGCGATGATGTACGGGGATGCCCAGTCGGCTTCCCCCGACGCCGTTGGTTTTGCTCAGTAAAGCGGTGCCTGTTAATGTCACTCCCGCTCGGAGCTGCATTGCCGAGAATTACTCAGTGCACGAGAAATTATTTCGCCCTACAGACGCTAAAATATGCGACAAGAACTGGGATACCTACAAGGAAGCTAGAAAAGAAGTTAATCACACCGCAACGAGTTGGGAAATGAAGGTTGTAGGCGCAGCGCTAAGACACAGGGAGAGAGCTTTGTGAATACCGCGGTCACCATTATATACGTTGAGAGTAAGATGAAGACCCGTGGAGATGGTTGACCAGCCAAGCTGAAAGTGGTGGCCCCAGTGTTTTATCGCTGGGTTTATCACGTGGGTGTATTAGTGTTTTTGAACTGTGTTACGCATTTGTTTGTCCCTTTAAGCGTACCTTTAGGCTTGGCGAGCTCGAACCGCCGGATCTTCCGCAGGAAGTTTCGAATAGGCCTGTTGCTGAGGTGGTTGGTTCATTCATTACTTGAGGAAGATAGGTATGGCGATAAAAGGACGGGGATGAAGTCAAGTCGCTTGTCGGTTCCTTGTCTTCAGTTCGTCCCCGTTCTTTTAGCGCCATGCCTATTTTTCTCACGATGTTTCCCCATGCGAGCTGCTTCACGGTCGTACTTCGCTTGGCGGTCCATGAATTTAACGTATGCTCCTTTAAGGTTTTCCGTTTGAGTGGCATGTGTATTTTTGCCGCGACATGCTTCGTCTTGTCTGACTTGCGGCATGCGCTTGGAGTTTCGTGTACGGTCTTCAGGAGCCATTTGAGCAGCATGCGTCGCTTTTGCCATATTCCTCCGCTTCGCGACACTTTAGCGGGCCAGTGACGAGTAATGGGGTTCGCGCACTGTCAGTGGCACATACCTTTTGCCCGCAGACAACTTCTTCATTTTCATTGGAACCCCATCCCCAGCCACTGGAACCACGTGCAGAAACCCCCCATCAGGTCTTACACGGACGCTCGTTCGACCCGAGATCATCCTGTCACCCGGTTCTTGGCCCACCCCCCTTTGTGGGTGAACACCATCAGGAAGAGGTCACTATCGTCATCGTTAATACATTTCTGGCCTTCAAGCACCCACCATGCAGATCCATCCTGAGCAGCACTTGTACATCTTAGAGCAGGGTATCTCAAACTCACCTCACCTATAGCGGCCGCTGTCGCGAAATTTAGTACCACAAAGGCCGGGCCAGTGAAGGTGGTGGTTGGAGCGGAGGGGGGGTATTGAAGAAAATGTCATTGAACCTAACGGTGCCATTTGAAAGAACGCTTCCCATATCTCCTATATTGACCATTTCTGAAGGGTGTGACGTCAGGTTTAAAAAAGACAAGTCGATACTGATCTTCAAAATGACTAAAATCTGGACGCTGATTCTGAATATACATTTTTCATTCCATGGTGATGCTTCGACTTATGGTGACCGCATGGGGTGTCTCCCGAAAAAAAAAATGCTTGAGAGGAATCCACTCTCTGTAGCTTGCCCGAACAAAGCGTTATTAATCGTAATAGGTGAGAAAATAACGCGTGTTACATTTGGCTAATTCACAAAACTTTATTTGTTGGGAAGCCGCGGACCCCGTCCTTGAGTGTCAAAGATGCAGCAGGCCTGTCAACAGCAGCACTTCGGCACTCTACTGCACGGCGCTTGAACACCAAGCGCTGCCGAGTGCTTTCGCTCATCGGCCGCAGCATGAAGCTTGTAGCACGTGTACTGCTACAAGCGTCGTGAACCCGCAACCGCACCAACCGATCACGCGCCGACTTATCGTCGGCATCACCACCACAGCCATAAACAACGTCCCCAGCAGCATTGGACCGCTTCGGCCGCTGTCCCACCAGCTCACCCTCTACCAGGCAGGTTTTTCACACCTGACTTCCCTGACGTGCAGCCATACGCCTTGTCGCGTCAGGTACGTTGCTGCAAGTATTGACTTAAAGAAGCTATCGTGGCACCCTCGTGCAGTTGACATCACCCGAGAGACTGCGCCTCGACGGCCCACATGTGCTCGTTATGTAAAAGTCGTTCTTCAAGGACCGTTGGCCTCCCATGCTCGAACAGTTAAAAACTGCGTGAGTATAAACTTAGCATAAGAGTGTAGCTATGATTCTAGCGTGCTACACATCGTGCACATCAGATGCGTTGAGTGAAATGAAACTGTAGGAATTGGCTGCTTTTGCTGCGTAGAGGGAACAAACGTTGTCGTAATGAATGTTACGACAAAGACGTATTTTAATGCTGGAGGACTGCTTCTCAAGATTTAAAGATTTCTCATTCCTCAATGCTCCTTGCGTTATTTCCAACTACCCTTGTTAGGCTACTCATGTTAAGGTGGTAGGCCACTCAAAAAAAATTTTTTTGGGGGGAGCTGTCGGCTTTGAAATAACTTTTTCTTTAAAACAAGCATGTCTTATTTAACTTACCGAGCCATTTATAGTCCAAAATATTGATTATTTTTTGAGAGGAGATCTTTGTCAAAAATTGCATTAAAAGTGGTAGTCACGCCAGCCGTGATAAGTGACTAATGGGTGGCTTAAATCAGTAAAGCTTCGGCATTTGTGTAACTAAAGGTTGGAGATATGCAATGAATTAGGATAAATACTATGCAGCAAATATCAAGGAAGTAACGTTAAAAAAACAAAAAAGACAGGAAAAAAGAGCCAATTTAGACTGAACCTGTTTGCAAAATTAGCTGTCAGTTTAAAAATACTCCATCAATTTCTTTCATTCTAGTTCATTGCACAGATATATACGTTGTAGACTATTATACAATATTTCAGTTCGAAGTACACACTGAGAAAAACGTTACGAAAGTTGGCGTCACATGACTTGGAGCAAATTCTTATTTTGAGAAAAACGCAAATAATGAATCCAGAGCTTGCAAGAGGTGTTCGCACCCCTGTGCCCGTTTTTAGAGAATTAAAAGCAATTAGAAACACAAAGTTATATTTAATGACATCCTCTTATGTAATAGACACAATAAAATTTATAATGTATTTTGAATATTATTATTATAGACGAAACAACACTTACTTTCGAAAAAAAACACAACGTGGTTTCGGCTTCGCTATACGTGCATGGGGTATGGAAAACTTCCTGTAACTTGCAAACCAATTATGACAGGAGGATAATTTTTGTTGCAACATACTTTTGAATGTTTGGGCGTGCACAAAAAAACAATCGACTTCGTGAAAAAACTATGATTTTTGAAGGTGGCTTACCACCTTAATGCTTCCTACCGCATAATTGCTACGGGTGAATCAATGCAAGACGGCATGTAGTAACGGTAGCCACCGTGCTAGGAGCTGTAATTTCTCAGTTTTTTTCAATGGTTTTCGTATTTTTGAGAACAATAATAACAGTGATCAACACGTAAAGGCCTAGGGGTCTCGTTTTGGGGTGAACGACACGTCAAGCAGCCTGCTAGGCGCGCTGCGCCGTAGAAGCTGCGAGACGGGCTGACACCATCGGCTGCGCTTCATGCTGCACTCATGGCGTCTTCCACAGTCAAGAAAAAAAATCCACAGCATATCCACGGGGTGAATGATGATGAGTGGGGCGAAGCTCCGGAGGGAATCATCAGTAAACTGTGAATACTCCGAGTAATTCGCCCAGTATATGATCAAGAATACACGTGAGAAACACCGTGTATGTATTAAACATCAAACTTTTATTGTACTGCTGCTTTACGTGGTCCCTTCATTACAACGGTCCTCCTAGCGTACGTCGCCGCACTAAATCGAACGATTGCCTTCCACCAATGACACGCGCCATATGTGAATCTTCCGTGAATTCTGCCCAGTACATCATCAACGACATGAGATCGGGCGCGTTTATACTAAAGAGTCGATGAGAGTCATGGCGACTTGCAGCTCACTTTAATTTTACATGTACGCTGTGAATTTTTATTATTTAATCACGCACAGGAAAAATTTCACAGAGGCACTACCTTGAAGGTTAAAATCCAGTGCCTATATATACGGGATGGTCAGTGAACGGTTGTGCAGCGCGAGCAGTCGGTTTTGCAATCAAGAAACTCGCTGCGTCGGCCTCGCGAGGCGAGAGAGGGGGGGACTAGAGCACGCATCTGCAACGCAGCGAGCGCGGAGCGTCGGCGTCGCGAGGCGAGAGATGGGGGGGGGGGGATCTAGAGCACGCATCTGCAACGCAGCAAGTGCCTCCGCGCCATCTAGGGATCTTTCTGAGAACCAGAGGTGGCTACGACAGCACCATCTAGTGAAAACTCCAAGAACTAGAGGTGGCTACCTACTACTACATACTACAGAGGAGGGACAGACGCACACCCAAAGGAGCTTCGCCCCTAAAGGTCACAGTTTCGCCACAACGGCGAAGCAATGAATGTGATAGCAAGAAAGTGGAATTTAACGCGCAGAACGGAAAGCAGCTCGAAATTTTCAGCGCGTCGCTCAAGCGCGAAGGACGCACGAAAAGAACACACACAGGACGAGCGCGAACTATCAAGTGACACAGTTGTTATTCTGTTTGAACAGCGTGCTCGTTTCGCAAACGCGGCCGCTGCAGCGAGCGAAGTGACCTTCGTGCGCTCTGTAACATCAGCGCGGACATCGCGGTAAAAGCACAAGACATACAAGCCCCTCTTCTCCCTCCACGACACAAGCGCGCACGCAGGCGACCACGCCCTGTAGGACGAAGTGCACGGAGGCACGCTCGCGCGCAACGCTACGAGCGGGAGATGACCTTTAAAGTGAGCCTCTCGCGCACTTCCCGCCATCTCGCTGGTGAGCAAGAAAGCACGCTGAAGTAAATGGTGTATATAAATAGCTGGCCGTTAGCATGCTGAAAGACAGTACTCTACGTGGCCTAGCCGTGTAATGCCGCGCGCTGCGGAGCGAGAGGTCGCCCGTTCGATTCCGCGTATCGGAAAGTATTTCTGAGTTATTTTTCTTCGTTGCTTTTATATATATACATATACGGGACATGACGGTGACGCCGACAGCAAAAACCAACCGAGAGTGTCCATATAATTGCTATCGCAATAAAACGATGAGTGATCACGGCTCTTCTCCAGATCAAGGTGCAGGAGAGCAAGTTGCGAAGAGGTTACGTGAGGATGACGAGACGGAAAATTCCGCACGCTACAGCGCAGAAGACAAGGACCAAGCGTCATTCATGGTTGTGAATCACAAGAAGAATAGAGGTGCTGGGATACCTGTTGTGCTCAGGCCAACGTCACCTGAAGTAAGTTTCTCGGAAGTGAACCCGAAGGTTTTGGCACGGCCGCTACATAAAAGAAAACAGATGCGGCCTGTTGCGTCGTGTCGCCGTCAATGGGCGAGCGCGGGTTGGCTGAGTTGACAGTTGCGGACGCTGTTTTGGGTTAGGGCGCCACTAGTAGGGTACACAAGGCAGACGCTGGTTCATGTTACTGTGTGGTCGCCTCAGGATTTATGCGTGTCCGTGTGCTTTCTTGTGTCTTTCTTGTGTGTGACCGCGCGTGTAGGCAGCTTGCCTCATGTTTCCTGCGCCTGAGTACGGTATTTTGGTGCGCGCGTGCGTGGCAGACGGTTTTTTCTAGCGGTGTGATGCTGCGAACCTGTTGTGTGCAAGTGCGCAACTCGAACGCGTGAAAAGACACTACTGTGAAATACCACGTATTCCCATGGGATCTACAGTGTCGGGAAGCGTAATATTCGTAACAGAGCACTGCTTTTTTGTCACAAACGAGCGCTAAAACAGGCGCGCCACCGCATCCTGACGACAGCATCAAGTCACCGCCCAATTGTTCCCTCCAGCGGGCGCGCGCAACAGAAAAAAGAAGACAAAAACAAGCATCAAAAGGTGCCCTGGGCGTGCCCTCACCCTCTCCATCGAAGACGCCGTCGCGACAGTCTAACGCCCGCGCAGATCGGGATAATTCAAGAAATCCAAGTGGAACCGACCGTTTCCGCAGGCGAACCGGCGAGACGAATCCCTTTCCCCTAGCTGTCGCTGTGCTACGTGCTACTCACCAAACAATCACTTGGAATGTTCGCAAAAACGAGAAGGATCCAAACGAGAGACGGCGGAGGGTAGGACAGGATGGTGAAGTCGGCGAAGAGTTATGTTGTTCGAGTGAGTCGTGAAGTGTGGTCAGTCGATCTTGAACAATCGAGTGATGACGCCGTGGGAGCAGTGTTTTGAAGAGTGTCGCCGAATGACGGTGATCAGAGCTGAAGTTCGTTTGAATGTTTCCTGGCAGAGAAATATTCGAGGAACGTTCGAAGAATTTGGGGCTGTACACGTTTGGTGAATATTCAATGCCTTTAAGTGTTCTTGGGTAGTTTTGAATGGATGAGAGTGCATTTGTAGCACTGTAACTTTGTTCCCGTTGTTTTAAACACCATCTAAGTGATGTGAGTTGTAATTGATACCTGCCGAGTGTGCAAGTTTGTATGATGTTTGTACTGCCTTAACTGATAATACATTTTGTTTCTGATATCAACTCAGCCTTCGGGCCACAACCGGCGTTCGTTGGCGCACTAAAAGGGCCTACATTTAAACTGTGCGCGCTTAACGTGGTGCGTTTTGGTGGGCCGATACGTCAACCCTTGGAATCTGCCCGGCGATCACCTGCCCATTAACGGGATTAGTGATTCAGTGACATTTTTCATTACAGGTGAGTCAAACGGGCAGCATCCATGGAGAGTATTGAGGCCCACTCTACAAAACATTGGTACTCCTAGGACAAACTGTTCACATATGTGGGGTAGAGCTGTGCACGGGCCGTATTTCCGAGCCCGAGCCCGGCCCGGGCCCGCTGACTTTGTCGAAGGCCCGCCCGAGCCCGACAGCAACGGGCTGCGAGCCCGCCCGGCACGGCCCGACGTACGGAAACACAATCCCGGGCCCGGCCCGGCCCGGCCCGCCTTTTTGAAGGTTCGCTGCGAGAACAAAACACTGTTTTCCGGTAATTTGGCGTTTTATTGAGCATATCGAATATGATCAAGCTACACATGACGAACAGTCTCTATTACACAGATTACAAATTGTCTTGCAAAAACAGCGAGCAGTCCAACGATTCCGGCTTCGACGAAGTGCGGCGCTTTTGCATAATGTAGGCCGCCGAACTGAAGTTACGTTCGCTGCTTGCAATCGTCGCCGGAATTGCTAATATCTTTATTGCCAGCCTGGCAAGCTTGGGAATTTTATTTGCATCGCATACCTGCGACAGCGCCGCACTTTTGCTATACAAGTAGACGGCCTCATGCCAGCAACAATGGAGTTCGCTCGCCAAAGCCGTCACGTGTATGCGGCATGCCCATGCAAGCGTCAGCTTACACGAAGGCGATCTACGTCGAGTCGCTCGTCGCTGTCGCGTGTATTTTCACTCATATGGGATTTGGCCTTAAATCTAACGCGAACAGTCGCGTGGCGCCGTCACTAGCTCAGGTGGTGTTACTTCTCTGTTAGTCGGAGTGCAACAGAGGCAGTGCTTTACCTATTCCCCTTTTGTTTAAAGTAGCGAATGGAAAGGAAAAGCGGTAGAGGGTGGTCGCGGAAAAGGCGCTGTATGCGTGCTGGAAAACAATTCCCGCTCATTCTCTATATTTCGGGCTTGAGTCGGGCTTTGCGCCGGGCCCGAGCCCGGCCCGATAAAACTCCAAGTAGCCCGAGCCCGGCCCGGGCCCGAGCTGAAAGTACGTCGGCCCGCCCGAGCCCGGCCCGCGGGCCGGGTCGGGCTCGGGCTTTCGGGTAACCCGGAGCCCGTGCACACCTCTAATGTGGGGTAATCGGCACTTATAATAACGACTTCAATATTCAACCTGTAATGTGCAACTATAAAACGCGTTATCTACGGCCTGATTGGAGTAAGTGTCGCGCGTACAAACGCGACTCTTGAGGTGCTTCTCCGTGAACAGCTGTACCGGTACGGTGGCGCCAGAGCGGGCGCAAGGAGAACTAGGCCCCAGACGCCGTTTCGGCGCCACGCAGCAGGCCGCACCTGTTTTTTTATGTAGCGGCCGTGGTTTTGGAATCTGCGGTAGTTGCGTCCGCTCAAGAAAAAGTTATCCGTCATCGCCTCAACAAGGATGGTAGCCTTATGGTGACTGTGTCGACACTTCCTGCTGCTAATCGCCTGCTCGCCATCTCGGAATTAGCTGGTGTGCGTGTTGAAGCGCGAGTTCCCTACTCCTACTCAGACACGTATGGGAATATCCAGGACGTTCTCCTCGAATATTCGGATGAAGAACTTGAGCGATGCTTACAAGCACAAGGCTCAGCTAGAAGACAAGTCTCCGGCGTCCCTTGTGATGAGTCTAGGCGGCGCTCTGTAATCCTCGAGTTTTCAAGAGACTCCTATGCCAAAGCGAATTGTTCTTAGGTTCTGCAGCTATCCCGCACTTGAATACACTAGGTCATCAACGCAGTGTTTCAGCCGCCAACGACACGGCCCTATTGCAAAACATTGCAACGGCCCCGTCAGGTACAAGATGTGTGGTGGTGCTCATACACATAAGGATTGAAAGTCACGAGCACAGCCCCTCTGTGCTAACTGTGGGGGTTCGTACCCGGCCTCGTACGGAGGGTGCCCTAAATAGAAAGCAGCAACTCTGGCACGTCACTTGGAACAAATTCAGGGAAAAGCACATCGACGGAATGAACCACCACCAAACCCGGACGTACTATTTGCAAGTATTGAACCACAGCAAAAAAGATACATCACTTCCAGGAATGTCATCCAAAAAGACTTTTGCATCGGTCATAAAACGTCATCTTGCAGAAGAATCGTCTTCGAAGACCCTCCAAGCGAAGCCCCGAGGTATATCCAGCGCAGGCAACCGCCAGCACACAACTAAGAAGCCACATACACCTAGCATATATGCCATGAAAAGCAGGCAGACTCATCAGTGGCCAGCGACATATCAAGTCTACTTATCCCCATGATGTTTGCAGCTATTAAGGCTCTTCTTCGAGTTACTCCTTGCTCTACGAGCCTTCCTGAGGAGGAAGCTGTTTTGGCGTTGGAGCACTTAGTGACGGCGACGTATGCGCTGCAGCAATGATGGCTTCACCGACAATGTCCTCATCTGCAGTTGGAATCAGCAAACACCTTCGAACATGTAAAATATTTCAATGCAACGCTCGCGGTTTGCGCTCGAGGCTAACGGACCTCCGATGCATTGTCCGAGCGTACCGCTTCCCTTTTGTGGTGTATTACGAGTCCCGTGTTGGTGAACAATTTCGGATGAATGGCTAGTATTTTTATCATTCACGTCGGCAAAAGGGTATCAGCCGACTCCTATAGGTGGCATTCGAATCGACATTCCTGCTTCTGAAATTGAAGTCGTACCACACCATAGAGATGAATACTTCTCTGTAACTACAACGATAGCCTCCCAAAGGTTTGCAGTCATCGGTGTATACCTTCAACCAAGTTCCCCTTTTGATGTTTTTAGACTAGAAGGCTTGATAACGAAAACTTCCGTGCTGCATATAATATGCGATGACTTTAACGCTCATAACCAAATTTGGGGTAGTTCGCACACATGCACACGTGGAGCCAAACTTGCGGAGCTTTTAGCAAAAAATTCCACTGAACCACTGAATGATGGTAGTGTTAATTGAAGAATCCAAGGGCCACTAGTTGCATTGACCTGTCGTTTGTATAAAAAACACTACAGGGCTGTTCAGTTGGTGCACTGAGTGATCACTACCCAATTCTGATATCTGCTCTTGATGCTCAGGCGTCACCGGAAAAAATGCAGACAAGATCCGATGACTGGGAAGCGTACACAAGAAGCAGTAAATCACAGCATCGACCAGGAGCGCTGAGATCATTCGTACGATTTCCTACTGCCTGAGAAAAAGCACACGTACCACAATTAAGCACTGTGATATCCCAGCCAATGATGAAGAATTTCAGAGACTAGTTGCGATATGAAGGCGAGCGGAACGAAAAGCGCGAAGGACTAAAAACATCGAAGATCTCCGTGCTTGCCGGCGCGCACAGACATATTCGTTGCTACTTAACCAAGCTGAAGAGACAGACATGGAGGAACTTTTCTGCAACTCTGGATGTCCGAAAACCGTTAGCCAAAATCTGGCGTGCAATCAAAGGAATCCGCAGACAGCCCCAGCAACTTCACCTGTCCATAGCGCTCTCACTTCAGGCACAAATGCCGCTCAAGGCTGCTGCCAACGAATATTGTAGACGTCTGTCTGGATGCGCAGGGCTGCCGCCAAGGACCAAGAGTCTTAACACTAATGTACCACTTTCGGCTATACCAGCTTCGGATAGTCCATTTTCCCTGGAGGAACTGAGGGTTGCTATCATTGATTGTAACAAGCGCTCTTCTGCGGGGTATGATGGAAATACTTATAAAGCTATCGCACATTTATCCAAAAACTCTCTTCTTCTGCTGCTGGAATTATAAAATGATCCTTGGATAAATGCAGAAGTGCCTGCTGAATGGAAGCTGGCAAAAATAATCCCAGTCATGAAACCACGCAAGGAGCCAGCGAGCTATGCCTCTTTCAGACCTACAGCTCTAATAAGTTGCGTCGGAAAAACCATGGAGAAAATGGCCCACCATAGAATAACATGGGTACTTCAAAGCAGGAAACTTTACCTCCAGGAAATGAGTAGATTTAGGCAACACCGGTCAGCTATTGACAATGTCATATTTTTCATCTCATCAACTGACGAACTTACCAGGGACACATATCAATTGCCATTTTTCTGGATATCAAGGCAGCATTCGACTCTGTGCCCCACAGTGCAATACTTGAAGCCCTGATTGCCATCGGTCTTGGAGGAAGGCTATACACATGGATTGGGAACTATTTGCAAGGGCGACAACTATTCATGAGCACCACAGAAGGCCATACTGCATACTACGCTATAAAGAAGGGTGCACCACAGGGCGCGGTGCTTAGCCCTTTATTGTTCAATCTTGTTCTTATTCATCTCAAGAAACGGTTACCACGTGGTGTTCACATCACAATGTATGCAGGCTATATCCTGCATATGGAGCGCATCACCTACTCGATATGTCACTTAGCAGAGGTTGCAGAAAGCGCTGGCAAACACCTCCCTCTATTGACACGCAGAGGTCTGCACCTATCTCCAGAAAAGAGCGTCGTCATGGCTTGCTCTCGGTAGAGAATAAAAAAGTACCTAATAATAGTCATAGATGCAGAACGGCGCGACAAAGCAGACGAAAAGACGAATGATAACAAGAACACAAGCGCCGTGTTCGTCGCTTGTGTTCATGTGATCATTCGTCTTCTCGTCTGCCTTGTTGCGCCATTCTGAATCCACGCATCCGTACCAACTCGCCCACTTGTCTGTGCATCTATTAATAGTCAGTGGACGCACTCTTCCCTATGTGCGATGCCAAAGGTTTCTTGGCGTAATCGTTGACAGAAGCCTGTCTTGGTTACCACAGGTGAAGAAACTTTTAAATGCGAAGCATTTCTTAGCGAACCTCTGGCATTTTGAGCGTTTCTATCTACGTATCTATCTATCTATCTAGCCGCCTACGTCTGGGTGCTCTCATGATCGCCTCCTTAACTTGATGTAGACCAAAATTTCCATGGGAGGGTAAGACGATTTGACGAATATGATTGCCGGGTCACGACATGAATAACGTTGAAATCCTGTCGCGTACGTCGTCAAACCCTTTCCACTAGACACGTGTGGCACATACCCGTTTACCACTGGCCACGGTGTACGGGTATGCGCCACAGCTGATTGACAGTTTATATCTACCCAGGAACGGCGAGAACAGATATTGGGAACCTAAATGCTAGATCGTTAAGGAAAACCAACATCGGCAGCGTTGACTCAACGAATGGAAAGAATGAAAATTAGGATCCCAGCAGGAATCGAACCCAAGCATTCTGCGTGGCAATCAGGCATTCTACCACTGAGCCACGCCAGGTCTATAAACTGGTTTGGAAAAACCGCCTACGCAGGCGTAATATCGGTGCAACGTCAATTGTAGTTGTGGTGCTGGCTATCTAATTTTACAAGAAAGCAATAAACACTACATGATGCTCCTACAGGCGTCATATCAGATTAACGTCTGTAGTTCCAGTGTTGGCTCCGGTTTTATAGCAGTCTAATAAACATTACGTTTGTATTCTTATGATTCAGCAAGTTATATTGAAGCATTGCTCGACCCCGGACGAATACATTAACGAAAGTTACATATGATATCCACATCACCGCACCGTAAAGTGCACTTCGTCCACCAGAACGACGCAGTGTCCTCTACATTTCTTACGAGGCTGGGCGATGACCTCATGCTGACCGAGGATGATGCCAGATTGATCGAAAACCACTTTGTAGAATAGGCTACGTAGGCCACATATTCCCAGGTAGTCTACGAATACGACAGGCGCCATCCACTGATGTTGGTCTACGTAGCACTATCCAGGCCTACCAGCATCGACGGCCTATACCTCACCAACGCGAATGGTGGCTTCAGGTTCCGACATGTCGCCGGCTCTGTCGACAGACAATTTGTCGACGAAATGACCGAGGCATCCACGAATTCCAGCAGCTCTACTATACCACATACTTCACTACACATGGACCCCTCGTCATCACGATCACGACTGGATCCTATAACAAGTCATGACCAGCTGCTGGTGCTCACTGATCTCGGTGATGATGCCCTTGTTCAATAACTGTCAAGAACGTCTTGCACAGATGCACAGGGGTTCGTGAAACGTGCGTGAGTTCTCGGGACACGTATAAGCACTACATATCAGCTTACCGCTTCTGGTGTTGGCAATACCCACGTTGCCATTGGCAGCGTTACCCAACCGTAAACAACCTGTTATATAACACATATGCGGCTTTTCAACATATATATGTGTGCGTATAAAATTTATACAAATCTTTAGCTTCATTTTGTAACGCGTCGCTCAGTAAAAAAAGGTTACGCCACAGTCACCTACCCGCCGCATGCTTCGCATAACATTGACTCCCACGGTGCGTGGGATCTGCCGAATTTTTACAAGGGTTTCTGCAATCTCTCAAGTATTCCGCTACATGGCAGGAGGACGATGGGGTAGCCACTGCCACTCGATGATATTATTGCGATAGCAATTATATGGACAGTCTCGGCTGATCTTTGCCGTCACCGTCGCCGTCGTCATGCACAGTATATGTATATGTCTATAAATATATATCAAAGCCACAAAGAAAAATAATTCAGAAAACTTTCCGACGCGCGGAATCGAACGGGTGACCTCCCGTCTTCCAGCGCGCGGCGTTGACGGTTAGGCCACAAACACCTCCGTCTTTCAGCCTGCTAACGGCGAGCTATTTATATACACCACTTACATCAGCATGCTTTCTGAGTTACCACATAGATGGCGCGATGTCCACGCGTGGCGCTCTTTAAAGATCGTCGCCCCGTTCTTGCGAACGCCGTTGCTCTTCGCCTACAGGGCGTGGTCGCCTTCGTGCGCTTATCTCGAGGAAAGAAGGGGGCGGCTGGCGGGGGGGAGGGAACGGGGGTTGTATGCCTTTTGCTTTCCCCGCGATGTCTGCGCTGAAGTCACAGAGCGTACGAAGGTCGCTTCGACGCTGCAGCGGCCGCGTTTGCGAAAGGGGCGCGCTGTTCAAACTGAAATAAGTAACGACAGGGACAGTTAGTTCGCGCTCGTCCTGTATGTACCTGTTCGTTCGTTTCGTGCGTCCTGCTTTATGTTTGAGCAGTGCGCTTCCAGTGTCGAGCTGTGACGCATAATAGTTCGCGCTGGTGCTGTGTGCGTTCTTTTCGTGCGTCCTTTGGGCTCGAGCGACGCGCTGGCAATTTCGAGCTGCTTTCCGTTCTTCGCATTACATTACAATTTATTGCTATCGCATTCATTGCTTCGCCGTTGCGGCGAAACTGTGACTTTTTTCTACACAAAGCTTTCGTCGACGGTATTTTGCGGTACAGCCTGCCAGTACTACAGTGAATATCGTTAAACCAGCAAAAAGAAACTGAATGCCGCACGTAACAACTATCTAAGAATATCCTTGGCCTGCCAAAAGGATCATAGTGCGTAGGAACCGTAGCGGAAGCACGATGCTTAGCTCTTGACGTCCTCAGCAGGCAAGAAGTCTTGCGCATTCATCTCCGACACATCATCCAAGATGGAAAACACTTCCTTGGCCACATTGCTAAAAGCTGCGTTAACTCAAGCGTTGGACAAGCAGTCCGAGAACTAGCTGCCCCATTCCTGCAATGATGCGTCAGCTCATGCCCTTGAATTTTCCACCTTGGACACTGTCATCTATGCAAGTCTGTTCACACATCCCCGGTATCAACACGAAAAAAAAAAATATGACACAAGCTTAGCTTTTGCAAATCACCCTAGAATACATCGCCAAGAAATACTCCAGTTCCGCTCACATCTTTACCGACGGGTCTTGCTCTGCCCATAGTTCGTCATATGGTTTACGCATATCTTCAACTGACCAATGTTTCTCTTACCGTCTTGAACGGCTAACAACAAGCACGTCAGCAGAACTGTATGCGTTAAAGGAAGCAATTCTTTACATCGAGGGGCATCCTCCTGATTGATGGGTCGTTTTAACGGATTCGAAAGCAGCCCAACAGAACATGAGAAACATCAACGCCACTCGATAACAATATCCTGTGACCCGAGACATTGGTTACATCCACCGCATGACCACTGTGTCTGGTCACATTGTCATAATTCATTGGATTCCCGCACACTACGGCATATACGAAAATGAAAAAGCAGATCTAGCTGCACGTAGAGGTATGCATTTAAGGAAAATTCGACGAACATACTTCACTAAATCAGATGCGTCAGCAATGGCAAAGAAGTACGCCCACCGAGAGAGGAATCAATCATGGACTCTTTCGCCTCAAGTCCTCTTTCTCCGCTCCATAGACCCTGACTTAAAACCAAGACTTCCGCATCACCTTTCTCGTCACCTTGAGGCACTCTATCATCGACTTCGCCTCAACGCACCATTCACCAATAGCTACATGTGCCGCCTTTGTTTGACCACTGACCCATACTGTGACAACTGTGGTGCTTTAGAATCAATAGAACATATTTTATTAGATTGCCAGGCAAACAGAGAAGACAGAACTTGTCTCCAAAGTAGAATATGCTAAACTTCCCAAGCACCGCTAGATCTCGGGAAAATACTTAGACCGACGTCTTCTCCTCCTCAGCAACGTCAGATTTTAAAATTTCTGTTGAGATTCCTCGAGGACATTAACCGAATTGATAAACTGTAACGTAACTTGAATCAGCACCATTACTTCGTAGCCTGTAGATACCACGGTCATAACTTATTTTTTTCCTTCTCCTTTCCTGCCCTCCTCCTCCCAGGGCCTTTCTGTCCTCAATCCCCTCCTCTATACAAAGTAGCATGTAGGCGCCTTTATATACGCCGGCTGAATTCTCTGTTTTTCATTAAAGAGCTCTCTCTCTCAGCCAAATAAACACACTGTATAACAATGGCATGCTCAGAATATGTCGCACAAGCACAGCAAGAAGCAATAAGGAGAATGAAAATGTAATATTGCAGCACTGTGTTGGGCTCAATACATTTAGCGAGAGGAAAAAGATGAAGATGGCCCACAGTTAAACACAAGTTTATCAACACTGTCCGTGCGAGCAACACTCTCAGACCCCCTTTTCAAGGTCCTCCTAAGCTTGACAATCATCTGTGTGGGGATTCCGGGAGAGCTGAGTCTGAAACTGGGACCTGCATACAAAGCACAAAGAAAGAAAAACTGCAGAAGATGTTTTGTCTATATGTCTATAGAGGCAGAAAAAGGAGACTCCTAACAAGTTTAGTCTGATGAGTCTTTATATGGGATATATCTTGCCGTCCATTTTGCCATCATACATTTGTTTTTGCAAGGTGACACTCGGGTAAATATTTCATTTTAGAATTTCGCACGGAAGTCCCTGCACCTCAGTACCAGTGTTACGTCAATAATTTCAGTCTTGTTCCGTAGTTTTACCCAGTTGATTAAACATTTTCTGAGGGTTGCCCCGTTAACTCTCGCTCTGTTAGACTACCATGCGAGTCATTCTTGCTGACAAATAATTACGCAGGCCCTAGCAGACGCCTTTGAATTCAATGAAATCGCGGCTTCTTGCTGCAGGAGCCTCGAAGCTGCTTTGCCGCCTCTATTTTTCTTTCGCTAGTTTTTCTGGCCCGCCGAGCGTCTTTTCGAGGCACTGAGAAGCGGTAATTTAATAATGCGAGTGAAATAATTGCTCTTTGTGTGCCCCTGAAACTTAAGCCCAGGTGACTTAAACAGTAGTAGAAATACCGGAAAACGTCTTAATATTGTAAATAGATTAGCTCAACGCCTGTTTCCGAGAGTCAATTTTGGTTTTGGAACACACGGTTTCGGTGCGCAATACACCGCGGTACACTGTTCGTTCCGTAATGCGGTATTGCCGGCGCAGCCAGACGATGCGCATAGTCGTAACCTTGATGCATTTATCAAAAATGCAATCTTGCCTCGTTTTGATATGCTGCACCCTAAGAAATTTTCATCTCTCTGAAGAAGCCGCGATAATGTCACCGACGCAACTCCGCGATATTTACAGACTGACTTGTACGAAATTATTAATCACAATTGTTAACTTTACAGATGCGCGAGAAGCGTGCTGCTCAGCTTCGCCAACTTTAAAACCATTTTTTTTGTTGTTGTTGCTATAAGCCGATGGGCGCGATTTCAAAAGATCTAGTGGCTTAGTCTCGAAGACATGTATTATGGAGCATTCGTCATTGCGTGTCTTTTCTTCTGTCTAAATTAGAATAGAGTTCTTTGATGCAATTCGCGCTCACCAGGGGTGTGCGAATAATAAATTTTAGAACCGAATCGAATGACTCTCGAATAGAGATGACACATACGAATCAGTACTGTACGAATGCTCAGTGCCGCATTAGCAAATGCCCATTTTGCACCCTCCTGCCGACACCCATGGAATTGCCTAACGCAATACAGCTGAAGCATTGTAAAAAATCTGTAAAACTGGAAATTACAGCTAAAACGCCTTCATCCGGTGATCAATACAGTGGTACTTCACTTCAACGAACTTCAAGGGACCTCAGAAAAAGGTTTGTTAAACTGAAAGTTAGCGGAACTCAAACAGCTATGTCGTAGCTTGTTACTACGAGCTGAAGAAACATCTGTGTTCAAATGAAACTTCAAGCCATTCATTTATTTGTCATGCTGCGGATTTGCATGCGAATTTATGTTTATTGAGCACCATGTGAAGAATGCAGTAATCTTTTGCTGCAATTTCGCACTTATCACTGCAGCAGTCATGAGTTGAGTCACTCTGTCCAAGATGACATGAACCTTCTCCGGTAGAGCATTCTGCCGGGCAGCAGATGACTTTAGGTTTCTCCAAGCGCATCAGTGCTCCATGCAAAACATCCAAATTTATTACACCAATTGAATCCATATTTGAATTACAGGAAACTAATTCAATTCAAATCAACAGTGTTCTGGACGTGGATCATCATAGCGCACCCCCTATCCTTCTGCATGCGTAATGTGCACGTTGTCCCTCTCAGGGAAACGTGCTGTCCTAACACAACAAAAATCAGGGACTGCAAAAATTAGGGCAGTCTTGATGGTTCACAGATAAGAGTAAATGATAAGAAAAGGAGATATGTGCAATACACATAAGCTTGCTCTGTAATAGTCGATCGAAAGCATACGACATATGTAGCGGAGATATTTTGAAGGCACAGCCGCCATAAAGACATGTAATGAGAGAAGACAGCGGGAAGAGCCCACTGCGCGCTAATCGCGTCTATCAGGACTATTAATAAAGTTTGACCAACAAAGACAGTGGCTTGGTACATGTGGAAATAGAAAAAATGACTTGTAGAATACAGCTTCCATTCTTTACAATGTTTAGCAACATACTACTGACTGCAAGAAATACGCTAAGCCATTACGGTTTGTTCATTTTACTTTTCTTCCTGTCGAAAACGATATTCTGCTGGTTACGACGAAGTGCTTGTGGTGTTCAGTCTATTTCTGTCTTCGTTCTTTTGCGCTGCTCTCTCTTTACTGTAAAATGAAATAGATGCATTTGGAGATCCTCATCAACGCGTCCAAGAAGGAAGACAATCTGACTTAACCCATCTCGAGATGACTGTCAACATTAATGAGATGAGCCTCTATAAGCAATGCAGCGACGCACTAATACCATAAACAGCGCTGGTGCTTCGTGTATGTCTTTTTCTAGCCGAGTCCCACACATTTTTCGGTTTTTGCGCCAAGAAACTTGAACATGTTTAACCCACTAGCCATTGCCAGGCTTTTATGCTATGCCATTGCCGAAACACCTTCTCTGCGAGCCGTGCGCTGCAGTTGAGCTCCTCTCTAAACAAGCTGTGCCATCTAACGGCGATCTCGTGTAGTACGCAAGATGATAACAGCGCGAACTTAAGGAATACGCAGAAGAAGAAATTTGAGCTCAATTTCTTAATTTTTTACAGGACACAACGTGTCACTTTATATATTGTTGTGTTTATGTAAATACAGCCAATAAACACATAAAAGCTGATAGTTATTGCAGGGGTAGTTAGATGACGCTTTGAGATTCCGAGCATTAATCGCTCACTGCACGTGGTCATTGGTGGCTCAAAGTTTAATCGCCGGGCTATAGTGGTTGATGAAAGCCCGTCGCTTAAGAGATTGCAGTATCGACTTTTTCACATGCCTGTTGCGTGTGATCCGAGTAATGAGACAGTGGCAAGTAGCTGACACTTTGAAAGTGCGTTTCTCTAGGATTACGTACATACTATTTTTCGAATATCATTGTTGCCGACAGTACTCGCAGGACATTCTGCTCCAGTCACTGGCCGACACCGAGGACCAACTGGTGGAAACGATGCAGGCACTAGAAGAGGAGCGCAAGTTGCTCATCTGCGACCAGGAAGCCAAACGTGAAGTGCAGTACGAGAATCGCAAAGTACGCTGTATTATCGAAAACCAGCAGCTGGAGATGATACGCACTGCTCAATTCGCACCCACTGAAACTGTTGCGTATCTTTATGCACACTCTCTCGGATGACTCTGTCTGGGAGACCTTGGACTATACGTTGTCATTCCGGGTGTGCGAATATCAAAATTTTCGAATCGAATACCGAATAATCAAGGGAGGTTTTTTTCCACCATTAATCTTTTATTTTACTACATATTTATGTTGAAAACAGTACACTTGTATGCTATCAGCACAAAATTTGTTATTGCACGAAAGAATATGTGTACTTGCCAGGAAGTGCATGACTGTGCTATATTTAGTGGAGCTTCTGACCTAATGGCTTAGGCTCAATTAACATGTTGAACAAACTTTCCTTTTTTTTATGTGGTAGCTTTGTATTAGAAAAACAAACAAAAAAGCTTTTGCACCCGTCTTGGTGGCTTAGGGGCTGTGGCGTCATACTAGTGAGCATAGGTCGGCAAACTCACTCATGAGTCGACTCACTCAGACTCACTCAGACTCAGATCGAGCTGTGAGTCTGAGTCTGAGCGAGTCCGGGTGAGTAATAATTTCGTGAGTTTGAGTCCGAGTGAGTCTGGCTGAGAAAATGTTCAGTGAGTCTGAGTCCGAGTGAGTCCGGTTGAGGAAAATTTTCGTGAGTCTGAGTCCGAGTGAGCTCCAAGGGCAAAATATATTTCATGAGTGAGTGAGTGAGCTCCACACCTTTTTGCCGACCACTCGTTCTATCTGCACCTCTTCAGCAATATTATCAGCCATATGTCAGCTCACGTTTATAGTCCCGCCGACTCACGCATACTTCAAAGCCCTAGAGTTCATACGCCAGCTCAATATTTATTGATCAGAGGCATGAGTTACAGAGGTGGGGGGTGCCATGACCTGCCCCCGAAAACTCTTTCACAGGAAGTTCTTGATAAAAATATTTCGTCTGAGTCATCCCTTTAAATAAAAATGTTCTTACTGTATTGCAACCACGGATAACTCATATTTGAAGGTACGACATCAAAAGGCGCCAAGTAGAGCACCAATTATGCGAGATATTGGAGTGAAAAAGCATTGACACCATAGTCGATAAAACCAATTATACGCTAACAGACTCATGAGTTGACTCACTCAGACTCACTCAGACTCAGACAAAGCCGTGAGTCTGAGTCTGAGTGAGTCCGAGTGAGTAATAATTTCGTGAGTTTGAGTCCGAGTGAGTCCGGCTGAAAAAATGTTCAGTGAGTCTGAGTCCGAGTGAGTCCGGTTGAGGAAAAATTTCGCGAATCTGAGTCCGAGTGAGCTCTAAGGGCAAAATATATTTCATGAGTGAGTCTGAGTGAGCTCCACATTTTTTGCCGACCTATGCTAGTGAGTACGAGGGCGCTGGTTTGATTCCTTCCCAGCTGCATTATCAAGGGGCCAAATGTGACAGTGCCTATTGAAGAACCCCAGGTGGTCACAACTGATCAGGATTCCCCCACTATCATCGTCATATCGGGATTTTGGGAGTTTTGGCACTACAACTTAATGGTTTTGTTACTTTTATACACGCTTTCGCCCCTGTTATCACCGGTCGACACTCTAAGGCAAACGGGAGTATCTGTGGCGTCTATCAGCCACACAACGATCATCATCGGGGTTGCTTGCCTTTCCTTTCTCGAAAACTGTGCGCTGGCTACTTTCCTATCACGAACGCCATGTCATGGTGATAGCCACATGTCGTTCGTGGTCGGGAAGCACCGGGCGCGCGGTGATAACGCAAGGAAATCCCGCCAGATAGGCGACAATATTGTTGGGTGGCAAAAAGACGCCCCGAATACGCCTTTTTTTGTTGGAGTTTACGGAGCCGCAACTCCTGTTCAAAATGCGATGTCGGCGACGAGCTCGTCATTTCGCCACTTCGAGGACCGCCTTCGTGCACTCGTTGCTGCCGGCAGTAAACTGACTTGTCAAAATGGCTGACTGGACTAGTTGGCGATTCATTCTGCTTGCTTGAAATGCAAGCAGTTTTTATCACTCCTTTTACGGTTTGTTTGTGGTGTGCTCTTATCGGATGTGCTTACGAAACTTTTATCTGTCAGTATATGTGTCTCATTTTCGCATTAAACCTTCAGTTGGTAGTAAGCCATAATGGTATTTAGCGCAAACAGTAGACAAAGGACAAAGGACAAAGGAGAGGACGTGGACGCAGCGCATTCTTCAGCGCTATGCCGTACCACGGCATAGCGCTGACATGTTATTCTTTTCCAAGGGGGCATATTTTTTGCTTTTATATACTTTTCCTTTTACTCTTAGGTTTTTTCTTCTCTTCTTTTCTCTTTTTTTTTGAGCACCTGGTCTGTATATATATATATATATATGTGTTCTTCTCGAATAAATTTTAGTTGGAAGAATGCGCTGCGACCACGTCCTCTCCTTTGTCCTTTGTCTACTGTTTGCGCTAAATACCATTATGACTGACTTGTTCCAACTCGCCCAACAAGCAACGTTACTGGTAGTAAGCGCCTGTCCGTGTGTTATTTCTTTACGTCCTTGTCTACGTTGAGCTCTCGCATTTCAAGCAAGCAGAGTAAACTGACGCTGGCGAATGAGCGATATATGGATTCTAAAGGCGCGCGCTGTCAGGAACGCAGCGTAACTACGCGGTATATTCATCACCTGACGTGCGCCACAGCTAGCTAGAAAGAAATATACGTGATGACGCCAATGACGCCGCAGCAAGGGTTACCAAAAGTGCCCACTACTGGCGCTCCCCTCGAATCATTTCGGAACTATGCCAAGTATAGTGGCTGACATCGCGGCACAGCGGACGGACGACTCATGCGGCTTTCGTCGGTGCTTGCGCGTACGTTTGTACGGCGATCCGTTACAGAGCGTCCCTTCTTAGTTTTGTGCAGCGCGTCGCCTGCTAAGCTCACCAAGTTAAGGGCCGGGACGTTCGTTATAATGCACGCGTACGTTTGTCCGTGCGCAGCGTCATTTCTCCACGCTCGGAAGTCAATGCGGCGACGGCGAGCTGCTTTCATTTCTGCAAGCGACACGCACAGAACTGACGCGGTCCCGCTCAAGGGCGCGGCAGCGAACGGCGTGTTTGGGTTGTCACCTGTTCTTAAAAGCGTGCAGTACACTTACACCAGCGGCAACAGCGCCAAGCCACACGCACTGCCGAGCAGGCAGTTCATGATCGTTGATAGGTTTGTTGGGTTCGTCGCGGAGAAGTGCCGCGGCGCGTTCGTCGATAACCTTCGTCACGACCCCGTGCATTTCCGATGCTTATCCGTATGGGCATCACCGCACTCGCGCCGAAGTCGTAGTAATCACTGGTCGACCGTTCATGCGCATACCGTAAAGGCGCAAAATTGGAAGTTCTTTGCAGTAATATATACGACCGAACATTCGAAAAGATCGCATATTCGAGTCTCTTCGAATATTCGAAACTTCTCGATTACACGGTTTTCGAATCGAATACGAATATTGCAAATGTAATATTCGACTGATATTCGAAACTTTCGAATATTTGCACACCTCTAGTTGTCATAGAGTAGCACGTCCGCCACCAACCAGCCTTCTTTTTTGCGTTTGGTTGTATGGGAGCGGCTATGCATGAAACGCATATATTGCCTTCTGTTGGGAGTCTTTAGACTTCAAGCCGGATGGTGTAATAAAGATTTAAACTGCGTGGAAGTGCTTGTCCCAGGTTTTTCTTTTCTTCGTCCTTGGCGGTCCTGCGCTAGATTTTGGACAATGTCGATGGGTTTATCAATAGTCTTCCAGTAACGCAATCTATGGAGTCCTGTTAGCTTGACTTAAGCATCGCCTTGTCTAGCCGCAGTTTTGGTCGTACTGCGGCAAGGTGTTCGTCAGCCTGGTATTCCTGGAAACGGACATGCTGCGGCGGCCCGTGGTCATTTTTCTAAGCCTCAACTCTGCGCACGTTTATGACCAACTACAACGAGTTAGTCTCCACTAGCAACCAGCACGACAGGCCAAGGCGCATTCCTTAATTAAGGGGACACTAAACGCAAATATTAAGTCGACGTTGATTGTTCAAATAGCGGTCCAGAAACCTCGTAGTGCTACTTTTTTGAGATAACATTACGTTTCAGTGGTCCGCATCGCGTTAGCGCACTTCAAATCACCCGCCAGAAAGCGGTATTTCGCACGTCACTGTTGCCGTGCCCAACGTTGCCCGCCTTTACTGCGCGGCGGCGTGCACTGGTGGCGTGCACCATTCGGGCATCCGGCAAGATCACATGCATGCGGTATTTTGTCGAACTTTCTGTCAGAGCGACTTTCACGAGCGTGCAAAACACACGCGGCAGTACGCGATACCGAAACCACCACTGAGACGCGACCGCGTAAGCGATGCAGGGCGCCGGGCGAAGTTTGGCGAAAACGGAATAACTTTTGAACCACGCGCGCCGTTCCCCATGGCAACGCCAAAGAGGTTCTTTTTTCCATGAATCAAACAGAAACGAACAAGCAGCATTCTATTACGTCTCTTGATGCACGGAAGGTTTTTTTTTATTGCAGCTAGTTTGATTACTAGTGATTAATTGTATTCAGACTCTCCTACGTCACGTCATCGGGATCACTTCCAAAATGTCCCACTCGTGGCGCTCATCGTGTGATACATTTAGCTTAATTTCTCGGTAAGTAGGACACTGCTGTTGATAATACTGCCGTTTTAGACGTTGTCATACACTCAGCTTTCACTCTGACACAAATTGTTATTTGTCTTTAGTGTCCCTTTAACACCGTACTCCGGAACCGATACCTTGAACGCTTTAATTCCGATAGAAATTGCACAATGGAAATTGTTTAAATGCGCAAAAGCAGCGAGTTGGGTAACCTGATTCAAATATTGTCTGTATGTTCCTCGTTCTTCGTATCCTGCCGCAACGCTGAACACTTTGTTTTCTTTTAGCCTCTTTTGTCCGGGCACGTATAGGACATTCAGCATATAATAAATAAATAATAAATCACTCAAAATCAGAAATTAACCACTAGGCAGTGGGAGCTCCTCCTGTCATCTTGTCTTTCTATGCCCGGTCTTTTTGGCGCTCTGTGTTTTTTTTTTTATGGCCATGAAGAAGCTCGCCTACCAAAGCATTCTGTTAGCAATGGCTACTATACACATCAGAACACGCGAGTAAGATCTGTGATTTTTTATTAGGTGATTGATTCCGAGTAGTTTATAATATACTATGGGAGGAGCTGCATGCAGCTGTCCCTTGAACATGGAGACAGAGAACTATGTGTTCTAAGATGGACAAGCTGTCTCTTCACACACGTTGTGACGTCTGTGGTACGAAGCAGCGTACTGGGGTACAGAGGGATGTAACGCCTGCAACGTTTCACCACTCTCTTGGTCGTCTGCTACTTGTTACCCGGACACATTTTAACGCTATCGCGTTAAAGAGCTCGTATCGCAGAAATTCCGCCGTCGGCGTCGGTGTCGGCACCGTTGGTTGTGAGCGAAAAATCATCATCTTGTCCGTGACCGAAAAATCAAAAAAGCTGCAAATAAAATAAATAATAAAAACGTTGGGTCCGAGTGAGAGTCGAACCCAGGCCGTCTGCGTGGCAAGCAGGTGTTCTACCACACAGCCACGCCTCCGCTTGGAGCCGCACTGAAAGTAACTTTCATGCTTCCCAAAAATACGCGTCCTGTATACAGGTGTCACAGTACGAGATGTAATATCGCAGTAAGCGTACATTGCCATCGGGCGTCACACCATGTGAATATCATAAGCGACTTGGTGGTTTAAAGACAGCCACCCATTAGAGAAGGCACACACATTACTGCGCGTATTCCCTTAAGACCACGTAGTGGGTGCATCGCAACTTCGAAAAAGTTTCTCGCGCATAACTGCTCCTGGTTTAAAGCATGCTGCCCATTACATAAGGCACACAGCTTAGTGCGCGCATTCTGTTAAACACTCGTAGTGTTCGAAGTACGTACTAGGGGCAGGATATAACTATCGCGTTCAACTCTTAAAGGCGAAGCTTAAGCGTCCCCCAATTTTTGTACGAGGGGATCGAGAGGCAGTCTGTTTACGAATGAAATAGCTGACACTAACTCTATAGCTTCCTTTGCAGGCCCCCTGTTTCCGCTCTTGCGAACGGCGCTTTGTGTCACTTCGGCCTCATTTCGTAGGGTGCACACCTTTGACTGTGGGATTGCGTCTCGCATCGTCTGCATCAAGCGCTTTTAGGCATTCCCTTAAAGAAGGAGTTTTATTAAGGCGAAAGCCTTGAATGTTTACGTTTCATTGTCGCTTGAGGTCGGAAAATACGATCCAGAAGTAGAAACAGAATCGCCAACTACGCGTGCTCTTCGCCCACTTCGTCTTTTCGGCGTTCGCGTGAGTGGGAAGACGAAAGCTAGAACAGGTGAGAGTGCGAGCTGCACGTGAAGAAGGCAAACAAGTTCGGCAAGCTCATGTATCACCGCGATGGCGTCAAAGAGCTCGTTTCGCAGGAATTCCGGTGTCGGCGTCGTTGGTTGCGAGCGTTACCGGTGTGCGAGAAATCGTAAAAAATGTGAATAAAATAAACAATAACAATCCGCGGTTGGAGTGACACTCGAACCAGGCCTTCTGCGTGGCAAGCAGGTGTTCTACCCTAGAACCACGCCTACGCTCGAAATCGCTTCGAAAAAAGAAAAACACTATGTGAATGTCATGTAGTGCGAGGTGTGCCGTTAACTCGTGTAATATTGCGTGGCGTTAGCGTAAAATCATACCAGGCGTGGAAATAAGTCAATGGCGCACTGAGTGGGCGGTTTAAAGGCCCACCAATCACAAAGCGCACAGGCCTAATTATTTATCGTTATCAACCACAGCATCAACAGCGTGTCCAGCTGCGTAGGTTCGCGTGTCGCCTTACGGACGCGTAGTTCTTCGCCTTTGTGATTCACGAAAATAAGAATTATGGCGTAGTGGTCACTCAGCTGCTGTACTTGCAGTAGGCATTCTCGGAAAGTTTGACACGGCCAATCGTACGCGCGCAGTCGTTCGTTTCCTTACGGCACGGTTGAGGCATGCACCGAGAACCGAAGCGAGGCTAGCAATTGAGAAGGCGCTGCGCACGGGGCCTGATTACGCTATCGCATTGTTGGTTGGTTGGTTGATCCTAGGGGAATGGCACAACCCACCACGGGGAATCGGCCACGAATCGTGCGGCAGTAGGATGTGTGATTGTACTCTTGAAGGCGAAGCTCAAGCGTCCTTTTTGTCATCGTCACCATAGTTATCACATCCCGTACCGCAGCAGCTCCAATGATAGTTCTTCTGGACAAATTCTTCCGTACTGCCAAATTTGCTGTATTGTAAAGAGTTCTCGTTTAGGGAATCTGCCACGGCCTCTCTGATTTGCTTGAAACACCTTCATTGAATAAAGTAGCCATGAGGAGATCGAACAGCGCCCAAGTATACCCAGACGGGCCGCCGTAAGTCAGTAAATCTTTCCTTAACTTACTCGCAATTATGCCCCTGAGGGCGAATACGCAAAGACACAATAAGGTGTGGAATGGTGCTTTTTTTTTTTGACAGCAGAGCTGTTATAGCTGAGGTTTGCCATGTGCCTTAGATAAAAAATTATCATCATCATTGAATCGGCAAGCGCTCATTCTGTACAGAGGGTTAACAATATTAGCTGAAACGTGCGGCCTCCGATCGGTGTTTGCCGCCCGTGTGTTCCCTTAATTTTAAGTGGCCCAGTGTGGTGAACAGTGGGAGTTACACCATTTCTGTGGCACATAGGCGCTATAGGAGAAAGCAATCACAGCCATGTATGATATAGTATAGTATAGTATGGTATAGTATAGTATAGTATAGTATAGTATAGTATAGTATAGTATAGTATAGTATAGTATAGTATAGTATAGCATAGTATAGTATGGTATAGTATACTACAGTATAGCATAGCATAGCATAGTATAGCATAGTATAGTATAGTATATGGTATAGCAAGGGGTGAGAAAGAGCGAGGTGAGAGGGTAAAAGCCTAGCCAAGTGAGGACCATCTAGTTGCCCTCCAGCAATGCTGCGACCCAGCCTGGCGCGACTTCATGCAAGCTGCGCTAAAGTTTTTTTGGGGAAAATATGTTATATATGAAAATACGTTATATATTTACGGTGAGTGTATAAAAATTTGCTCGATACTTTTTTTTCGCTTATTTATATTCTTTAGATATTTGAATTTGTCTGGTCAAATCCTGGCCCATACCACCGAGTGCGTACGTTTGACTGCCTTAAAGGTTAAGATGATCTTGATACACGAACTGTTTGAATTCACTGCAAACTTTGCTTGAGTTCCAAGTGAAATTGAAGCGCTAAAAGACGTAATGCAAGGGGTCGAATTAATTAAATACGGTCGAAATTGCTCTGGATTTTGTGAAGTGTGAACAGGAAACTGGGCCTTCCGTTTGAAGTAGAGCGATGTAAATGTCTCGCAGGTGATGTTCAGCCGTCGAAAATTACAGAAACCGCAGTCCTTTAATTTCTTCTTCTTCTCCTTCTTCTGGCTGTTGTACTCCTGAATGTCCATGGCGCATACTAACAGAGATGAGCTGACGCTTACGGTTTGGCTGGTTTATTAAGAAGAAGGATTAGGTGAATTAACCATTTGTAAGTTGTCACTTGCGAGTAAAGATTACGACTCTTCTTCGTCTCGTCCCTTCGAATATTCCGCGTTCTTTATATTGAGGGGCCGAGTAATCGATGTCCAGTGGCGGCGCTCCGGTGCGCGCCACGCGTTCGGTGCAAGCGACGCGTCACCATGGTAACGGCTGCCATGGTCCCAATCGCGTGCCTGGAGATTCCATCAGCGCTGCGCCGGCCTCGCCGGCCACGGTAAGTGGCGATTCTCCGCAGCTTTAGCATGTTAAGCTACCACGTGCGTATCGTTCTTTCGCGTTCCTCGCCTACGACTCGTCCGTCGCAATCAAGCTACACCCCACAAGCTCATTTGTTTTGAAGCCCCACTTTGCGAATCTGCACGGCCGGTGCCCTGTGGCAGCGTTATCGGGCTCCTCGTACTCCACTTGTGCACCATACGTAGGACGAGTGTTCGGCTTCGTCGTCATCTCTCACTTGTAAAATGCGTCGCTGGGAATGTCCATCGTGTAGGTGTGGCCGCGATCGCGACTGGCGTGGCACTGTCACGGCGGTGCCTGGGCGTAGAGACAAAATCGAATACTCGCACGTCTGTTGTATAAGAGGAAATTTAAGCGCAGAGCAGGGACCATGATTAGAGGTTTCGTGCAAAAGGCCGTACAGGCATAGGCGTGCGCAGCGTTCCTCATTAGGGGGGGCGAAGGTTCATCGCAGCGCCCCCCCCCCACCCTACAAAGTCCGTGTCAGGGGCAGATTTTGCGCCCCCCCCCTCTTAGGTGATTAGAAGGGTCAATGTACGGGGCAGATTTCGCGCCCCCCCTCTTATGTGATTAGGGGGGGGGCGCCCCCATGCCCCCCCCCCCTCCCTGTGCGCACGCCTATGCGTACAGGGAATGAGAAATGGCAAAATAGGAGGAAAGAACAGACTCGATTGTTGGGAAGTCGCATGCAGTCACCTACGAACAGTCGTGTCAGGGAACGACACTTGTTTACTTCGAACGATACAAAGCCAACGCATTTGTTAGGCATTTCTTGTACAAGAAGGTAAATCGTGCAGACACGGTGACACGGCAGACAACGCAATTGCGAGGTGACGCTTGCATTGTCTGTTTCTCTTCCGTTGTTCTTGTTACTCACTATGTTGTTCACTTCATTTTATGAATGCAGGCTAACGCGGTACGAACGCTCTGACAACCATGACTCAATGACACTTTAGAAGGATGAACTGTAGGGCGAGCTGGTACTTCATTATGAACGGCCAACTTGCCCTACAGTCCATGATGAATAGCCGATTTGTGATGAATGTACTGTGCGCGTTATAAAAAAAAAGAGAGAAAAGCAGACGACCATCGCCAGTCATAAGGTTCACGAAGGCTACTGCGCGCAGCTTGATTTGATGTTTCCCAGCGCACAGGCCCGTAGCCAGGGGGAGGGGGGCGGGGGGCCCGGGCCCCCCCGAAATTTTTATGATGCATGGTGTTTTACCGAAAATAAATAATGAAATAGGCGTTTTTCTCAAATAGTCAAGGCTTTCAGCAAGTGGGCCCCCCCTGAAAAAAATTCCTGGCTACGGGCCTGCCAGCGCAATCACCACATCGACATAAGCGACGCACACACAGCGCTGAACGTACGAATGGGCTTTATTCTCTTGCTCGCAGCTTATTCGCTTGGAACTCGCAGCCTTATTAGCTTGGAAGCACAAGTTAAGCTGCACAGACGCACTTGTCATCATGCTTCAAAATTCCTTGTTGCATTATTTAACAAGCGATCATATCTCTGTTTCTCGCAAATACACCTGTATAATTAAAAAGAGTCTGGCATCTACAACCCCTACAATGAAACCTCAGATGCCCACCCTTATAAAACTGGATTTAGACAGTCTACAGTTTGTCTAAAAACGGGTGTACACAGTCTATAGACTGTCTAAATACATTTTTGTAAGGGCTGACAGCTCTTTCTGAATTTTACTCATGTCCGTTAAAGGGACACTAAAGAGAAAAACGATTTTTCCCGTGCGAGTGAATTACCCTTTCACGCTACCAAAAGAAAAACCCTGGCCGCGAAAATAACCCTGGTAAGCGAGAAAACGCGGCAAAAAAAGTGCAGATGGCGATGATACATTGAAGTTCCTGCACCAACTCGCTGCGACGTCAGATTCTCACGGCGTCTACAAGGGCTTCGTAGTTCTTTACCGATAAAAATCAACTGCACTATCATCTTAGGGGGGCAGAGACCAAGTTTCGGCACATTTTGTAGAGCCAATTTAGTAAAAACACACAAAAAACACTTTGGAATCCGTGACGTGACGCCGACATCCACGTGCAGAGATTAAAGCGCGAAATTGAAAAATGAAGCTTTGACTTCATTTTCTACTGTATCAGTAAGCCTATGATGGCAAAATTAACAACAATATAGTTCTAGAAGGATATTTTATCCATCTAAATCGATTCCTTGTTTCACTTTCAAGACGTTTGTTCAGGCTCCTTACGGTTTGACCGACATGGTCGCTGTTCTACGACAGCGAAACGCGATACACACAGCTATCGTCGCACAGCACGAGCTTGTCTTTATGCGTTATGGTGCACCTCTAGTGCCATTCTAGTGTTCCTTGTCTGTCCTTGTGTTGTTTTGCGCTACAATTTTTTCTTCAGAAGTGCACCTCTGCCTGGCTTTGCGCCAGTATGCACCTGAGAGCACAATTTGGCCAGTCATAAGGCACATGTCTAGGCAAACGTAAAAAACGGAAGTTACACGAAAAGGAAGACAACTTTTCAGGCTTGTTTTTACACTAATCGCCGTTATCAAGACGCACTCGTACCAACTCATCCGACTTTATGTTCTCCTTTGTCTAGAGCCAGCGGTATTTAGGTTTGCGCATGTTCAGCAGTTGCTGACTCCTGATTTGAACTTGTGTTGAAGCAACGGAAAAGGACAGGTTGGAGAAAGGCTGTGCCAAAAACGGCGTTGTCGTTTTTTCCATTTTCTCTTTTGTTCCATCGTGCTCTTACTACTCGGGTCATAAACCGACCAGCCCAAATGTGTAGGCTTCCGGTTTTGGCTTGCGCGGCGACTGCAGGACACCAGCATGCAGCAGGGTCCGGAGCCGGCCGCCTCTGACGCTGAAGGGTCAGTGGAGCCAGTGGTGTCGCTGCACAGATTCCAGTTCCACAGCCGCTGCCAGAAAATCGACTGGCGCAAGATCGGTGAGTTTCTGGCCTAAATAAGTATAGCGATGCGGGCGAGTTGGTTCATGGTGCAAATGAGCAGCGCGACGCACTGGAGTGCGGAAATGCAGGTAAGGGAGGACAGAGGAAGCGAAAGAGTGACAAACACGAGCACTCCACCAACTGAGTTTGTTGGTTACAGTTGCATATACAGTAAAAGCTCGTTAATGCGACACTCGTTAATTCGGAAAATCGGGTAATTCAGACGTGCTCTCAGGTCCCGGCCAGCATATACATAGTTCAATGGCATCAAGCTATCGTTAATTTGGTCATATTTGGCCGCAATCCGGTTAATTCGGACGATCCTCGAAGCGTGCCAAGCACGAAGCGCCACAAATATGCGACGCAAGGCAGTGAAAACTGCGTTCGCGGAGAGCCTAAATGGCCGCGGGCATTCAGGAAGACGCCGTCGCCATCTGCAGTCACGTTGTTTGTACGTTAACAAGGTATGGATTCAGAGCACGTTTCGGCTGGAGATACGGAGTCTTGAGCCGCGATCACATTGTGAACGAAGTCGCAAATGACGAAAATTGCGGCTTTTGCACTGCTCATATGCAAAGTGATTACTGGCTTTATGTATTCCTTAAGAAAATGAAAGTGCATTTATTAAACAGACATTTATGTTTTCTTGATGCTTTCGATAAATCGGCATTCGGTTAATTCGGACAGTTTTTTCCGGTCCTGTCAAATGCGAATTAACGAGCTTTTGCTATATCGAGATGCATATACACACAAACAGATGCATATATACGCGCGATAACATGGATGTCAAACATGGCGTTGGAAACACGTGCCATGTTCAGTTACTAGATGATATCATTGCCAAACACTGTCAGAAGCACCAGTCGCCTCACCTTGCTGGTTCATCACCTTGCCGACGTGACTCGTATCTATGGCAGAGAGTTTCACAATCACATCATGTTGTAACTGTATGTCACACGTGCTTCCCTACGCCACTTTCGACATCTATCTTATCTCGTATAATATGTGTGTATCTGTTTTGGGACCAGTAAAATAACTTCATAGTCGGTGACCGTGTTTGCCGTTCTTTTGTTTTCCCACTCCTCCCTTACCTGCATTTCCGCATTTCTGTGCTTCGTGTTGCCCTGTTCTTCCGTATTTTCATTTTGCCTCTTCATGGAATGATGCACTGCCGTCGACTTGTAGAGACACCACGAAGTTGTACTGTCACCAAGTACGCCACAACCAGTTCGGTGTACTGCTCAGTAGAATGTTATATCAGCACTTTTATGGAGCAGTAAATGCGCGCACCTCAATTATCTTAATTCATTTATAAGAGCAGTAGGCTAATTAATGGTACAGCCACGGCACAGAACAAGTAATCAAGCCATCCATTAAACAGAGCACTTGAGGACGCGTACGAATTTGCCATATGTAACATCCTAACTGAACTGAACCTTTATTTTCATGTGTCGTACATGAAATATGGCGGCAGTAAAGCTAAGCTGCGCATTAAAGCAGTTGGGCCAGCTTTCAAAAAGAAAAAGAAAGCAGACATGAAATAATAAATATGATATACACTACTACAACAACAACAACAACTACTACTACTACTACTACTACTGCTAATAATAATAATAATAATAATAATAATAATAATAATAATAATAATAATAATAATAATAATAATAATAATAATAATAATAATAATAATAATAATAATAATAATAATAATAATAATAATAATAATATAGGTGAAGTCACACAAACTTGGAGTTTCTCAATTGTATAAAAAGCCTCTGAGGCGCAGACACTCAGCCGAGTGTAGTCACACGGATACTCCATCGTGAGCGTGCTGCCGAAATCTAGGTGGGCCACCCTCGCTACCAAGCTGGCGCGTCCACTTCAGCTTCTCTCCATGCTTCTTTGGCACTGGATAGAAGTATTCTATATACAAAGGGAGAGAACATAAGGGAGCATTGTGCACGTATATGTACACAGGCAGCTTGTACGCTTGCCTCAGAAGTGACCATAGGTCGGCAAAAAAATTGGAACTCACTCAGACTCACTCAAGAAATATATTTTGCCCTGAGAGCTCAGTCCGACTCAGACTCACCGAAATTTTCCTCAACCGGACTCACTCGGCCCCAAACTCATCAACATATCGCTCAGCCGGATTTACCCCGAACTCAGACTCACGGCTTGACCTGAGACTGAGTGAGCCTGAGTGATTCGACTCGTGAGTCCGCTGGCGTAAAATTAGCTTTTCCGATCATGTTGTAAATGCTGTTTAACGCCAATATCTCACATAATCGGGGCTCTGCAATACGCTTTTTTTATCTTGTACCTTGAAATACGAGTTATCAGTGATTACAATCCAGTAAAGACGTTTTTTTATGAAATATGCGACTCACACGAGATTAGGAAAAATTTGCAGCGCAAAATAACACAAGGACGAGAAGGGAGGACACAGCACGTGCGCTGCAAATTTTTCGTAATGTCTTATCAACAAGGCCGATTTTCTCCCCTTGTGCAGTTCACACGAGATATTTCTATCAAAACGTCTCGTGAAAGAGTTCGCGGGGGGAGGTCATGCAACCCGCCCCCTATGCCCCCCCCCCCTCTAACTCACGCCTCTGATCAATAAACACTGAGGTGGCGCATGAACGCAAGTGCGTTGAGATATGTGGAAATAGACTTGAGTATAAACGTAAACTGATATAAGACTGATAGTAATGCTGATAGGTGAACAGATTGGACCATAGTTCGGCAATAAAAGGTGGCGATCACTCTGACTGACTCAAGAAATGTATTTTGAGCTTTGGGCTCACTCGGACTCAGACTCACCAATATTTTGCTCAACTGGACTCACTCGGATTTAGACTCACTAAAATTTTCCTCAAGCAGACTCACTCGGACTCAAACTCACCGAAAGATTACACACCGGGACTCACTCACACTGAGACTCACGGCTCGATCTGAGTCTGAGTGAGTCTGAGTGAGTCGACTCATGAGGGAGTTTGCTGGCCTACGGAAGTGACTACCAAAAAAATCGTCACAGTTTTTGTTTCGAGGCTAAAGCAATGAATGCGATGATAACAAGCTGGAATATTGTACGAAATAAAGCTAGGAGCTAACGACTTTAGCACCGGACCTGGTGCAACTCAACGGAGCGCTGTCAGGAAGGACCGCGGCGGCTGCAACGAGCGAAGCGACCTTCGTGCTGTCCATTGCTTCAACGTAAACTGAGCGTTGAGACCAGAGTACGTACTATAGTGTGAGCCGTCTAGTGGCCTCTTTCAAGATAGGGCGCGCGCTACCGCGGCCAAGCTCAAAGTGCGCAGTTTCTGCAGGAGCCACGCAGCCTCCACCCTCCGCAACCTCCCTATCCTCCCCATAGGCCTTTGGCGTCCTCCATCGCGTTTGCTGTTCTCTTGAGCCGCGATCGTCGGCTGCCTTCGCCCGCTTTCACTCGCACACAGAAAAGACGTCGCGCGGGCAGGTATCATCGCCCTTGGACTTAGTACAGAAGCTCGCAAAGACGGCAACGCTGACATCGACTAGTGTGCCTCGATTGCGGAGCGGTGAGGTGCCGTGAGCACAAATATGGCACCCGCACCGTAGGAGACAGCGCAGATGTCCTCACCATATAAATCGGAGAAAGCGCGCATCAAGGCACCCTAGCATCGACGCCAAAAATGCGCCTTCAGTGTTTATGCGATTGTTATTGGAATGAAAGCGTGTAATTCTGCCTGGAATATTTAGTGTTAGGCGGGCCGATTGAACACCGGGCTACATGCAGTGCGAAGACCGGATGTTCGAACGGGCAGGACAAAGCTATAACTATGAACTAAAATTTGAACCTTGGTCCTTGGGAATATGTGTGCCGTATGTTAAAAAGAGTAAAAAAGAAAGAGTTCTCGAAGCACGTTTTGAGACGATATTTTTCGGAAAGGCGTCTTTCTGAATCGCTTTAGCGTCGTGAAACGAATAACGAAGGACGTTAAGTGGGGCGGATAGCTATGCAATTGTAGCACAAAGACTGCTAACAAACATGCTGAACTTGACGCACCATGTGCAGCGGCTGTGGACGTGGACCAGGTGGCTCGCGAGGTCGACGTGAACGCGCTGCAGAAGAATGTCACCCACCTCACCTTCTGCGACATCGACCACGAGCTGGTACGCGGCGTTCGCTTCATTCTGTATCTGGCTCTCATACGTGTCACGAGAATGCCGTTGAATGAGCGTACAGCAGCGTGCGAACACTCGGCGTAATCACGTTCCGTGTCTCGACACGGGCATCTCAGAAGTAACGAAGGATACACTGGTCGTAGAGAACATGTTTATTTTTCTTCACGTTTATATCGCAATACATTACATTGCGGTTAGACTACAGTGTCCTACATGCACAGTACTGGAGGCACCATGCAGTGCGCGACGGCCGTCTACAGAGAACGGTTGTCAGCGCCAACGAAACGATATGGAGAATGAGAGGTAAAGGTTTTGAGGTAGTGGACGTAAACAGGTCGTGTGCTTTCCATAGAGACAGAATTCACTTGGATCTCACGCTTGGTAATGAAGTGTGGACTACAGTATTAAGCCCAGGTGATCTATACGACAAAATAAATAACGGAAAACGTCGTAGTATTTTAAATAATTAACCTCGGTACCTCTTTCCGGGAACCAATCTTGGTTACAGTGCCCACAGTTTCGATGCGCATTATATCACGATACACTGATTCCCTCTGTCGTGCGATCGCCAGCGCTACCAGATAATGCGCGCAGTCATCGTCTTTATGTGTGTGTCAAAAATTCCATCCTGCCCGTTTTAATATATATACTGCCATTCCTTTCCGACTTCTCATGACGCCGTTATGGTGTCACTGACGCCGTTCCGATATCCTGAGTCGGACTTGTACAAAATTATACTGCCGAAGTGCTTCCCATCCTTTCAGATGTCATCCTGTTGGTTGCGAAAAGCGAGCTGTTGATTTTGGCCAAAATTAAATCTACTTTTCATAATATGTAGATGTGCGCAATTATCAGAGAAGTGCCGGAGTCTGATTACAAATACGACATTGTGTGTGTGTGTGTGTGTGTGTGTGTGTGTGTGTGTGTGTGTGTGTGTGTGTGTGTGTGTGTGTGTGTGTGTGTGTGTGTGTGTGTGTGTGTGTGTGTGTGTGTGTGTGTGTGTGTGTTTTAGTGACTAAATCATAATTGAGTTGGTCGATGCAGTTCGTGCACATTAGATAATATCCTACTGCACAGACCTCACTCCATGACGCTTCTCATGCAGGAAGGAACGTCAGTAGACCCCAACTTCATCAAGTTGTTCAAGCTTGCGCAACTCTGCATTGAATACCTCATGGTAGGTGACGCATATGCGGCTGAATTTTCGTTTCATTAAAAAAAATTCTGGAGGAGACTCTAATCATTGTCTTAGGTGCCTGATAGTGGCACTCACACATGGGTGTTCATATACCCAGGTGTATTTCTTGGGTGAAGTATGCGCTTCGCGCGCTGCCGTAGCTGATCTCGGAGGCCATGTAGAAAGAGACGCGTGGTTGAGACCTGCTCCGCCAGGTGTCCGAAACGATCCCAGCTGCTGAGAATCTTTCAGTGAACTTAATTTTCATTAATTGTCCTGGCAGTCAATTGGCCCTTGTCTTAAAATGAAGTTTTGCTCCGATATCATGTTTATCGAATATAACTCTTAATTTGAATCAGAACCGTCGATTTCTATTTTGTAGATAGCCTTTTATGAATACGAGGAAAACCGGAGAGAAGTACTCGACCGGGTATGATCGCGCCGAAATGAGGCAAGCCTCACCTTGTTCGGCAGCGCACCCAGATGCAGCCCTTCATTTTTCTAGGAACTCTAATACACTATCGATAACACTCACTTAACAGTGTTTGACATGCTGTACTTTTACGTGACGCTGAACAGCTAGAGCACATATGTCTAGCAGAGAGCTCTTTTCGAGTTCAAAAAATTGAAACCTTAAACTACATTATATTCAACATGCAGATGTTGAATATCGCTTTGAGGGTTCCTTTAAGACACACGGCTATTTACAATTACTTGTATCGTTGGTTCGGCAATTTCGTCACGATTCATGATCGTCTGAGAAGGGAAACGAAAAACAATGAAAGAGTTTCGTGTAGGTTGTTAATCGAACTGTCATCAGGAGTGTTCTTCGCGCAGGTCATCATAGTGTATTCCGCCTCGGTGCGCCTCCGATCATTCTGCGCGCGTGCCGTGCCCGGTGTCTCTCTCAAAGAAACATGCTATCCTAACACTTTGTTGGTATGACATCATGAGGCTTTTAGAACATGGACTAAGAAGGACGTTACACACAGGCGCTAACTTTCAACGATGTTTAATACGAGCCAGGAGACCCAATATATAGACAACATTTTCGCGTATCATACATGCGCTGTTTGCAAAAAAAAAAAAAAGAACATGTCACTATGCAGATAGGATAACTATCTGCGGGAAAGGGCAACTGATGGTTTCGACACACATCTATCCCAGAGCCTATCAATCATTTGTGCTTCGATAATTTCACGAGTTGACTTTCCCCGGGCTCTGGCCGCGATTGAGCAGCCCCGGTATGCAGGGGCACACATGGTGTCGTCGCCGTCATCCTCACAGGCGACAGCGTTATTGGCATGCCTTCAGTGAGCGTCGAGGAACCCACCCCGCTTTTCTTCTACGTCATATCGGTGTTCCTTCAGGCGCTTGTTGATGCACCTTGCGCTTTGCCCAACATAATCCTATTTGCGTAATGATATGTCAATTTTTTATTTTGCAAACAGCGCATGCATGTATATGATAATCTATGCGAAAATGTTGTTTGTATATTGGGGTTCCTGGCTAGTAATAAAAATGGTTGCAAGTTAGCGTCTGTGCGTGTCACGTCCTTCTTCGTCCTCGCCTTTCCAAGAGCTAAGAGCCTTATGATATATGTGCTTGCTGTGTCCATTATTAATCAATGTCGCGGCTTTTTTGTGCTGCTTTGTCTTTGCCGTGGGCCCTATGGTATGCATTTAGAGTTTCTCACGACCGTCCCCCCAAAAGAAAAAAGAACAATGCGACAGAACTCCTATCTCACGATTACTGTCGAGGCTAATTCGATGAACATTTAAAAATAATTTAGAGACACATTGCAATACCACCGCCGAAACACGCGCATATGGTCATTGTAGAGGAAGAAATAAATCTTACTTCTGCAGCCCAATAGGGAGCACGGCGCAGCGAAACCTCTGGGAATCGTGAGCTGTAGTTGAGCTCCTCTCTCACGCTTTTCTCTGGAGAACCTGTGCCATCTAACGGCACTCCCGCGAAGTATCCCTCCTTTTGAGTGGCCTCGAAGTCTCGAGGTAATAGGAGTGCGTGCTTAAACAAATACACCAAGGAAGATTTTTTTTAAAATTTAATGTCTTTTCACGTTCTTTCTTCTTGTTTTTCTAGAAGCCACGACTTCTCACTTCACCTATAGCTTAATATATACGATTGTGAGTAATTATTAGGGGCCGATATAGGTGCTAGTTAGAGCTTGTCGTTGCCTTTGTCTTCGTGTACTCGTTAAAGTTCACGCGTCTGTCACTTCACGATACAAGAACGACTAGCCAAATCCGCCACATGACTCCTATATTGCGCTGGTTCAAGTCGATATTCATACTGACACATAAATTACACGAGAAAGGTTATACAAATAAAGTTTCCAAAGATACAAGAAAGGACATAAAAAAAAGTTTCCACAGTTGGAAAACTGCAGTGGGGGGTCTCTTTGTTATCGGTTACCAAATAAATATAGCTAAAAGGGCGTCGATTTCAATTAGAGAAACATACAAAGCGGTTATTCAATTAATAAAATGTTTAAACAGTACATATTAGCGCAACACTTCAGAACAGAGAAAGAATACGAGGAGAAAAATACGACGAGGAAGAGTGTACAATGTAATAATATAAGCTCTCAGCGAACGCTCGTACGATGATAATGTTAGTGAAGATTTCACTTAAACAGGCAAGTTATTCCACATTTTCGCACTGGAAAAATGAAAAGTTAGTTTGCCGTAGTTGGTACGTGACATTGGAGGCTTTGCAAAGATAAGCTAGTAATGTGAGGATTAACAATGTTGTTGCTACCAATAACAACAATTAATAATAGGACTAAGGCGATAAATAACAATGCTGTGGTAACACCAGATGTGGTAGTTTGTTGCGAGTATTTTATTATTTATTTATTTATTTATTTCCAATACCTCAAAGGCCCCTGTTTAGGGGCTTTACATGAGAGGTACGTGGGCAACAATTTAACGTAGGACAGGTTTTACAACATCTTCTTTGCAATGTATCGAGCTGGAGTGGTGCACGGTGTTGGCAGGAAGAGCTAGCGTTCCAGTTCTTGGGGTCGCGCACGAAAAAGGAAGATGAATGAGCCACTGTCCGAGCATGGGGCGGGTTACCGGCTCCGGTGTGGTTGAGTCCGCTAGGATGGCGATGAACTGAAATGACCACAGATGTACGAGGGGTGATAAAATTTATGAATAAGGCAAAGCCGAGCGACGTTACGACGAAGAGCAAGGTTTTGGAGCGGTAAAAATTTTAATCGGTGAAAACAGAGGTCACGTGAGTGTTACTAGGAGCCAATGTGACGGTACGAACGGCGTTACTTTAGATGTGTTGTAATGGGGCTGAATGACAACAACATGCGAGATCACAGAAGCTGATTCAACAATTTAAATGAGTAAAGATGACGTCATAGCAAATATGTCGATAGAGTATATTTTTGAAAGTAATGTTTAGCCACGGCCGCTACATAAGTTTTTTTTATGTAGCGGCCGTGGTTTAGCATAAGTAGCGTGATGCCTTAAGCGATCCTGTTCTTCCGTAGGCTGATATTTGTTACAAATTTTATTATGGACATTCGTTAAATCGTATCCGCCAAGTGCAAGAATCGTATATGATAGCAGGATTGTTCAATGCATTTTAGAAGGACTCTGCTAATACTCTGGAAGCTCATTTATCGAGCATTGTGTACGGACAGTTCTTGATAAAATGACTGTTGCCGGCAGTATTCGCAGGACATTCTACTCCAGTCGCTGACCGACACCGAGGACCAACTGGCGGAGGCGATGCAGGCGCTGGAAGAGGAGCGCAAGTTCCGCATTTGCGACCAGGAGGCCATACGTGAACTGCAGCGTGAGAACCGCAAGCGACGCCGCATCATCGAAAACCAGCAGCTGGAGATGTTGCGCTCTGACCGCTTCGCACCCACGGGAGCAGTTGCGTATCTTTATGCACACTCTCTTGAAGGACGCTGTTTGGGATACCTTGGACTATTCGTTGTCATATAATAGCGCGTACAGCACCAACTGCTTCAGAGTGATAGGCCTAGACCTCCGGGTATAAACCCGATAAACAATCATGTGCATGCGTTTGACCTTGAAGCTCAGCCAACGTCAATTTCGTTTTCTTCCTCCTTACACATGCGTCGTGATAGATTTTCTTTCTTTTATTTGGCGCCACTGCGCATGTCCGTCATAGTAACGGACATGCGCAGTGGCGGTTTGTTCTCCTTATCCTGCGGGCGCGCTCACATGGAGTTCTCAAATCCTGTCACGTGACTCCCGCTCCGGCAATGCGAAGAGAAATGTGAACAGCGTGCCGCTGCTTGCCGCGCGGGACACTGCCGCGACATGATTTCCGCGGTTGCTGCTGCTATCGCCCGAAAAGCTTAGTGTGACAGCGTTCGACCAGATTTGTTTCTCCCTTGAAGACGGCGCATTGAAAGTGGAAGCAACTATACATATAATATATTCGGTGCTTATTTTGGGAGTCAACGTGCCGCCCATTCTACCTGCAGGTATGGCACGTGGTAACCTCGATATTACTACGGGCCTGGAGAGGCAGATTTAGCTTATCGATTTCATGCTCAGCCAGTGCCTCCTAAATGATAAGCAGGCGTTGGCTCAGCTCAGGCACATGCATAGTACAGCAGTCGTCCACAGCTTCTCGCTGGAACGCCAGTGCTCTGTTGCAAAACGCTCGTGGAGGTCGCGGAAAGCGTGCCTTGATCCTCACTCTGCTACCGGTAGGCTAAGCGGAGGGTGACGGTGCATTAGCTAGGATTCATGCCATTTTGCTGCCGTGCTAACCAGGCTGTTACACTCGTGACGAGGTAATATTCCGCCATCTTGTCAACCCTAACAGGCTCGCCCGGTTGTTACTCCGATTGTCTCTAAAGTCAAGCGTGAAGGAACTCGAGATCAGGCCGTAGAAGCGCTTATCCAAACTGAGAAAGGAATCGCGGTGAATTCAATCGGAACCTTTCATGATTGAGTCGACGTGGTGACAAAGGGTGATGACGTCGGCCAGTGATAGCGTTCCTGCATTTTGCTCGTATTAGAGCATATAGGAAAGCTGCGGCTGGGCCAAAGCTAAAGTTTACGCTTACGCTGAATTTCTGACATTGGGCGGATTATTGAATGACCCCGGCAAGGAGAACCAGTTGAGCCTCTTCGGATGGCGCCACACACCGAGGACACCGCATACTACAGCAGAGAGCAACACAATTTACCGCAGCTCAGCCGCTTCGCTCACGCCTAAGGGTTGATACAGCGATCCATCGAATTGTGTGTCCGGCTTTTGCGGGCTCAAGAGGACTTACAGCTTCGTCAGTTGGAAGAGCTGAGTTATTGCAAGAAATCCGGGGTAAATCCCCCAACGACAAAGAAACGATAAACACAGGATGAACGCTTTCTCGAAACTGAAATGTTTATTGAATTGCACAGCTTTGAGTGCAAAAAATACTAGTGCCACACAAGCGCTTCCACGAGAAAAGCCGACCGAAACGAAAGCCAATATAGTGCATATTTTGCATACATTGGTTTTCATCAATTTTCGCGCGAAAGCGCATGCGCAGACCTCGTTTACGATTTACGCGCATTGGTTTTCATCAATTTGCGCACGCGCAGACTTCGTTTACGATTTTCGCGCTGAAAGACGGACGGTGCAGTAAATACTTCATTTTAGAGTAAGCGCTTGAGCAGTGTTTATCCTTCATTAAATGTCCTCGTCGACATTGTGCTATAGGCATTCGACAATCTTGCGGAGTCGATCAGTCTGCGTTAACGGGAACGATTACGCGAAGCACATCCACCGTACAGACGTGTCTGAAGTGCGGATACCTGTTCGCCTTAGTTCAGCATTGTCTTGTGTTGCCGCAGCCTTGCCCGTACTGCCGCAAGGTGTTCGTCAGCCTGGCGTACCTGCAAGCGCACGTGGTGCGACGGCACCCGGACAAGCCCGCGCCGACTGAGGACGCTCTGCTGGCGCAGTGGCAGCGAGTGGCCACTGGCACGGCGCTGCCAACGGCGACCGAGTTGAACCGGGGCTTGCAGGAACTCAGGGGCCTCCTGCTGCAGAAAGAAGACGGGCCCGACCACGCCGAGGACAAAGTGAGCGCAGCATGGAAAAAACGATCGCTGCGCTGCTGTGCACATTCGTAATAACGAAACAACGTATAGTGCGAAAAGGGGCCGCCCCCGAAATCGTGCGGAAGCGTGTAAATTGCATCAGCTTCGTAATTAACGCAAGCATGGCGCGCGATGGTTTTCAGTACGATTCGATATGTGCGGAAATATTCACCTCATCGTTCAGGGGGGCTACGTGGATTTTCTAAGTGACTTAGACTTGATCTGTGAAGCTGATTTAAGCTAGAACGATCTGCTCGGGTACTCCTTCCTTATCAAATGCAACCAACCACGTGACATCGCTGCGTTTGCCAATGTGCGCTGCATCAAAGCAGGTCAATGAAGGGTGGAGATTTTGGGAGCGTTCATAATAGTTCATGTTAAAAATACTAACATCGCGACAGGCACCAAAGAAGAATTAAGAACGCCTCGCCCGCGCCCTTCCCCGCCACCCCCGACACCCACAAAAAAAAAAAAACAGTTTTTCTCTCACCTCTGTGCTTGTGCTTTTTCCTCAGAGTCTTTGTGCGCGTCCATGCATACATCTGTGTTATTTTCAGTCATGAACGCAATTGACCAGTATAAATTTCTTGTGCTGGCTGCTGTAACCTTGGTGGCGCCGAAGCAGTGTTTCACTGCTCCTGCCGAGTTGTTCATCTTGACTATGCACATAACAACGTGGAAATGTTTAATGGATCACTGCGTGTTCAAGTCCATACAACGCTACATTTGAAAACTGAGGCGCAGATGTTCACGCAGTTCGAACAGCAATAACCGCAGTCGTAACCACAGGTACCCTCGATTTTCTCTCATCATTGGCAGCTGCTCTTCCGCGACGAACTGCTCTGTCGGCTGGACGAGCTTCAGCGAAAGTGCGACAGCCTGGCGGTGGGTGGTCGCAAGCTAGGCTCGGCGGGTGCTGCTGCCGGCGAGGCGAGTCCCTGGGAGCTGTCGGTCGATCCCCCCGGCTCGTTCTCCGAGGGGCAGGCGGCGCTGGCCAGCCTTTCCCAACAGCTGATCCAACAGAAGGATGAAGTGAGCCGCCTTCTCGCGCAGCAGGAACGACTCTTCCTGCAGCGCATGGACGCGCTCGCCAAGGACGTCGTGGCGCTCGCCAAGGTACGTACTCTCCGTAGTGTGATCACGCGTTCTCTACAGCGGCAAAAACCTATACTGGGCTTGCAGTTCCACACTGTTTGAACAGTATCCTTAGCCACTTTATCGAAACTAGTGAAAATGAATTGATAGCCTCGCAATTTTAATTCGGTGTTACCTCCTTTGTTTTCTTATTTAAATGAGGTGCCAGTATGCTTCTAGTAAAAAAAAATATTTGTTAATTTTTTGTTTTTTTTTACTTGTACTAAATCTCTGTTTTACCTTGTCCACCTATTATGATTCCTGTGGGAGTGGCAGTATGTATAAATAAAATTAAATCAGAAGATTACGGTGACTTAGCGGAACAAATAAATAAACAAATAAATAATTCAGAGGCGGACAAGCAAGATGAGCACTACCGTCAGTTGCCTGAGGAGCAGCGCTGCGGGAACAAACTTTCAAAAATCCTCGTGAATCCGACTCTCGATTCCGAACTCAGTTTTCTCCGAGGACTAAAGCGTCCACACTTTTCGTGAGGAACGCCAAAGAACAAGTTATAACGCAGCTTGATGTATGACACAATGTTTTACTCTCACGCGTGCGCCTTCAGTTACGCAGCCCTGGTCTATAAAGTAGTGTTGTCATAGGCATGCACGGTATTGTTTGCGGTTTTGCGACCACAAAACACGCCAGCTTGACGCACAGACGCATGCCCTCTACAGAACGTGTGTTCGCACGCATTGCATCTCTTTGGTGTTTTCTGGTTAGGGAATACGGGGAGCTTTCTGGCCACGTTATCACAACTAGGTGTGCTCACACCAGACTTGCTCGAGGTACTTCGACAAAAGTACCTGAGCATGATGCAAAATACCGATTTCGGAATAGTATATGAGTGATGTTCATAAATACTTAGAATAAAGTGGTTCGTTATATTGAAGGTACACCCAAGACGCATTTTCTTCGAAAATTCGAAAAGCACCGCGATCGACAGGAAAACGTTAATGGCCCGTAAGATCAGTTGTTTCTTAAACTTCTAATCCGAGAGCATGCCTCAGTATTTTTTTTCTCGAAAGCTTAGCATGGAGCGCCCTTCCAGTGCTGAAAAGGCGCTCCACGGATTTGCTAACTAGAAGGAAAGGGTATAAAGTTCCTCAACTTTATTTTGAGGAACTTCACACCCTTTCTTTCTAGGGTATAAAGGGTATAAAGTTCCTCAATGGCGTCTCTCATAATAATATTGTGGTTTTGGGACGTTAAACCCCAGATTTTAGTATTATAAAGTTCCTCAGCGCGCGGGGTATCTTAAAGCAGCTGTGACTTCTCGTTTGCAACACGTATAGCATCTGGATAGGATGAAACACTTTTGTCCTCGACAGGCGTTTTCTTCGCAAAGGAAAAAAAAAAAGATCAGTTTCACCGTAAGGGTGAAGCAATGAATGCGATGGTAACAAATTGTAATGGTCTACGAAGTAAGGCTAAGGTTGGCAGCCAACTCTTTTGGATCCGAACTCGCGCAACACTATAAAGCACTGGTGTAAGAGAATACGGCCGCTCCAGGGAGGGCTGCAGTTTTCGCACAGTCTCTTCGCGTTGAGAGCACAGCACATAGAAGGGTATACGAGCCGTCTGCTGATGCCTGCCGCGATAACGCGCGCGCCAGCAATCGTGACCGCGCCCGTATAGGGAACCCAAGCTAAAGTTTGCGGCGCGACGACGGCGCCGCGCTGCGGCTCTGTCGGAAAGCTCTGGAGCTTATGCGCGGCCGACTCGGCCCCTTTCACGGTAGCGGTAGCGCAAGTGAGCACGCGTTCTTCTGTCGGTGCTGGTAACTGGGGGGGCCGTCAGCTCGGCATGTAGAACCGAGAGGCTTGCTGTGCGAAGCTGCACATTTCCGCGATGGCAGAAGCGACCCCACGGAAGTGGACGCGAGGTCGGAAGTATTGCTGTGTCGTGGGCTGTCACAACAGTGCAGACAACACCAAGGCACGCGATTCACGTGTGAAACTGTATTGGTTCCCGGTCGTGTCGCACGAGAAATAAAGGCGGCAAGCGTGGATAGTTGACAGCGCTGTCTCGCCTTCTATTTTGGCTGTCTGAGTTCATCAGTTTCGTTCGTTTCGACTACCTGAATCGGTAAGTAACGCGGCGCATGCACGCAGCGACTCAGTCATGATTACTCGCATTCTTCTCGCATTGTGAAAGCCCGGTTGTAGGTGAAGCAACTTTGTGTTTTCATTCCCCGTGTTCGTGAGACCTACCCGTCGTTGTTGAACGTTCACACTCGCGTTATGCAGTTAGCGTTGCGCGGTTGGTTGAATTCAACCGAACTCGGCACATTGTCAGAAGTTCGGCGCCTGCAATTCACGCGTCGGGAAGGCTGTTTTATCACGCCGGAACAGACGTCTGTGCATTTTCTGCAAACTTTGACATCGTTCTGCAGGTTTGCTTTGTTTTTGTGACTTTATTAGTGTGATATATATTTAAGCCGCTAAATATAACTGGCCCTTAATACATGCTTTGCAATTGCAACCTTCAAGTAACCTTCTGTCTCCTTCTGACTTCGTGCGATTTTGTAGCCGCGTTCGCGCAGCAGGTTTTATACGCCTGTCAAGTCGATATGATAGAGGCTGCAAGCATGACGCGAGAGTCGAAAAAACCAGGCGAGCAGTTTCTTGCTTCACAGTGATTAAAGCTCAGGTAGCTGCCTCGCGTCTTAATCGGCGAGTGATTCTCTCGCGGCACGGAGGACTTGACTCTAACCTTCTCAGGAAACAGTGCCATGGCCGTATAATTTCTTTTTTTCGCATGCCGCAAACGTTTGTTCACGAAAGTACACGGCTGCTAATGTAAGCATGCCATATCAAAACAACAATCATATGACTCGTAGTCCACACCGCAGAACATCGATAGCGTGTACGGCTTCATTTCGGAGTGCATGTGGGCCATTATTCGTCTTTAACATAACAGAATGAGACTTACCTCGAGGTATACGTGTAATCGCGACTAGGGAAATGCATTTCGCTTTGAGTCGGGCGTCGTTGTCGTCGATCGTCTGCTCTTCACCGTTAACGTTATTGACGAACCTTTCTCCTTTTATCAAGTTCGCTTTTCGGAAGTGCTTGTACAGCTGTGAGATTTTTTTGAACCCGCACTGCAGGCGGTACATTGTGAGCCGCCGCGAGAGCTCTGCACGTGCACAGAAGCGAGCGGCAACGCGTTGGAGAGAAGGGAAAACGCGCGCTGCTTACACCCCAGTTTCTATTATTCTGCCAGAGATGGCGCTGCCTGTCAAGAACAGCAGCGCCGCTAAGCGTTGCTTGGGAAGCCTATGGTCAAAGTTCACAGTTGCTGCTCGAGCGACCCGCGCTCTTTAATGCTCATTCAAGACGGGTGGGCCGTTTCCTCTCTGCTTGAGTAGCAATCGACGGCAGGCTTCGCACGCAGAGTGATAGTATCGCATGCGCCTTCCGAGCGACGGAGATGGGCCGGCTCATTTGATCTCTATTTCAGCCGCGTTCGTCGGCCCCGCTCGTGCGCTTTTACCCGCGGGTAGGACATACGATGCGCCGGGGGATGTATTGATTTGGACTTTATACGAAACATGAAGGCGACGGAAAAACCCGTCGAGAGTGTCCATATAATTGCTATCGCAATAAAAAAGGAAAACCGCATCCTGCTCTGCTGCAGAGTGATATCGTTTCGCTGCCTCTCTGCGGCGAACTTGTCTGCGTGTCCCGAGAGTCCAGCTTCTTTTGCGCATGAGTGCTGTGTCACATTGGGTGTCACACCTTTGCGTCCATCCTTTGGCCAGGAGAGGACGTAAGGCGGCACTGGCTTTGTCAGGTTTATGCGTAATGCAAATCTGTACGAGTTCTGGTGTACGCAGCATTACAGCTTCCTTATGTTGAACAAATGACGCATGCCTGTAGTGGCAAGGTGGGTCAGTCTGATGCTTTATCGCTAAAGAATTGTATTTTTTGCCCAAGTACCTGCAATAGAGTGTAGAAGGCACTCTAAGTGCGTTTAAGTTACCGTAGAAATACTGCTCACATGGAATTTCCAAAATATAAAATTACTCGTATATAGAATGGAGTAAATTAATGCATTTATGGTCTGTGCAAGTGCGGCTCCATCTGCATGCGCGCAGACGAGCACCAGCCTGGAGAGGAAGCTGTCCCAAATGGAGGATCCCTTTAGTGGCCGCGCTCACCACCGTCACTCGCTGCTCTACCGCGAGGGGGCGGCACCGCTTGGTGCAGGGATCGGCCTGCTGGCCGACGGCTCCAACTCGCCCATGCGCTTATCCAGGCCTTACTCCGAAGCCGTCAAGGCGTCTCCACTGCGCTTTCCTCAGGTATGACTTGCGGAAAAGGCGACAGGTGGACAAACGTTAAAATGTAGGGTTTTCTGGACATACTGGGCCCGAATTCACAAAGCTTTGCGTTACTAAGTGTTATTTGCCATTCACTGGCCACCTTCGCTGGTAATACGGTCAGGATCGGTAGTATCTTGAATTTGCTGTTGCTAACAATTATAGCCTAAGAGCTGCTTCTGAATCTCGAGGACCCGCGCTCAATAATCACAGAAACCTCCCACGTTCAAATTGTTCGTAAAAGCAAATTCAAGTCAGTGTACTGGCGCTACACATACTATAGCGAAGACACCCAGAACATCGGGGAGAGCAAAAACGAAGGAAGAGTTCTGAGAAAATCGTACCTCATCCATATAGCTTACAGTGCAAGGACCATCTGACAAATGGAACGCCTTTATGAGTTCAGAACCGTTCGAGTATCAACTAGACGACCTATAAAATTTGTGATTGTTGTGGCTGCCTAGGTGTAGCAATCACGCAGCCGAGTCTCCCCAGGGAGGCGCAATGGTTAAGAGTGCTGATTTATGGATATAAGGGTCGGGAGCAGTTTACTATGTATAAAGAGCAGGAGGACGAGGACACACGAAAAGAACGCCAATGAGCAAGCTCCTATGCCCAAAGGTTAAACGAGAAGCTGTCATGGGCGAAATAGGGTACGAATCGCTTATGTTTGTCTGAACCAAAAGAAGGGGAAATCGAATGAGGAACCAATTTTATTGTTAGCCACAACCTAGTGCAGCCAAGGAAAGCCTTCATTATCTGTTGGCTTGACAAGGCTCTCGTTTTGAATTGTTAAGTAGGACCTAGTCGCTATTCAATCGTTGTGATAGCTGGAGTACATGAGTACGGTGGTGGGATCTATCCACTGCAATGTCTTCCTGGGGCCTGAAGAATTACGATCTAACCACCTCGTGTAGGAACGGCTTAGTGGCATAACTGTTGAGAGGATCCGATGTAGTTCTGGGTGCTGTCACGGAAAGCTGTTCCATTCTATTTCTATTTCGTTCTGCCTGAATTAAGGGAGATTCCACTTGTTTTTCTTGGCGTGAGAACGATCAGCATAGCGCGACACTATTTTCTTTTCTCCTCGGCAGACATGTGCTGAAGACCGCGCAGAAATTGCGAAACATTCAACTGAGCCGTGGTTGCGGAGGGCGATTGCTTGTTGTGCCTACTTGTTGCGTCGTATCCTACCATGATAGCATGATGCTGCTGCATGGGCATGATGCTCAGCAATGTGCTGAGCTTCCCTTTGCGTCTCCTGTGGTGGATTGCAACGATTACGGCGGCCTGCTATGTTCCTGCAAGAGTTCGCACATTGACACATTGTTTACTGTGCACACGCCGCTTTGACGTGGTAGGTTTACACTGCTTTGTGACGTTGCGTGCGAGACACCGCATGTATTTGCGGCCCGAAAATTTTCTCCAGAAGCGAAGTGCGATAAGTGGGCAGAATCGGAAACCATGTAGTTTATTTTCTTTGGTCTAGTTGGGCGTTAGCAGTTCGTACGTGACATTTAGGGATGAGCTGTGTTCGTAGTTTTCGTGGCGTCACGTTACAGACTAGCGCAACGGATATGACCCGAAAATTTTTGCCAGCCACGGAGGACAAACAGACAACCCGCAAGGAAAAAAAAAAGAATGCGTTATACAAACCCTGTTATTCACACCGCCTGGGTTGGGATGTCCTCAACAGATATAACTTGATTGCGTTATAGCCCGAAGAAAACCACATTATCGTTATTGTAGAGATTGAGACCATGAAGGGGGAACTAGATATTTTCGTGAGCAAGCCTGCCGGTTTTTTTTCTTTTAGAGCGAAAAAAAAATTACATACATGGAAGGCTCTGGCTTGCGTATACGTTGGTCACTGTAGTATGTTTTCTGTCGATCATGTTTTGTATCAACTCTTTCATGCTATTATTTAGTTTGCTAAATGGTTATTTATGATATGTGCCCTGCCTTGTGCAGATCATCGTCTTTCTGAGATAAACGCCAGTTAGGCGTTAGCGCTTGTCCCTCTCCGCCTTCGTTGCTCCTTCGTTCTGTAACCCTCTCTTCAAACGGCAGGATCGCGCGTTTTCCTTGCTGGAAAGTCGGAAAACTTCATGTCAGCGACAAATTGCTGCCGTTCCCGTAGGCAAAACAACGGTTCGCTCTATCAAGGCGAAAGCCGTAGATGCATCATCAAACGCGAAAATTGACCGGCGTCCCGCGTCGGCGCCCACACAAGTGACGCAAGAAAGCATCATCACGTGATGACATCCCCATATGATGTCATCATGACGTCACACATCACGTCATCTCGGCGTCACTGTGATGTCGCATAATGTAATTTCACGTGGTGACGTCACCACATGACACCGTCGCTCGGTCAAAGGTGGGCCGATCACGGAAGCAGTGCAAGGCAAGGTGCGGTGCAGAAAGCTTACAATGCCTCCGATCCTGGAGGCATTGCAAAACCACGTTAGTTGCATAAAGCTTTCGGAAGGCGGCGCAGGAGGTTCAATACATCGAATTAGAAGAAACATAAGAAGATGGCTTTCCTCTTCGAGTCCTCTTAGGTGAACGCATAAGGGACACTGCGATTGGAAAGGCGGCAGTATTACGTTATTCTGGGTTTCAACGTTTTAAGTATTAGCGGAAGCGAACTCTGGCAACCCGCGTAGATGACTTCGAGTTGTGCGCTTGCGCAGTGTAGCGCTGATTTTGGCGCATAAGCATACTGCCTACAATTGTTTAACGTTGCGGTGTAAACCCCATATTGTTTCAGAGCACGCTGTCTATGCCCGTGCCAGCTCCTCGGCAGCGAGTGCTCTACAATGGAAAGGGTCTGAGGCAGCCGCCGTCGCTTATTCTACCACGAAAGGGTAAACTCTATCTTGTCATCCGTTTTATGTTACCTGCTACTAGCATGCATGATGTAAAAATCAAATGTAGCTAGAGTGAACAATGGACCTTTCCGGGTCCCAACAGCTCCTCCAGTGGAGATCGCTAAAATCGAAACTGGGGATCTTCGGCCTTCGACTTTGTCCTCCGCACGCTGATAGACAATCTCAAGGGCCTTTATTCGCACTCCTTTTTATGCGGGATAAACTACAAGCTTTCGACGCCAGGTGTCACTCGGTTCGCTCCCTTTCACCGCTCTCTGGCCTCCAAAAAACATTGCGCGCGCACGTCACCACCACAACGCATGCGCAGGTTATCCCCCAGAAAAATGTCCATTGCTTAATTTCATTTGAAAGCGTCGGGCACTCTACATGTGAACTCGTCTTTTAGGTATTTAACATATTTGACCGGCATTCCGATTGTTCTGCTGCGTCACCAGTTCGATATGAAGACGTGAGTTAAAAACATGTCACGCATGGACTAAAACACAGCGAGTTGCCTATGCGACAACGTAAGTGCAAAGAGTCAGAAACATAAGGAATCGTCTTCGTACTCAATCTACTCACTAGAAAAAAAAAGAACGTTGAAAATACTTTTTCTTGTAAAGGTACGACATGAAATCTCCACTTTTCTCTCAGTTAAATATTGTTTAAGAAATATGATGCAGGGCAAAATGCTGAGTGATGTAGCCTGCAGCATTGGTCGACAAAAAAAAAAAAAAGTGGAGCTCACTCAGACTCACTCCAGCAATGTATTTTGAGCTTAGGGATCACTCGGACTCAGACTCACCAAAAATTTCTTCAACCGCACTTACTCAGACTCAAGCTCACCAAAATATTACTCACCCGCACTCATTCAGACTCAGACTGATGGCCCAGTTTGAGTCTGAGTGAGTCCATGAGTGAATTTGCAATTTGCCGACCTATAATTGCCTGAAGACATTTTATTAATAGTGTTTACTGAAATCAATGTTGCTGTATGCTGCTCTGTTTCTCAAGCAATGGACGTGAGCGCAGATAATATCCAGAATCCACTACTTCACCATCATCTCATGTGATCACCATAAACCAATCGCCATGCTGTAAATTCTATGTCTCGAGCAACACTTGAGAATTCGTGATTGCCAAGGAAAAATTATCTGTCACAATTTAGACACCGTCCTTGAAATGTATTAATACGGACGCGTCTTTTCTCAACCAACGCAGTAACTCCAATTTGAGGTTCAGCGTGCATTGCCAATAAAACCGAAGTAAATGTCGTTTTCTTTTCACGCACTATCTGTTGTAGCAACAACAATATGTTTAAAATCTTGATAGTCCCCAAGTGAGGAAATATGCCGGGCAGAAAGCACAAGGACACTCACACTCGGATAATGCAGTGTGTTGAGAAAGCCTTTCCTGAATGTACGTGCACCAATGGCACGAAGAGTGGCACCGACCATCACTACAACTGCTCAGTAAGCTGTCACGATAATGCCAACCAACACAACGAAGTAATCGCACGTAAAGAAAAAAGACTACCCTGGTGAACAACACACATACAACACAACACGGATTGCACGCAGCATGAACTTGTTGACCAAACACAGAGAACAGTCGTCAACGCGCGAAGCAGTGAACGCCACAATACCTGAAATAATTGCAACGCAATTTGTACTTTGACTGAACAGGGGCTACACACTATTACGGTGCTGGGAATGTGGCATGGTCACCGCTTGGTTGACCAACCAACAATGTTTTCGCGCCAGGACAAATGTCACTATGCGTGGCATTGTGAGCAAAGTGAGCTATTGGGCTAGTTGGTTCAGATCATTCCCTTTCCTGGAAGTCTTCTTACCTCCCAGTTTTGTTCAATAAAATCAAGTTGATTGTTCAATAAAATCAAGTTGATAGTTTGCGCTTGTAGTGTGCATTTCGTTTCGTGTCTCCCCCCAGAACTTCGTATTTCGCAGTAACTGTAGCACAGTTTTTGTAATCACGTGGCATTGTATTCTGCACGCCAAAACTTTTGCGCATTCTCTTGATTTCCCAACTCTAATGACGCCAAATTCAGTATATCGGGAGCTTTTGTAGTACATTAATATATATTAATCTTCATTTTCTCAACTTTCGCAATCACTAGGTGCTTTTCGCTTTTTTTGCAGTACCTTATGGAAGGCTGAAATGTTTGTTAGATGTGAAGCATCTTATGGCGGAGTTCAATCCGGTGGTGGTGGTGGAGTGCGGCGTGACCACCCTTACTGCGCATGCGCATACCCTCTCCCCACACTTCCTCTCCCTTTTCCCCTCTCCACTTCCCTTCCCCATTTCCCCCCTCAACTCCTCCTCTCCCTTCCCCTCTCAACTCCCATCTCCACCCTCCTTTCCCATTTCCCCTCTCGACTTTCCCTCTCCACTCCCCCTCTCCCATCCCCTCTCCACTTTCTCTTTCCACTCCCCCTCTGAAACGCGGGCTCGACATGCCGAAACGCTGCTTCGCATCGCCTCATGGTCCCCTTTAGCGGGAGATGGTGTGAGTTTTTTGCATTAATCAGCCATTACGCCGTTTGTTACGAGAGAAGAATAAATAAATATTATTTTGATTTAGTCAAGAGTTTGACGGAATCCTGTTTGATCGGGAATCCGCATTGTAAAAACACTTTTCTTTCATCCTAATTGGGAACAATACTCTGGTGTGGCAGTCGAAACGTCTCTATTGTTTTATTCGTTGTCAGCGTTCAGTTTGGTGTTTTTAGAATTATTTCGGTTCGATGCAACTTTCCAGACACTGTGGACACAATAGCGAATGTTCACATGGGTTGTGACTGAAGCGCTTCCGTTAATTTCAGATTCCAGGGTTCATCCAAAAGTAGCCCAGAGTGGCCCCATAAAAGAGCAGCGTGAGATCAGGTAAGCGGTATTTCGTTCCTGATGAGGACATGATTATCATCAAATTTTTCTGGAACGCATATTGGATTGCGACCGAGGCAAAAACGCGGATGCTAGATGCGAAACACTGCTTTGGCTAGCAAAACCAGGTTTTTACTAAATGTCGTTCGAGGTGCGCTCAGTGCGGTTCGAGAATATTCTATGATTTCGAAATCGTTAATTTCTTATCTTTCCTGCTACGAATATTTCGTAGATGGAAAGTGCAATATAACTTGCTGAAATTAAGTTGATGTGCCTGCTTATCGGCTCGCACTGTAAATTTGCTCGAAACATCAATGGCATAACATGACAAATGTGCAACGAAACGTGCCGTATTTATTAGCATACAACCAACACGGGTTGGCAAGCTGTTGGCTAGCGGGCTGTAGTAGTACCTAGAGTTGGCTAACCCTTTACTATTACATTTGAATTTGCGTACTTTGTGACATTACTTCGTGTAGGACAAGTTCAAAAGTATGCGAGCCAATGAAAAAGCGACAATAAACAAAAGAAAAACATGCGCAACGTTAGCAAAACACACAAACAGGAACGGAGACATAAAATAGGAACGAGAGCTGCCCGAGCATATAGATTTCTGGAAACAATGCCAACAAAAGCGATCGTTGAAGTGAAATAGTAATATTCACTATTGCCTCAATTTGTCTAATGTTTGTTCTTACGGTGTAAAGCAAATTTTTTGGTACCATTTATTAGGCTTTGTCTTTCTAAATGAGGAAGCACGGGGACGTTTAGCTTTCAATACACGGCCAGAAAAAGATACCTTGTGTGCATATATGCGTGATCACTGCGAATAGTCTCCTGTATAATAAACGTAGTACATTGAGGAAAACGACCAATTTTCAATGTCAGAAAACTGTTCCAGGATTGAAGATATCAATTTATTGAAACATACGCTATACCCAGCATATTCGTACCGACTGGAACACCGTGGTTTCAGCTGCAATAAACACTTCAGCGCCAGAATTTCCTATAATTTTTGTAAGAAACTGAATAGCGACAGGAACATTAATCTAAATTTTGTCGCATTCTCATCCGCAATATGGGAGGAGACAGGAGTGGAAGCTAGGTGGCACCCGCCACGGCCTCCCGATAATTCGTCTGATTTTATCTCGAGTATAATCGCTACGTGCGTTTGAAAATTATTTTGGTACATAGGACGCTTCATAGGTGCAGGGGCAGCGCCAAGGGCAGAGAGCAGAGGGAAAGGTGGGGAGGTGCTGGGGACGGCCAATCTATGAAATTTTTAACCTGTCACCCGCCCTTTGCACGCCATGTAGAAAGCTGACAGTGCAGTATACACAGCTTTTACAGATTGCGCCCCTGTCCCTCCTTAATGATCTCTGTAATCGTCGCTGCCCTGTCCTAGATGGTGTTTTTGATATACATAGCCACAAAACTTGCGGTCGTCGTGACGCGTGATCACAAATGTTAGCATCTTCAGACGCGTCGTCACATTCGTACCAGTGTGTCGGAACGAAATGTTTTTCGTTTCGGTTTTAGTTTCGTTCCACCGCAAAAAGTTCCGTTCCGTTTCTGTTCCGGAACGAAAAAAAAAACGTTCCGTAACGGTTCGTAACGGTTTTTTTATGCACAAATTTGAAGTTAAGGTAATCATAAAAAACATTGGATTTGTGATGTAGTTACTTGCCCTCCTCTTAAGAAAGTGGGACAAGAGTAAAACACTTTCTGCAGAGGGGCGGAAGTAACTGTAGCACGAATTCTTACCAACTAGCACAAACCAGTATTAATTTCAAAGTTATATTATTTATTTTCTCAAAAGACAAATACGAATTTTTTAGTGGGCTCAATGCTTTGTGTCAAGGGAGTGAGCACGATCTCAGAAGCAGCACGTCATTGAGTGTACTCTCTGATGTGCGAGACCATTGTTCTGATTAAGAGATCGCCAGGCCTGCGCGACACACGCAGCACAGTCACAACGAACGCTGGAAGAGCGGACTTTGTAGAGCCCGCTGGAGAGTCTCTTGGGGCAATAATACAAGTACACATGCAAGGTACCCACTACGCCATAAATCATCTCAATTCTTCTGAAGTAGAGAAGTTCCCACTATGCCATTTTTCGTCATTTTTCGGAGTCTCGTGGTACACGCTACACATCTGTAAGGCACTATGTGCACTTTGCGCAGCGACTGAAGATGATAAAGAATTATGGCTGAGCACTGCAGTGGGTGGGAAGCAGTGTGGCGGAATGGGCGCCTCCATTCTATTTCAATTCCATTGCGGGGAATTAGAACTTGCCGTAATTCGATTCCTTTCAATTCCTCGGAATGAAAAAAACTTAGCCCATTCGCACTCCGGGAATGGCCAGGCAGTTCAATTCCATCAATGTAATTCTTCCACGTAAGAAAGGCATCTTGATAGTTTTATTGAGTTAAGAATGAACGCCCCATAAAGCTGATCTCATCAGATGCATTAAGAACTGCAAGAGTACGCAAAACAGGTTACCAAGGTCGAGGGATAGCAGCTTGGTTACATATCTCGTGCAGTACAACCACCCTACTAATTCCCATAGGGGCAGTTCTCCCGCTACCTATAGTATTTGCATGGTCAGCATGTTTGAACGAATGGTGGTGTTTTAATATTGTTTATGCTTAAATGTGTTAATGCTAAAATGACGACTTAGCTTATTTTTATGCTGACAAAACTAGTATTCAAGAAGACTAAGCAGTTTTGCCACGCGTCTGGAGCGGTTGTGAATATGGAGAAAGATAGGATTTGGTTAATGAGGAATAAGACCCTCTAGATCTGCTGGTATCAGTTGGAACAGTGCACCGCCCGGGCACCTTGTGCCTTTGTATCGAATACGGAACACTGGGCCGCACTGCTCGTCAGCACTCACGCTTGTCAAGCGCTCCTCGCAAGCATAGAAGCACTAGCGTGGCACTGTGGTAGAAGACCCGACTGCCACGCAGAGGGCGTGAGTTGAAATGCCATCCGATCCTAGACATTTGTTTCTCGTTTATTTTTTTTATATCACGCGATAGCGGTCACGGACACCGGCGGCGGTGGACAACTATGGCGCGAAAATCAGCTGTTGTGATCTCATAACAGCTTTCGCTGTAACATACTTCAGCGCCGACAATGCCCTCTCTACGCTGGCCTGCGTGACAGGCGCGCAAAAATCCACTTGCGTTAATATAAACATCTCTGGTTGCCACTGTTTTCGTTTTTCGCACAATTTCAACATATCTTTGCTTCGGAATTCCTGCCTGAGGTACGCGCGAATACCGTACTCTGAGATATGCTTACATTGCACGAGCTCGGTTGCTCCGGATTGCGAAGTTTTCTCGTGAACCGAAAAACGATTGAAAAAATTTCGTTTTCACTCCGGAACGAAATAATAGATAAAGTTTCGGTTACGTTTTCGTTCCGGTCCAAAATATCGTTTTTTTCGTTTTTCGTTTTCGGTTTTCGTTCCGTTCCGACACCCTGATTCGTACTTGTGTGTGTTCTGCATGCAGCAGCCGGCGTGTGACGCGCCATGAGGCCAACAGCGAGGGTCGCTCTGAGCGCATGAAGTCGGCTGTGCACAGCACGCCGAACCTCATCGACGCACTCAAGGAGGAGATCATGGACCTCACCCGAAACAAACTGTCCGGCATCGGAATCAACGAGCTGGTGCGTGTGTTGCTTTGTCCCCAGACAACGAATACGTGTCCATCAGTGGCTTAACCGGAGGCGGTCAACTCCCGCACCCCCCGCCCCGAAATCCGATTTTTTTTTCCATTTTACATGTGTATACACGGCGCCCCAGCTATCTCTAGCCAGAGTTTAAAAATACGCCGATGCACTGTATGGGGTCGTGACCATGTGCATATTGCTTATTATTACATGGACTCAGTCACATTATTTTTCGCACCCTGCTTAATTATTTACCTAGGCATGAATAATTAACTTTTGAAGCAAGGAAGTTAAGCAGAAAATTCCAATGAAAACGGTGTAGATAAGTTTTCAAAACATCCGAATAGGAAGTTTACAAGTACATATCCCTTGAAGGGACACTAAAGAGCAAAACGATTTTTCTCATATTAGTAAGGTACTCCTTCGCGATACCAAAAACACCGCGCTTGCTGCCAGAAGACGCTTAGTAAGCGAGAAAACGCGCAAAAACAAAATGTGGGTGGCGACACCACCTTGAACTTTCCGCACCATTCGCCGCGACGCCACATGTTTTCACGGTGCCTACTAGGGACTACGTAGTTCCTAATCGGTAAAGATGGAGTACATTGTCCTCTGAGGGGGCCATAAACTTAACATACCAAGTTTGGGGTAATTTTGTTGAGCCAATGGCGCCAAAATATGATGAATACACTTTGAAATCAGTGACGTCACGCGGGAAGATTTCGGGGCTGAAATTTAAAAATGCAACTTTGAACTTGATTTTGTCCTCTATTAATAAACCTATGGTCGCGAAATGAACGACATTAGAGTTCTCGACTCCCGGTGACGGAACTTTTTCTTCAGTTTTTTCTTTGCCATATGTTAGTCTTTATATTTTAGAACGTCATCAGCCAGGTCACCCCAAGCGATCCCTGCCACAGGGATCGCTTGGGGTGACCTGGCTACAACTTGCGCGTAACTGAGCGGCGTAGGTCGTAGCCTTGCAGAGCGCTTCAGCATATTTTTAAACTCCGGCTAGAGATAGATGGGGCACCCTACATTACACGCATACATCGCACTCACGAACATACGCACTCACGAACATACATAAAGATGGCTGAAGCCCCTTTCCCTCCCTCCCTCCCCCCGAGAAAAATTTCTGGCTACGCTACTGGTGTCCATAACATCTGAATGAGCCGAGGCAATGTTTTTGATGTGCTAACGCGGTATTGACACCTTTGGAGTAGTTGTTACCGAAATCTAGCGTTGAGCAGTATAAACCACTGTAAAGTTTATCACACGAAGAAATATAACAGCACTGAGCGCATGCAGCACAAGTATAAAAAAAAGAAAACATGTCATCGAAGATAAAATCAAGTTATTTTTTTAACATGAAAGTGTTTTATGCCGGGGTCCACCACGGCTCCACTGACGCATTTCCGTCACGGATATGACGTTCTAAAATATAAAGACTAACATATGGCAAAGAAAAAACTGAAGAAAAAGTTCCGTCACCGGGAGTCGAACTTACGGCCCCTCAATCCTCAGCGAGCAGCGCGAAACGACTCCGCCACAGACGGCACGTTCTTCGACATGCTAACGGCGTGCTATTTATATACACCATTTGCCGGTGGCTGTACTCGGAGATTGCGGTACATCAGCGTGTTTTCGCTATCACTAGCGAGATGGCGCGAAGGGCTCGAACGGCGGAACGGCGCGCGTCGCCTCACGCGTTGAGATGAGCGGGCGCCTCTACAGGGCGTGGTCGCTCCTGCGCGCGCGCTTATCTTGTACGTCTTGCGCTGTCACCGCAAGTTTGCGCTGAAGTTACAGAGAGCACGAAGGTCGCTTCGCTCACTGCAGTGGCCGCTTTTGCGAAAGGAGCGCGCTGCTCACCAACAAATAACTTACAACTGGGACAGTTCGCGCTCATCCTGTGTATACTTGTGCGTTCGTTTCGTACGTCCTCCTTTGTATTTGACCAACGCGCTGTAACTGTCGAGCTGTGACAGTTAGTTCGCGCTCATCCTGTGTACGTTCCGTGCGTCCTTTCTGCTTGAGCAGCGCGTTGCAAGTTTCGAGCTGCTTGCCGTTCTTCACATGACATTACAACTTGTTGCTATAGCATTCATTCCTTCGCCCTCGGGGCGAAACAATCTACAACAAACGCTCAACTACGTCTGTAAAGACATGTTTTACTTTCGTGTTATACCGATTCCTATGACAGAGGGATGAACCATGTTTTTTTTTTTTTCGTACAGAAAGACTGTGACGAAAAGCTGTCTTTAGAACAGCTTGACTAGTTCACAGCCCCTTACATAAAAAAAATTACACCATCTCCCACTAAAGGGAACCATGTGGGGATGCGAAGCAGCACATGGGTCGACCTAAAGTTCCGTTCATCACGGGCACCTTGCCCGACGTTGAATTCACTGTAGTTGCTGTTGCTGTTACTCGTCTCGAACTCTAGTTGGAGCATGCCACGCGGGTTCATCGAGCGTCTGCAGAATCTCGTTCCCCGACGTAGTCACGTGATTGCTGAGAGAGTGTAAGGGGGAGAGGCCACAGCGTCTTACCCAGCCCCTTACACAGGCCCCAACGCGCTAGCGCGTGCCAGCACACATGGTTTTGTCTGCTTTACGCCAAGGTAGGACAGAATACGGCCGCCGGGGCCCCTAAAGTGCTCTGCACGTATCATCATCAAGGTGGTCGAAGAACCAGAGGAAGATGACTTCCCCTTGGCGCGAGCGCGCGCTCAGATGGCTATGCTAGGTGGTAGAAATCGGACGGTCGCCAATGGAACTACGGACACAGCCCAGCGCAAAAGCTGCTCCGCATCAAAAATACAAAAACAAAAGAAATATTCGGCGCGGTGACAGCGCCAAGGTAAGTAAAAATAATAAATTGAGGCTTCACTGGTAGCGTATAGTACAACATGGCATGGACAATAAAGAATGGAATTGTAAATCTGATACTTAGTCACATAAGATTCAAACAAATTATTACAATCTGTATGATAGAAAACTCGAACACAAGATAATTTTTAGAAATATTATCCCATGAATGTTATCTAAATGCTAATATTTGAAAGAAAATACACTGAATAAAAAATCGATATTGATTTTACCTTCTTATAAACAGCTACATGAAACCACATAAAACAATTAGAGACTAGACTTTAGATTTGACACTAAAACAAAGAGATGGTATCTGTTCGTCTGTCTCCTTATGCTGCAGAAGTTCAAGTTATTTCATATATATATATATATATATATATATATATATATATATATATATATATATATATATATATATATATATATATATAGATTTTATTTTGCAGACACAGAGTGAGTCTTGGATGGCAAGGCTAAAGGCAGAACACTGTCTGCCTGACTGAGGCCTTGTCACCCATACACTGCTCCAACAGTGAGGCAGCATGGAACACAAGGGCAGACAAAGTTTCTGCAAAAGAGTAATAATCATAAATTTGCTACATGTAAATGAAAAAAAAATAACGCAATTTCTAAGAAATAAAAAGTAGTATACGCTAATACAATTTGTTATACCGAAAATGATTACAAGCACAATGTGACTCTGACAGTGTGGGGGAATGCAGAATCAATGCAGAACCCTCAAATTTTTTTAAACGCTGCCCATTGTGCTGTTCCAGTGATATGTCATATACTGAAATAAAGCCTTCACAGCGACAGTCTGCCCGACGTTTCGACAGGTGGACCCATCTCCGCCAAAGGTGCCTCATCATGGTGAGGCCTCTCTTTGACGAAGATGGGTCCACCTATCGAAACGTCGGCCAGCCTGTTAAAGACACCTATTCCTGTTCGCAAAACCTTGAAATGGAAATGGAAATTGTTTGTTTGCCCTCTTTACAAAGTGTAGATGAAAGGATTGCAGAAAAAGAACTTGTACTCCACATTGTGCTTTCATCCGTCAGTCCCCAACTGTACTTTCGATTTATGGTGCTATGATTTTCGATGGATGGCGGATGGTAAAATGTCGCGAATCCGTTGGTCACAGTTTATCTGCTTCGGATGGAGGACAGCGCGCACTAAATGACGTCTTTGTAAACTCATGCAGGGCAAAGCTTCGGTGACGGACAGCATCTTCCGAGACTGCAGCAAGAGGCTCAACTCTGAGCGACGGCTCCTAGCGAAGGTGAGGTCTTCGACACACTTCGTCTTATTAACTGCTTCATACGGTATTAGGGTCCTTTTCTTTTTTCTTTTATTTTAAACTTGCATTTCGCTTTTTTTCTGCACGTAACCTGCCATTATGATCAGCGCCCTTTTGTAGATGTGTACCTGTTGCGAGTAATTTATCCCTGTTATTCTCACCAGACAGTTATCATCGGACAAAGGACACAACTAAAAAAAGGTGGTTCGTGAACACTGCTTGATGCGCAGCTGGAAAAAGAAATATGCGTGGCATTGTACAATAAAACTCCGCCATTTTTTCAATTTGGTTAGAACTTCACATTGCTCCGCGCATTCTTATAAGACTACGTGCGACCGTTTGCACATAGGGCGCCGTATCTGGCGTTACATGATGTCATCGTCTTCGTCTTTAACGCTTAAATACAACGTTCTGCCGTTTCTCGTAAAAGACGCACTGCGCACCACCGCACCCCATCCCTCTCTATGTTTTTCGCTTTCTCTTTTCTTCGGTGCGCTGAATTTTGTCCACTGCCTCACTCTGCATGCACCTATATCTGATGCTCCAATCTTCAACTCGACACGTCTTCGTAGCTCAACACCTTCAACCGCACTGATGGGACCCATTGGATTAATAGGAACCTTATTGGATATCCAATCCAGTGAGGTTAACGGCAATGCAATGCACGAAATCGAGCATATCCGAGGGCCTTCGAAGCACAATAATATCTGCGGTTTTGCATGCCAAAACCAAGATATGATCATGAAGCACGCCGTAGTGGAGGGCTCCGGAAATTTCGGCAATCTAGCGTTCTTTACCGTGCACTCACATCGCGCAGTAAACGGGCCTTAGCATTTTGCCTCCATCGAAATGCATCCGCCGCGGCCGGGATCAAACCCGCGACCTTCGGGTCATCCGCCGAGCACCGTTACAACTGTACCAACGAAGCGGACCCTTCAAAGCACAGAACTTGTGAAATGCTTTGAACCCCTTGACAGTGCCCATCGATGTCGTAGCGCTTTATTACGGGTACACCTCCTCAACTTTGCATAGAGGTAATTCAGTCGCTGGATAACGTGTACATACAGCTTGTAGATTGCAGCCTGTTGGATGAAGTTGTGTCTTAGTAGAACTCGTTGTTGGGGGCTAGTTGGTGCATTGCATCAAGGAATTATACCAGCCGAAAACAGACGAACACAGGAAACGGTGAAGGAGACCGCCGCTAGCCGCTTTCCTGTCTCCTTCACCGTTTCCTGTGTTCGTATGTTTTCGGCTGGTATAATTCCTTGAAGTTGTGTCCCACAGTGGAATTTCTTGCCACGATGAAATAAAGCGATTCTACTTCTATCCAACTGGTGTTCAACCCTCGTGAATCAATGGTCCAAGAGGCATTTTGTCGTATACTTATAACCGCAATTCGGCTGCTATGATTGATCGATGGATGATAAAATAAAGACATAAAAATGAGGGACAGAAAGTGCGACGATTAACTGGCCTGCTTTCTTGATTACAAATGGTAGTCGCTGAGGATAGCGTATAAAAGAAATAAGATACGCGTTCAAGAGTATTCGCCGGTTAGATAGTTAAGAAACAAGAATCGAAGCTCCTGTGTGTATCGGTTACCGCTAAGACCGTCTATGTACGCCACCCAGTCTGGCAAAGCGCTCTAGCACTTCTGGTGCGCAAGCAATAAACATCAGTTCTTCCATGGCCACTGTACGTGTCGGTCTCGTTGCATACATGGTGTCAGAAGTGGCTAGATCACTACGCTAGAAAATGACTGAACTTCCGCCCCCAGAGCCGTTACGTTTCGGGGATAATGTGGCGGAGAACTGGATTCGGTTCAAGCAGCGAGTCGAATCGAACAGCGAGTCGAACCACCACAGAATCCTCGGAACCGGGACAGCAACGGAGCCCCGCCCAGAAAGCCGCCATCTTGCTTCACCTGGCGGGCCAAGAGGCGATCGATGTTTATAACACTTTCGACCTCACTGGAGAAGAAAAGCAGGACTACGACAAGTTAGTCCAAGCATTCGAGGCTTACTGCTTACCTCAGAGCAACGAGACGTTCGAGCGCTACGTGTTCCGGAGCCGCACGCAGACCGAAGGTGAGCCTTTCGAGCAGTTCTATCGGGACCTGCTACTGAAATCGAAGAGCTGCAACTTTGAGAACCTCCGGGAGTCGATGCTGCGTGACCAAATAGTGTACGGCACATCTAGTAAAGCGTTGAGAGAAAAGCTTCTAGCCAAAAAAGACTTGACGCTCAGCACAGCTGTTGAGTGGGCCAAGGCTGAGGAAATCGCTGCCGCACAAACCAAAGCGTGGAGTGAAACCAAGAGCGTAGACGCAGTGACGCAAGACAAAAAGAAGCACCGGCAACACAGGAAGGACTCGCTAGGGCACAGCAAAGAGAGACATCAAGGAAAGAAATGCGGCTACTGCGACCGCTCGCATAGGCCTCGAGAGTGTCCAGCATATGGGAAATATTGTGCTAGATGCGGAAAGCAGAATCATTTCGCAGTTTGCTGCAAAGCAAGAGCAACGCATGTGAACGACATCGCCGAGCGGGATGACGACGACGATGGCGACGCCTTCACTGTGCTGCACATATCTACGGCATGTAAGAAAGCGAGCACGGCCGATCGGCGCGACTGGGAGGTTGCGTCTCAGATTTCGGGACGAGAAGTGCGGCTGAAAGTAGACACCGGCGCGCAGGCCAACCTGCTGCCGCGCCATGCCGCGCGGTGTGTTTGACGCCCTGGGAACCAAGTGCCAACCGCAGCCGGCCCGAGCAGTACTGCGCAGCTACGGCGGTGATGAAATAGTGCATATGGGGTAGGTATGCCTCCCAGTTCAGATTGGAGAAGACACCAAGATAGTGGAATTCTTTGTAGTGAAGAAAGGTCGGCAGGCGATCTTAAGACTGCACGCTTGCGAGAAGTTTGGTCTCGTGAACAGAATTAGAGCAGTCAACAAGGATGACTTATGCGAGTGCATTCGCAGAGAGTATCCGAAGTTGTTTACGGGCATCGGACTACTAAAGCGAGAATACTGTATGGCGCTCCAAGACGGCGCCCGCCCAGTCGTCGAGCCGGCGCGACGTGTACCTCACGCAATTGGACCCCGGTTGAAAGAGGAACTTGATCGTTTGGAGGCAGCGGGGATCATAGCCAGGGTGCGGGAGCCTTCTGACTGGGTAAACCCACTTGTAATTGCTCGAAAGAAGAACGGTCAGCTTCGGGTCTGCATGGATCCCAGAAAAGTGAATGAGGTTTTGAAGAGAGAACACTTTCAACTTCCACGCAGAGAAGAGATTGAAAGCGAACTGGCAGGGGCGAAATATTTCAGCTCGCTTGATGCCAACAGCGGTGTCCACCAAATACTTCTTGATGAAAAGTCCTCAAGCATTTGCACATTCAGCAGCCCATTTGGTCGTTACCGGTTCCTAAGGCTGCCCTTTGGCATCGCGTCGGCTCCAGAGATATTTCAAAGGACAATGACCGAGATTTTTGACGGGCTACCTGGAGTACGCATCTACGTCGATGACATTTTAATTTGGGGTGCCTCATGGGAAGAGCACCAAGAAAGGCCGCACAATGCCCCGAAAACAGCCAGTGAAGCGGGCTTCACGCTTAATTGGGAAAAATGTAAGTTCGGAGTGAAGCAGATAGACTTCCTTGGAGATAGAATATGTGCGGGAGGCATCAAACCAAACCCAGAACTGGTAGAGTGCATAGCCCATTGCCAGAGACCAGCTACAAAAAAGGAAGTCCAAAGGTTGCTAGGCGCTGTCAACTATTTCAGCAAGTACTTGCCGAACTTAGCAAGTCATACAGAGTCACTTCGAGGACTATTGCGTAAAGGCGTTATCTTTGAATGGACAAGAGCGCACGACATCGAGTGGGCCCATCTAAAAAAAATGCTGACGCGAGCTCCGGTGCTTGCAATTTTCGATCCATCCTTGGCTACTAAGTTGTCTACTGATGCATCCGCCTATGCAGTGGGAGCAGCACTTCTTCAGCAGCATGGTACCGAGTGGCAACCGGTCGGCTATGCGTCAAGAGTTTTGACCGAAACTGAGCGCCAATACGCGCAGATTGAAAAGGAGACCCTTGGAATAGTATTTGGCTGTGAGAAGTTTAATGAGTTTGTTCTAGGCCGAAGAATTATAATAGAGACTGATCACAGTCCATTAATATCTATCTCAAAGAAAGGACTCAGCGACATACTGCCCCGTCTTCAAAGTTTGTTCCTGAGACTGCTGAAATATGACTACCGACTGTGCTTTGTTCCAGGAAAGACACTGATTCTAGCTGACACCCTGTCGAGAATTCAAGGACAATGGATGTCAGAAAACTGCTCGAAGGACTTGGAAATACACGCCACCAGTGTTTTGGAGGAACGAGTCAGCAGGAGAACAAAGCAAAGACTGGAAGATGCCACAACTAGAGACCCAGAACTGCAACAGGTCTTAAAAAATCTGCAGGCGACAGAACCTATCAAGGGGGTGTGGAAAAAACACACTAACGAATTGTCTGTGGTGGAATGTGTGCTGATGAAAGGCACCAAAGTGGTAATCCCTTCCGAGCTTAGAAAAGAAATGCTCTGTCGGTTGCACCGGGGGCATCTGGGCATGGCCAAGTGCATATCACGAGCACGCACTCTCATGTACTGGCCGAGGATGGCAGCTGACATAAGACAAATGGTGGAGCAGTGTGAGACCTGCCAAATACATGCATACAAACAACCCGCTGAGCCCCTGCGGTTACGAGACACACCAAATCAACCCTGGTACAGGGTAGGAGCGGACTTGTGCGAATATGCTGGCAAGCATTACCTAGTCGTGTACGATGCATACTCTAACTATCCGGAGGTTGAGGAGTTGCATGGGACCACGACAAGTGAAGTCATCAATAAACTCTCGCGGGTATTTGCACGCTATGGCATTCCACATGAGCTCTGCACTGATGGCGGTCCCCAGTTTAAGCCAAGGAATTTAAAAACTTTGCAGTGATGTTTGACTTTGAGCACATCATCTCTAGCCCATATTATCCGAAATCTAAAGGATTCGCAGAAAAGGGGTACAAATCATAAAAAGGCTCCTCAAGAAGGCAGGGTCAAAGGAGGAGTTTTGGCTTGGCCTCCTTAACTACCGTGCAGCTCCACTGGAAGACGGTGTCTCACCATCCCAGTATCTAATGGGTCGCAACAGCAGAACACCACTCCCAGACCTTTGCTGGGATTCACCTCGGCAGCTATCAAACCCTCGAAAACACAAGAAAAATATGAACACAGGACAGCATCTCCCGCCGCTCCACCCCGGAGACACTGTTCGTATTTGGTCTGGAAACAAATGGGGCACGAAAGCTAAGGTTTTGGACCTTGTGGCCCCCAGATCGTACAGGGTGCTAACAGAGGATGGAAGCGAATTCAGAAGGAACCGCCAAGACTTACGGAAAACAAAATACTCTAGCAACTCAGCACCACAGCAGCTTCATCCTACTGGACTTAATAACGCGGAGGAGGGGAGTCAGTCAGGACTGCAGGGAGCAACCGATGCAAAACGGGCATTCATGAGCGTTGACCTTCCCTTAGTGACCGCAAAATCAACAGCAGCAGCAAGGGAACTATGTGCGCCCCCAGACAACTAGAAGCACCTGCAGAATCATCGCCCACAGTGGGACCAAGGGTTGCCGAAGAATGCCTTCCTCCCGCACCTCCTAGACAAGCAGGAGTGTCGGGGGAAGATGAGCCTAGAGCGTCGTCCAGCCAACAAACCACCCAGAAGCCAGCTGCGCAGGCCCCAAGAGGTTCAGCAGAGACTGCTATAGAACACCGTTATAATACATCCCCGCGGTGGTCATCAAGAATCAGAAGACCTCCCCGTCAAGTGCTGTTGCCGACTATGACCGTGCGCCTGTTGTCCGAAACAAGGAGAACTTGGATTGTACCCCTTCACCAGCAGATGAAAACACACCATTGGCAAAAGGAGATATTTGTCTTGGTCTGCTAAGACAAGAGATGCCAACGGCAACCGGATATCTCGATGGACAGCCTGTGACGGTGCTAAGAGACTCAGGATGCAATACCGTGGTGGTCAAGCGTTCGCTGGTACCGGGAAAGAATTTCACCGGTATCACACGTACTGTGCACCTTCTCGACGGCTCGTCGAGGCAGCTTCCCGAGGCAAAGGTATACATCGACTCTCCGTTCTTCCGAGGACCGACACTGGCACTCTGCACGGAAAAGCCACTATATGACGTCGTTCTCGGCAACATCGACGGGGTAGCCTTCCCTTCTGGTTCTACCACGTCACATTACCTGTCGGATGCCGCAAGACTGCATAAGGAGTCGGCACCAGCAGGAGAGCCTGTTCCATATCCAAGCGTGTCACCAGACTTACCGACTCTGAGTGCAGCGACAACACGAGGGACCAGGGACATGAAGTTACCTGTGTCGGCATCCAACGCACTAGATGTGACCCCACAAGTTCTTGAAAAGTTGCAGAGAGAAGATCGCGCCTTGGAGAGCTGTTTTTCGGCAATTGGGAAGACGATGGCGAAGCGATCAGCAAACGTAGAGGATGTTTTGCTTAATTAAGGGAATACTTCACCGACATTACAGATCGCTCACGAGGAAGGAAGTTAACCAACTGGTTGTTCCGCAAAGCCTCCGCCAGTTTGTCCTTAGGATGGCACATGAGGGAGTTATGGCAGGCCACCAAGGTATGAAACGAACAACTGATAGGATTCTAGAAGAATTCTATTGGCCGGGCATGCAGGCTGAGGTGACACGCTTTGTGCGCTCTTGTGACATCTGCCAGCGCACTGTGCCAAAGCACTTAGTCGGACGTATTCCCCTTGGAAAAATGTCGGTGATTGACGTGCCCTTCCAACGTGTGGCGATTGACATAATCGGTCCACTATCACCGACATCGGCAAAAGGAAATCGTTTGATTCCAACGATGGTGGACTGCCCAACGCAATATCCTGACGCTGTTGCATTACCAAGCGTAGACACGGAGAAGACAGCAGAAGCGTTCGTGGTAATGTTCTCGCGCGTTGAAATCCCACGAGAAATTGTGAGCGACCGCGGAAGATCATTTACGTCACGCGTAATGCAGGAAGTGAGCAGGTATGGGGTAGTTGGCAACTGTCTTTCCGACAGTTGCCAACTACCCCATACCACCCTATGGCAAATGGTCTTGTTGAACGCTTTAACGATACTTTAAAACAAATGATACGGCGCATGTGCCATGAAAGTCCAAAGAACTGGGACCGATACTTGGCACCATTATTATTTGCATACAGAGAGGTGCCTCAGTCGAGTATAGGCTTTTCGCCTTTCGACCTCCTGTACGGTCGATACATTAGCGGCCCAATGTCCATACTGAAGGAATTATGGACGCGAAAAACTTTGGATGCCCAAACGAAGACTACATACGGCTATGTCATGGAGCTTCGCGATCGTTTGTATGAGACGTGTCAAATTGCGCACGAAGAGCTGCAGAAAACTAAGCAAACACAAAAGAAATACTACGATCGCAAAGCGAAGCCTCGTCAACTCTGCGTCGGAGACAAGGTATTACTACTACTACCTTCCGACAGCAACAAACTGATTTTAACTTGGAAAGGCCCCTTCACTGTACTAGAGAAGCGGAGCGAAATCGACTATGTCGTTGATATGGGAACCCGAACCAGTTTGTTCCACATCAACCTCCTTAAAAAGTACGAGGAGCGACCACCTTCGACAGACACGATGGGCCGCGCAGCTGTAACGGTCCAAACAGAACAACCGGAAGAAGAACCGGAACTACCGTTGCTCGCGCTTCAACAAAACGAGACCTACCATGACGTCAAAGTCGCAAACAACTTGGACGCGAACCAGAAGGCACAGATCGAGAAGCTTCTATCCGAATACCAAGATATTTTCTCAGACGTTCCGGGAAAGACGAACGTGGTAGAGTGCAAGAGCACGACAGCATCTACTGTGCCGGTGAACGTACGTCAATACCCGATACCTTTTGCTGTTCAACAGGCGGTAGAGGAAGAAGTGCCGCAGATGCTGGCGCAGGGAATCATCGAACCTTCAGACTCACCTTACCAGTCACCAATTGTCGTATAGTTAAAAAGAAAGACGGCAGCATGTGCCTATGCATTGATTTCCGACAGTTGAACAGAGTCGTCGTAATGGATAATGAGCCTATTCCGCGAGCGCACATGATGTTCGCGAACTTAGGAAAGGCTCGCTATTTCTCCAAATTTGATTTTACAAAGGGATACTGGCAGGTCCCAATGCACAAAGACTCGAAACGCATGACAGCCTTCCAGTGAATGTCGGGCCTTTACCAGTTCCGCTTTATGCCTTTTGGCATCAAAACAGCGCCAGCAGTTTTCACTAGACTCATGAGAAAAGTTGTGGCTGGCATTTCTCACGTACATCATTACTTCGGTGATGTTCTCATAACCACAGACACATGGGAGACGCACATTGCCACGCTCGAAAGGTTTTTCCAACAAGTAAGGCGTGGACAGCTCACAATCAAGCCATCCAAGAGTGAAGTTGGTTCAACGATGGTGAAGTTCTTGGGCCACATCGTGGGACATGGCGTCTTACGGCCGCAGCTTGAAACACTTGAAAAGATACAAGCTGCAAAAAGACCTCATACAAAGAAAGAAGTCCGTTCCTTTCTCGGTCTCACGGGGTACTACTGAGACTTCGTACCCAACTATTCCCACGTGTCGCATCCCTTAAAGGGGCCCTGCAACACTTTTCGAGCATGCTCAAAAAGCGCTGCCGATCGGTAGTCGAGGCTCCCGAGAACACGCGAGCCAAATATTATAGCGATGCGCACGGCCTGGAATTTACAATAAATTCCCAAAGTCAGCTGAAAATTGCTCCCTCTTCTCTCGACAAATGATGTATTAGTCCGCAAAATATGACGCGATTGTCGGCAGTTCCACCATTGGCTGATGTTATAATCACGATAACACCCTCATTATTACTTTCGTTGTGAATTTTGAGTTCAATAAGTAGATAATATGTATGTTTATATTCTGTTATCGCGTTAAAAACACCGAACAAACATTATTATTAGCACTTCCGGTCTCACCGACAGCTCGTCTGCTCGTAGTTGCGTGGTTCCGTTTTCTTCGCCATGCGCAGTGCCGAAAACGTGAATATTTCTGTGCTTTTGACCATCGCCGGTTGCCGTTGAGAGTGGCAGCCGTTCGAGTGTTGCCTCGTCAGCTGAGAACTGCATCGTCGGCACGTTCTCACGACCGACCGAGGCACGGGCGCAGCGTGTCTCCGATAACAATGCTGGCGTCCGGTAATGGCGTCGCTTCGGGGTCGTCTGCCGGTGCCGTCTTACGAGGCGGTGTATCGGAGTATGGGCCGAAACCGATCTCAGCTGTCATTCGTTCCAAACGAGCGCGCAGGTTTGCTTCCATGGTTGGCAGAGCGATGAAAACACTACGGCGTTCGAGGTGCACACCCAACATTACCAAACCGACGCGCAGTTTTCAAGCACGCGCGATCATGGAGGAAGGAATACTAAGGAGAGGCCCTATCGTATTTAAATGCATTGCGAAAAGTGTGGCGGAAGTGACGTCAGATTTATGGGGCAAACAAACCGGTATGGGGCAAACAAAACAGCAGACGCCCCGCGGCGTGGTCTCCGCGGTGGTTAGCTTCTGCGCAGATTTGTAGTCCTGGCGTAAACTTAGCGCGTATTGTGCGGTTCGCACGCAGTAAAACGTTGCAAGCAGACGTTTACCAGGCTGTTCGTGCGTGGCAGGTCCGAGCGCTGCGTGCTGAAATTCTTCGTGGAGCATTTTTGTGCAACAGTACAGAATACCGGTACGTGCCGTGATCAAAAACGTTCAGCCCCTGCATCATCGTATTCGAACTCACCTAGCAGTGACTTACGCGTTCTGCTGGGCGTTAGGTTTTCCCTTTCTCGTAGCCCGATTTCCCGATCTGTTGCCGGATGAGCGGTTCTTTGTTCGTGTATATGGAGTGAGCGTAGTAGCTATTCGGCGCAACGTCAACCTATAGTTGACGTAACTTCACGCCGAAAAGAGGACACCGCTGTATTGTATACGCGATCGTGCACGTAAAGTTTGTAATTCCAGTACGCACACAACAACAAGCACGCAGCGAGCGCACACCGCACGATACATACATCACGTAGTCCGATAACAACGTAAGTTTATTGCCCTTTCGTTGAACGACACAGCCTCTAAAAACGTACGATGCCTTCGGCGCATGTTATGTACGGCGCGTCAGACGCCAAAAACAAAAGTTCACGTGTGTTCTGAGTTGACACAATGAGTAAGAAGCAACAGAGCGCACATCCGAGAGCTTCGCATGCAAATACCATGCATTAGTGATCAGCAATGAAGCGAACGTGTACGTACACATGAAAAGTGACACCCGGTACTGTCCGCAGTGCACGCGATTTGCACCGTGTATACGCAACAGCTGGGCATTGCGTAGCTTCCTAAAGAACACACACAAGAAGCAGCACGCGTGAATCGACTACGCCGCGGCGCCGCTTGCACGGCGAAAAAAAAAAAAAGGCTCGAATCGCGCATGCGCTTGCAAACGACACGGCGGAAATCGTGAAATGTTTCGAGGCTCCTTCGCTAGGAGGCGATGCGGGTGTTTGCGATGTGGAGGCTTCACGAATGTGACGTCAGGGCCTCTCCTTATTTTTCCTTCCTCCATGCGCGCGATACACAGTGCCGATCGGCTCCGCTCTACGAGAACGACGCAAGCCGACCGGAAGTGGCGGCACAGACCACGTGGTTGCGCCCAGACGTCAGAGAGAAAAAAATGAAGAAAAAAAACTCCGCCGGCGCTCTTGGGCGGGGCCTCGCTCCTCTGCGCTCGCTCCCTCGATTCGCTGCCTAGCTTTCCGCGCGCTCGCGGCGTTGAGTTCAGGGAGAAAGCTGCGGAACGTGATCTCTATAATTTGGTAACACCACTTAGACTTGACGGATTCGAAAAATTTTTGCGGCATATGACTCGTGAAGAGTCATACGTCAATAATGAGACTATTCCAATATAACTAAGAAAGGTGTTGCAGGGCCCCTTTAACAGAGCTCACTCGGAAGCGTGCTCCGAACAAGGTGTTATGGGAACAACGTCACGAGGAGGCATTTGACGAGCATTTGACTGTTGTCCACTGGGCCAATCTTGAGGTCTCCTGACCTGGAGAAGACATTTGTTTTGCGCACAGACGCATCGTCTACAAGTGTGGGAGCCGTGCTCATGCGGATTTATGACGGTGTTCTCCATCCGGTCGCCTGCGCAAGCAGGAAGCTCCTTCCACGGGAGGCACGATACTCAACCGTAGAGCGAGAAGGGCTTGCGCTCGTGTGGGCTGTCCAAAAATTCGACATTTATCTCTTCGGCAAACAGTTTATACTGCAGAGTGATCACCAGCCGCTGGCCTACATCAACTCGGCCAAGCACACAAACAGCCGAATTCTGCGTTGGCGCCTGACACTCATGGAGTACGACTTCACTGTGGAATACATCAAAGGAAGTGACAACGTCGGAGCTGATTACATGAGCCGAGTGTAGACTTGAAACGTCACGCACATGTAGGCTTTTATTTCTTTGTGAACACTCTGTGAACTCCATGCGGAACACTCCGTGAACTGCGGGTGAAACAATCTGTGAATGCGTGTGAAAAAAAAAAACTGTTAACATGCGAACACTTTCCGCGCCTTTCACGCTGTGCACATTCTCCATCCTCATTCTTAGAAAAGTTGTTGAAGGGAAACAACTTTCTAAAGTGGGGGGTAAAAATGTCATATGTAAATAGCGCGAAAACGTCGTCGCGGACCACCGAGCACGGAGGGAGAAAAAAGAAGAGCGCGGTGGCACCGTGGCACGAGGCGCGCTAGCAGTGTTCGGGCCAGGGCGTGCAATTCTGAGCTCGCGGCACGTTCTGCCGGCCGAGACGCGTGGGCACGGAGGACCACGGAGCCGGGCGAGGTCCAGGGTGGCCAAGGATCCAGGTGCCAGGGGTGGAGTTGCTGACTGCATCGAGGGTCGCCGAGCGGTGCCGAGCCGTTCCGAGCGACGCGCCAGACTCAGACGTGGGCCGCGAGCCCATGAGCTGTTCACCCGAGCTGTACCTGGCGGTTCCCTCGCCAAGGCGTTGATCGCCGGTGAATGAGCTGTCGCACCGCAGCTGTGGCGAGCAGCATTCCAGCACGGCGCAGACGGTGCTGTGCTGGCCAGAACCCGCCCGTGGAACCGCTGCGCTCGGGTGGTGGTCAGGACGTCGGAAACAAGGTCCGAGGTCGCGCTGGTCCCGGCATCTTCTAGACGACGCCACCGCTGCTCGCAAGCCGTGAAACCACGGGACTCTTCCTCCTCGTGGGCTGGGTGGTCGTCCCGACGGCACCGACACCACCAACTTTTTATATCCTTATATTTTGTACATAAATGTTTAAATACGTCTCCCTGTCTGTTTCCTGCGCTGCTGCACAATAGGGGAAGTGCTCGAACCGTCCTAAACATCACACTCCCCACCGATTGGGCTACCAGAATTAACAAGTCTGCTCTTGCACCTTATGAAGGACATACTGTGTCATCAGCTCGTAATTTTAAAGAAAAGAGGATGTATCGGTTACCGCTAAGACCGTCTATATACGCCACCCAGTCTGTCAACGCGCTCTAGCACTTCCGGTTCGCAAGCAATAAACATCAGTTCTTCCATGGCCACTGTACGTGTCGGTCTCGTTGCATACACTATGTACAAAATATTTCTCGCACTAGGTGCATTCGCAGTACTAAGTGCCAGCGAGTCATCATTTCGGCCACATTTATTATTATCGAAAGTCACAGTTCTCACTAAAGGAAAAATAAAAGAACATTAAAGTTGCAGGTTTACATAGGTTGCGTAAGTGAAAAACTTAGAATTATTACACGCCGACGCAGAAACACGCAGCTAAGTCACATATATCACGTGTCATCGTAATTAAAAGAAGATAATGATAACAAAGATGCGTTATCAAAGCGCAAAGATAAATTACAATCAAATGCGCAAGTGCTAAAAAGTACATTACAACAAGGTGTAGATTGCAGATAATATAACGTAGAACTGTGATTCTCTATAGGTCGCGGTAACTGGTCGATTTATTATGAAAAAAAAAAAGACCTTACCCGCGATCTTCCTATCGCCTTTAGTGCCGAAAAGAAGTTGTTAGTAGAAGACATTCCAAAATATGGAGAACGGAAGCCGACTCCACTGACCCATGGTTCTTGGAAATGAGGAGCTGCTAAAGGACGATGTGTTACATCTATGTTCCCTTATGTGGTGTTCATGATCTCTGCTTGATGATATGTAGTGAGACTGGTTAATGTATATGTCGTGGGTAAATTCGAGTATTAAAGTGATATGTATATACTGTGCAGTGGCTTCAGTCAAAATGACGCTCTTCGGTGCTGCAGTGATTCCCATTTTAGCATCGCCTTAGATTACCTTGTACTGAACTTCCTGCCATACATGGGTACATGAAGTACTATCGCGAACAATATGAGCGGGAACACGCGAGCGCTTGGCAGGCAGCCTCTGACTAGACTTGTGCGATTCGCGACGGCGGCGGAAGGAAACAATGTGGAAAGGACGCTAGGCATTCCGTTAAACGTTGGCACTCCCGCCTCACTAGTGCTGATACAAAACAACAGCTAGTTGATTGCGCTTCACTGGCAGCTGCCGATGATAAGGTGTAAAAACGAAGCAGAACGCGGTGATATGCTTTATATATCTCTGACAAAAAAAAAAAATAAAAATAAAAGTACTGCTGTTTTCTGCGCCTGAGCTCTACAACAGGTGCTACAATATGAAGTCGTTGTCAATGTCATATTTTAAAGTTCCCCTTTCCACATTACTTTTGACAGGCGCCACCCGTGTGTCGATCGAATTGGGGTTCGAGGTTATTCTCCTCGCGCTCGCATGACCCCGCCCATACTGCTCGCGATAATAGTACATGTCTTGTCGCCAAGGTGTGACCTTCTTTCAAGTCTTTCTTTGTTGGGTTTATCCGATTATACCTGTTGTAATGTGCATATCGCCTGCATGAAACAAGCTTGCCTCTTTGCGTGCGTGAATGTGCGCGTGCGGTCACACTGATTAATGATAATTGTTGGGGTTAACGTTCCAAGCGTACGGTCACACTTCGTGACCGTATATTGACTGTATGCATTAACTTGTCCGACGGCTTCCTGCGCAGAAAAACAAAAAGTTCTTCGACGTTCGTCATCGCAACGGACCGTTGTCGGAAGACCTGTCTACGCCGAAGGCCGCCCGAGGCACTCCCGAAGGTAGCTGGCCTTTCGAGGTGAACAGCCGAAGTGAGTCTCCCTTAGCATATTGGGCACGCTCATTCAACAGCTTCGTTCTCGCTCAAGGTTTATAATCTATAGAGCTTTTTATCCGCGCTGTAAGAGCGATGAACATTCGATCCATGCAACTGCACCGGTCGCACACTTCCTGCGTCCAAGATTGTGACAGGAATGAAGCATTTGATGCCGCTCTTTTTATATACTATAAAATCAAACGTAGGTACAATTAGATGTTTTTAACGTGTTTAAGAGAACGGCACCACGTGTAGTGAGGTGATGTTTATCGCTTTCTCATCGTTTGGCAGTGAAATTTACTTAGCAGAAGCACGCTGTATCGCTAGCGATGTCATCGCACTTGATGTCGTATAACAAGCCAACGGCCACTTGGAAAGCCATCTTATTTTTTTTTTAAGTTCCTTTCTTCTCAAGTAATTGCACTAACCCCCCCCCCCCCCCCCGCTCTCCGTCCTCACCACACACGCGCACACACTGAAGCTTTCTGCGCATCACGTGGGGTTTCACTTCCTCCGCGATTGGCCCGCCCTTCCCCAAGGAACGATGTCATGTGATGACATCACAGTGACATCTTGATGACGTCACAAATTTTGCCGACACGGGACGTCATGATTTCTGTGATGGCGTGGTACTTTTTTGGAACCTTTAGTACTGACGCCGACGGCCCCTTTTCTTGTTTCATCATACATCTAAGGCTCTCACTTTAATATCTTCCAGTCATAATAAGGAGCAGCTTATCACTCTCCGGTTGTTCAGTACTCACCGCCTTGAATCGTCTTCATTTCTTTGTGTTTCTTTTTTCAAAACACAGAGGCTAATCATTCAAAGGTCCAAAGGAATTGAACGTAAAAACCCCCGTTTAAGGAAGGCTGTTCATTCCATGTTGTTATAAACATAATTAATAAGTCATTCACATTATCGAGGTAAAGATCAAAATTACGTTAAAATTGGATAACGGACGAAAATACATACAAGCGTTATTGATACAGGAAGCTGCAATGAAAATAATGTGTTATAAACAAAGAAAATAGCAAGAAGCACAGTTTTTAACACGAAAGTGTTCTATGCCGGGGTCCACCACGGCTCCACTGACGTATTTCCGTCACGGATATGACGTTGTACAATATAAAGACTAACAGTGGGCAAAGAAAAAAAACCAGAAGAAAAAGTTCCGTCATTGTGAATCGAACTTACGACCCCTCGCTCCGAAGCGCGCAGCGCGAAACGATTCGGCCGCAGACGGCACGCTCCTCCCAGTGCTAACGGCGAGCTATTTATATACACCATTTGCCGGCGGCGGTCCTTGGAGATCGGTGTTACAGCGTGTTTTCGTTATCACTAGCGAGATGGCGCGAAGGGCTCGAAGAGCGCGCTGTTGTGACGAGCGCCCCCCTCTACAGGGCGTGGTCGCTCGTGCGTGCGCTTATCTCGTGATCGCCGTGGTTCGTACGTCTTGCGTTGAGAGCACGAAGGTCACTTGGCTCACTGCAGTGGCCACCTTTGCGAAAGGAGCGCGGTGCTCACGCAGAAATAAGTCACAAATGTGACAGTTCGCTCTCATCCTAAGTATGTTCGTTCCGTGCGTCCTTTCTGCTTGAGCAACGCGTTGCAAGTTTTGAGCTGCGTGCCGTTGTTCGCGTGACATTACAATTCGTTGCTGTAGCATTCATACCTTCGCCCTTGGGGCGAAAGAATGCACAACAAACGCTCAACTACGTCTGCGAAGACACGTTTCACTTTCGTGTTATACCGATTCCTATGACAGATGGATCAGCCATGTATTTAAAACAACAAAGCATCGCCTTTAATTCCTTTTAGGCAGACACGCTGACGCCGACAGTAATCTCATTAAAAATGTTGGCAAAAAACTCACAGGGTCCCTTAGGCATTCGCCTAAGACGAGTCGAAAGCGAAAGCCATCTTCTTTTTTCTTCTCAGTCAATGTATTGATCCTGCCTCACCACCCATCGAAGGCTTTCCGCACCTAATGTGGTTTTGCACTGCCTTGAAGATGGAAGGCGTCGCAAGCTTTCTGCGCACCCCCTGGTTTTGCACGGCCTCCGTGATCGACCACCTTTGACCAAGCGTTGATGCCATCATATGACATCACGTGATGTGACGTCATAGTGACGTCGCCATGACGTCACTAATTTTGGCGATATGCGACATCAAGATGACGTTATATGGCGACGTTACCACGTGATGATGATTTTGTTGCGTCATTCGTGTTGGCGCCGACGCGGGACGCCGGTCAAATTTTGCGTTTAATGAGGCATTTAAGATTTTCGCCTTATAACAGCGCGAATGTAACAGCACGAGAGCACACACAAAGACACGGAATCCACCACTTAGCACGACGAATGGTAATGACGGGGTAAATCTAAAGGAAATTAAGAAGTATAAATTTCATTTAATCTTATCACGTGCATGTGATAAGCACGTAAGGCGAAAACCTTACACGCCTCATCAAACACGAAAATTGCCCGTCGGCGGCGTCAACACGTGTCATGCAAAAATTATCATCACTTGATGACGGCACCATATGACGTCACACATCGCCGAATTCTGTGACGTCATCACAACTTCACTATAACGTCATGATGGCGTCACACAACTTCACGCCACATGGTGACGTCATCACATGACATCGTCGCTTGGTCAAATATTGGGCCGACCACGGAGGCCAGGTGAGGTGCCGAAAGCTTGCGACGTCCCCGATCCTGGAGGCAGTGCAAAACCACGTTAGGCGCGGAAAGCTGTCGGAGTGGGACGGGGGAGGATCAATAGATCGACTGGGAAGATAAAGAAGATGGATCTCGACTTCGAGTCGTCTTAGGCGGATGCATAAGGGACACTGAGTTTTTTATTAGGTTCACAGAAGCACGTAAATAAGTGCACATCCCAACATGTGAAATAACGCATGCGATGCTTGAGTTAAACAAAGCACCAATTGCTTCTGCGGTCGTTTGTGTCTTTTACAGACAGCTCAAAGGTGGCCATCCCGCCATCAAGCATCCCGAACACGGATACTCCGAAGGAGGGCTTCGCCTTCAAGTGAGTGGTCACTCGGATATTTTCATGTGTTGCTCTTGGTGGCAGAGGTGGGGCCGCGAATTTCAGACATACTTTATTACCGGCTGCATTTTGTCCTAGATATGTATCATTTTGCTTCTGGAATGAAATATGTCTAAGTGCCCTGTATAGATTCCAATAGTGACTGATTTATTTTGTACGTCTTCCTGAGTGCAGTGTTATATTTTGGCTTGCAACTCCCTTCCTTCTTGAAGGCGTCTGGTGCCTCTCTTGAATTAGTCACTTTATCTAATCACTGTTTCATGTAATCTTAGTGGCTTAATTAAGCACTCTACAGTATATACGCGGCATTGCCGGTCGGTCCGGCTTTACGACAGAAACATTTGTTATGTTAAACGTGTGGTGTAAACAACAGCCTAAAATATAGCAGACTGTAATACATTATTACTGCACAAAGTCAGCGCAGATTGAATTGCACTGTGTGACCACGTTTATTTTTATGTAGATGGCTCGAGTCACTTTTCGCCTGTCCCATGAGTTATGCCAATTCTGAACAGCTGTTACTCCTCGATAACCACCGAATAAATCGCCGTTGTATTAGAAATGTGAAGTGCGCTTACTAAAGCTCCATTACAGAATTATACTAGGTATGCAAAATAAGTACAGCGGGTAATTCGGGATGTTAAGGTTTTCAAAGGAAGGGAGGGGGACTCGCTATCCACCTGCCTCACGTTTTCCCGTGAACCAGTTTGGGAAGAGGTGAGGTGGGCGAGGGCACTCCTGGCTGAGTGTCGTAACTAACACTAGCTGTATCAAAACGAAACGTAGTGCCACTACACAGTCATAGTCTTGATTCACACTCAAATTCACATGCAGTTCGAAGTCTTGATTTCACACTCCGAGCCATAATGATAATAACCGGGCCGGGCTCTCGTGGATGTAGCACGAGAGCCCGGCCTGCATGAGTAGTGCTTATGCTCTTTTGATTTCTTCATAACCGCCATTTCGGTTATTAAAAGGGTTTCAGAATCGGGGCCCCAAGGAGCTTGAAGACCCAAGACGTTTGCTAGCTGCCAGGGCGCATGCGCTGAACGCAAGCCACTATTGGGCTCTTGCGCTCGCGTTGACCCAAGACCCAAAAATCGGAAACTAGTGTGGGTCCCCAAGGCGTCTTGGGTCGCCAGCGAGACGACGCAGACGCAGCGCGGGACACGGCGCACCACGTGCGGCGTGCCGTGCGATTGACCCAACGCAGCTTGTGTCTGACCCAATTCCCAAACTCTGCTGCTCCTCCGAAGCAAGAGCGGCCTATCCAACGCAGCTTGGGGATCCAATGTCTTGGGTCCCCGCTTCTTAAACTCTCTGATACCGCGCTTGTCGTTTTTGAGCAAAACCTATGTATCCCATGGTCACTCATCGCGTCACAATGAGCTTGTTCCGCCTGAGCATACGTGTGGCGTGATGCCACGTGATCCGCTGTGCGGAGGCCTCGCCGCTGCGGTACCACGTGACTATGCGAAGGTAAAACCCCACCAGACGCCCACGTGCTGCTGTTCGTGCATTTCCGCTATCATCAGCGGCAGTCATAAGAGCAATAGACACTGTCCAGTGGGCGAAAAAGAACCTGTCTGTCTGCTAGGATGTGCGCGCGCTCCCTGCTCTTTCTCCTCGCACAGTAAGGGTACGAACACACTGGCGGCGCGGCACTCTCCCGCCCGCCGCTCACCGCTCGCTCGATGCCGCTTTTCTCTCTTTCTCCCGCGGAGCGTCAAAATCTTTCTCCCGCCGACTCGATCGCTCGGGGACCTATTTTCGCCGCTACCGCCGGCTGCCGCGCAAGCAAACCACCAATCAGCGCCCGCTTTGCCTCCTCTTCCTTCTCACACGGGCTGTCGTCATAGCAACCAGACATTGTTCTCCTCACCCGCGCAACTCCTCTCCGTCTTTCTGGGAGAAATCGCGAGCCGGTAGCAAGTCGGCGGGTGCGCGCTCCTCGACATGCCCGTTCTTGTCTCGTGATTCTCGCTGCTTGCCGCGCGGAGGCGCCGACGCGCGGGACGCCGCCGCGGCATGCTTCCCGCCAGTGTGCACGTACCTTAAGGGTACGAACACACTGGCGGCGCGGCACTCTCCCGCCCGCCGCTCACCGCTCGCTCGATGCCGCTTTTCTCTCTTTCTCCCGCGGAGCGTAAAAATCTTTCTCCCGCCGACTCGATCGCTCGGGGACCTATTTTCGCCGCTGCCGCCGGTTGCCGCGCAAGCAAACCACCAATCAGCGCCTGCTTTACCTCCTCTTCCTTCTCACACGGGCTGTCGTCATAGCAACCAGACATTGTTCTCCTCACCCGCGCAACTCCTCTCCGTCTTTCTGGGAGAAATCGCGAGCCGGCAGCAAGCCGGCGGGTGCGCGCTCCTCGACATGCCCGTTCTTGTCTCGTGATTCTCGCGCCGGCAATGTGGACAGCGTGTTGCTGCTTGCCGCGCGGAGGCGCCGACGGGCGGGACGCCGCCGCGGCATGCTTCCCGCCAGTGTGCACGTACCTTAAGGAAGAGCACTCGGAGAGGCGGAGAGACAAGCCGGCGAACAGAGCGTAGCGAAAGAGCTAAATGAGCAAGGGCCGCGTTTACATTATAAAACGCGTCATACTCCGCTAGCGTTCCCTATAGACTCGCGCACAACTGCAAGGCTACAACTGAATCTCGCCCTCTGGGTGATTCAGAGGTTCTTCGCCGGCGCTTGATCTCTATGACTTTCCATGGACGGCGTGCCCGCTGGGCCGTGCGTGCGTGCGCTTCAGCACAAGCGACAGGCTGAATCCAGTCTTCCGACATATACAGCTAGACGGCAGGCTGAGAAATCACAAGAGAAGACAAAGTTGCCCGCTGAAACACCGAAGCAAAGAAAGGGAGGCCAGATTGATTGACTGATTAAGGAGTGACGGGAACATATATTTCGCTAGTGATAACTAGATTTCTCTCTTAGTTTATTTTTCTTTTGCCTAATGCTTAAGCTGCGACTGTGCCCGCAGTAGGTGTGATTCTTCGGCCAGCTCGGCGGCGTCTCCGAGCAGGGGCGAGGGGCCCGTGAGTAGCTGCCGCTACAGCACTGCTACGCCTGCTCCTCTCAGCAGCTGCAGCAGCGGACTGCACAGGCCCCGCCGCTTCCTGGCTCGCTCGGGCCGCTCCCGTCAGCCTTCTTCGATCGCCACTTCGCACGACATAATAAAGCCTCTCATCTCCAGGTACGGCAATCAGGACTCGAACCGTGACAAACACACGTTACACGCGAAGCTTAACTTAGTCAGCGTGACTTGTTTTCCTCATCCTCACTTCTAAACCGTTTTAATGAGGTAAAAACGTTCAGGCAGTAATGACGTAACCTTAATTAAAGGGGCCCTGCAACACTTTTTGAGCATGGTCAGAAAACTTTGCCGATCGGTAGTCGAGGCTCCTGAGAACATGTGAGCCAAACACTATAAAGCAGTACGCGGCATGGAATTTACAATGAATTCTCAAAGTCAGCTAGAAATCGCTCGCTCTTCACTCGACAAATAATGCCATAATCCCAATGTCCACGGTCAATGGCTGATTTGATCATCATGTGCTGCATAGTTACCGCGGGATGCTGCGAAGTGCGCGCTCTTACCTCTATTCTCTCGTACCAGCGCGCTCGCTGGTACGAGAGAAGAGAGGAGGCGCTTAAAGCACTTGACAGATCCCTGTAATTTTGCTCGCACTTGACAGATTCAAAAAACAATTCCGGTAATCGATTCGTGAGGCGATAAACTCCTTTAATGAAGCCGTGGGATGATTGCTTGGGAAAATGTTGGAGGGCCTCTTTAAAAGAGTGTTTAGCGTGCATGATAATCCGGTTACCGGATGACAGTGGCGAAGTGTTGAGGAGCTTCATTTAAGAAGAGTGCCATTAGACACGTTCTCGCGTTCCGTGAGTGTACATATCAAGAAGACATTTAAAAAGGCAACGCATCCACATTTGCGGCACAGTTGTTAATTTGCAGTAAGAGTGAAGCGGGATACACTTGGATATTGGGGTATAAATTGTTCAGTGTTTGCGAGGTTCGTACCTGCGCCGCTTGATGGCGCCGCCACTCTGGCCCAAGTTTGCTTCACCGATGATCCTGCAATCTGTTAAGGTTGAAAAGTTTGCGGAGAAACTACTACTCCTTTATGAGTCTTTGTCACGTGCGTTGCTTGACAGCGTTTCTTGGTTTCGTCGCATTGCTCAGTAAGTGGAGGCAAAACAAGAATGCACTTTATGATGGACTGAAGTATTCTTAGCGCTCTTTATGGAGAATGACAGCGAATTTGCGGCACGACACGTTATCTCGCCACTTTACTGTTTCAAAGTCCACCTTATTTCGAGAAATAACAGAGCCGTAGAATGAAAGCAGTAAAAGGAAACACATCGTTTATAACCAAAAGAACCCGACATGTATTCCTACACGTTAATAAACGAATAGCTACGGTTTATTCAAGGAATACCTGCTGCGTGTGCTAATGAAAGTATAATTAATCAGGAAAACAAAGCAACTCAAGATAGGGTGACGTGTCTTGATTGGGAATGAGAGACACCGAAAATATGGAAATATTTATGCATTGCAGAACGCATGGAACGAATAGACCATTGCGGCATTTTACGCAAGCAGTATTCTCCCCGGAGAGAAGTGTTGTTCGTGTAAAGAAAAAAAAAACGACATTGTTCTTGTATAACAGATAGCCAGTTCAGCTAGTAAAGCTAATAACATGCCCATACAGCTTCACCAAAATGGAATGGCTTCTGTCGCTGCCAATATTCGTGAGTGCGTGCGGAGTCATCGAGACGTGAGCTTTTTTTTTATTGCTATAAAGACTGGCTCTTAAGGCATAATTCTTGATACGTATGCGTGTATTATATATGTGCACTGGAAGTCCAGTGCATTTTATAAATTGAAGCAGTGTTTTGTGGAATCTGATATGTATCCAGTGGCCATACCTGGTCTTGACATTATAGCGCACGCCGGCTTTCCTATTGTAAACCTGGACATGTCACTGATGTCAAGTGATGTTGCTCCTTGAGATAACTCACGAGCAAATTGGCGATGCTCATGCGCAATTTTCGTAAACCGTACAGTGCATGGAAGAATGATAATGGGCGTATGGCGTTAGAATTGGCGACTGATGGCGTCTGTCTAAGGTGCTTCCGCAGACCCACCTCGTTTCGTGGTTGTGCTAAAGCGGTAAATCGCGTAGTGATGCATCGCCCCAAAAAATGTCATGTTTCGACTCTACATAAATGTTCGCTATGTTTGGTGACATCGCCTGGCAGCAGCGACGACGACGACTGCATCGTGGGTGGCCGGCAGCGCGCGCCGGCCTGCGCCACCAGCAGCAGGTATTCCTCGGTGGCATCCAAGACGCACCCTCCCGCCGGCCGGCCCAAGTCGTCGCGACCGCAGACGCGCATCACCGACCTGGTGCAGTCGATCGAGTCGCAGCTGCTCAACCGGTCGGCACGACCTCCGATGGGCGCCGTGAACTACCGTCAACGAGGGTGCCCACCGCAAGGAGTCCGGGGTGAGGATTCTGCCAGTGGCTCCGCTAAGCGCTGAGCGACACATTGACGACTGCGCGACTCCTGTGGAAGTCCCTGGGCATCTATATTTCACGAAGACGAGAAACACGACGCTAAATAGATACACTAGATACATGCGCACTCTTGCGTGCGCACAAAGATTTCAGGTATTGATAGTCACGCCTCCAATTAACTTCCACCCACCTCGCGCACACGCGTGTACATGCAGATAGTTCTTCGGGACTCAAGTGAACATGAATTTCGGCCGGAAATGGGAGTCGAAAGATAGTCAACAGGAAGCTTTACCTCTTGCCTTGCCTACTAATAAACATGTCTCGATAAAAAAAAAGGACTCACAAGAATGTCTTTTTCAAAGGGAATGTGGCGGCATTCTAAATAACCTTATTAGTCGTATTAGGACAGTGAAACAAGAAAGAAGCGGCAGTTCGGGAGTCACGAATAACGTGAAATGTATTGCAGGCTAACTTTGAATGTAACAGGAGTGTAATAAATTAGTTGGTCTCCGGTCGATTTATGAATCTGACAGGAGAAGGCCATCAAGGCTCAAATGTAGCCGTTAATAACGCAGACACCGTAAGTGGCATTGTAAGAAAGAATTGAAGCCTATTCCGCGCTATCGTCATGCTGCTTCTCGTGAACTGGTGACGATCGAATGACACCGGCGACTTCGTCATATTGTAAGGAGAAGGGCTCCTGAACGATAGTGAATCGATTCACGGCTCTTTTCCGGCAGAAACTTTCCTGCACATTCGTGGGAAGAACGCACTAAAGTGATCGATAAATCTCGCAACATTCTGTCAAATGTTTTATATATTGCACAGAAACAGGGTGTAAGGCATTTAGAAGTGCTTTATAGCACCTACATTTCTCTATGTGCACCAAGTAATATTTGCGGCAACTATTTAATAGAAACCTATCTAAATAAAGCAAAATTCATTTAGGACTATTATTGATTTTTTGCTGTTTTGTATATTTGTGTAACCCGCATTATTCATGTATGTAAGCACTATGAATTATGTAACCTGCATATGTATCTATTTCAGATTTGTTCTAACTGTTATTGTAATGAATTATTGTATATGTTCTATTGCTATCGCTGCCTCCGCCTGATGTATAAACAGGGGGTGAGGACCTAGTCAAGTCCGATAGTCGCTTTTACGCTCGCTCTCTCCATCAACATTGTGTTGGTGGACTTGATAGTAGGGGTTCTAACCCTATGCATGGCTAGCCCTGCCGTGGCAGACAGAATGCTAATATGTGACATTCTTTGTTTCTTTTATTTTTTTCCAGGAGAAAGTCGAGGCTTCAGTTCTCAACTCTGGCGACCAAGGAATTGCCACGTGAGTGGGTTTGGGTCTCTTGCTCTCAACGACAAGAAAAGACAAAAACGAGAAAAGATATAGAAAAGTCTACTGTTAAGCTGTTTATTGGACGGCACTCGGCGACAATGCACTATGGCGACAGTCAAGGCAAAAGCACGGGCTCCGAGCGCGAGCGGCGTTTAGAAGAGGACGACCCACTAGGAGCCGCTCGAGAGCGCAACCGTTAAGCAGCACCAATTGCTTCGCCACAATTACCCCGGGTACGAAAAGGGAGCCGTCCGGCGACCTAACAGCTCGTTACTATGAGTGGGTCATAGTAGGCCTTAAGGCGCTCCACGTTGACTATGTCGCGCCCTCGACGGCGCATGTCCGAAGCTGGTTCGATGGGTTCGATCAGGTAGTTGACCGGGGATGTGCGCTCGACGACCCGGTAGGGGCCTTCGTATTTCGGCAGTAGTTTTGAGGAGAGGCCGGTTGCAGTGGTAGGGACCGAGAGCCATACGAGCGCTCCGGGAAGGAACGTGGACTCAGAAGTGGTGGTGCCACCGCGAAGGCTCTTCTGCCGCTCTTGTTCGTGCGTTGTAAAGGCCTTTGCAAGCTCGCGACACTCTTCAGCAAGCCTGGCTGTGTCAGAAATAGGCGCACAATCAGATGGATCCGGCTTGTAGGGTAGTATCGTGTCAATGGTGTGCAACGGGTGCCTTCCGTACAACAGAAAGAAGGGTGAAAACCCAGTAGTGCTCTGAGGGGCGGTATTATAGGCGTAGGTGACGAAGGGCAGAATGGCATCCCAATTTGTGTGATCGGCAGCGACGTACATTGAGAGCATGTCGCCGAGCGTGCGGTTGAAGCGTTCGGTTAGGCCATTCGTCTGCGGGTGGTAAGCAGTAGTTTTGCGATGAACAGCATGGCACTCTTTGAGAATGGCTTCGGCGACTTCCGACAAGAAGACACGGCCTCGATCGCTGAGAAGCTCCTGGGGTGGACCGTGACGCAGCATGAATCGATGTAGCAGGAAGGAGGCAACATCACGCGCTGTAGCCGCTGGGAGGGCAGCGGTTTCGGCGTACCGCGTTAGATGGTCCACGGCGACGATGGCCCAACGGTTACCAGCCGACGTCAGAGGAAGTGGTCCATACAAATCGATGCCCACGCGCCCAAACGGACGGTTAGGGCAAGGTAATGGTTGTAGACCGACTGGTGACACGTGCGTTGAAGGTTTTCGGCGTTGGCAATCGAGGCAGGAGCGGACGAACTTCTGCACGTAGCGGTACATCCCTCGCCAGAAGTATCGTTGTCGAATGCGGTGGTAAGTTTTGGATACCCCAGAGTGCGCGCATTGCGGATCAGAGTGGAAGGACTCGCATATTTCAGCACGCAGACTTCGGGGTATCACAAGTAGCCACTGGCGGCCGTCGGCGTTGTAATTGCGTCGGTGCAGTAGGTCGTCACGAATGGCGAAATGGTGGGCTTGACGACGCAACGCGCGAGTAGTTGGTGTTGTCGACGGATCAGTGAGCAAGTCTATTAGCGAAGCGATCCATTTATCCTTGCGCTGCTCGGTAGCGATGGTGTGAACATCGATAGAAGAAACAGCAGTGTGAGACACTGAGCAGGAGGCATTGTCGTCAGGCAAGGGGGAGCGCGAGAGGGCGTCGGCGTCAGCATGCTGACGTCCGTTGCGGTACAGCACGCGGATGTCGTAGTCTTGCAGGCGAAGTGCCAAACGGGCGAGACGGCCCGAGGGATCCTTCAGTGACGACAGCCAGCACAGTGCGTGGTGATCGGTGACGACATCAAATGGGCGACCATACAAATAAGGTCGGAATTTTGTAAGGGCCCAGATGATCGCCAGGCACTCTTTTTCCGTGACAGTGTAATTGGTCTCGGCTCTAGTAAGTGTACGACTTGCGTAGGCGACGACATATTCGGGGAACCCTGGTTTGCGTTGCGCAAGAACAGCACCGAGGCCTACACCGCTGGCGTCCGTGTGTACCTCCGTTGGGGCCGTAGGGTCGTAGTGGCGTAGTATGGGAGGAGACGTCAACAAACGACGGAGCTTTGCGAACGCGTCGTCGCATTCGGACGACCACGAATGTAGGGGTCCGTTACTTCCAAGGAGCTTCGTCAGCGGCGATATGATGGTGGCAAAGTTGCGTATGAAACGTCGAAATAGGAGCACAGTCCTACGAAACTGCGCAGTTCTTTGACGGACGTTGGTTTGGGAAATTCGGCCACGGCCCGAAGCTTGGCCGGATCGGGAAGGATGCCGTCCTTGGACACGACGTAGCCTAGGATTGTCAGCTGCCGTGCTGCAAATCGGCACTTCTTCAGGTTCAGTTGGAGGCCGGCGTTGGTCAAACGCGTCAAAACATGCCGCAAACGTTGAAGATGCGTGGAGAAGTCCGGAGCGAAAACGACGACGTCGTCCAGGTAACACAAGCACGTGTGCCATTTCAAGTTGCGCAGAACGGTGTCCATCATGCGCTCGAAGGTCGCGGGCGCATTGCACAGACCAAACGGGATGACGTTGAACTCGTACAAGCCGTCGGGCGTGACAAAGGCTGTCTTCGGTCGAGCGTCATCAGCCATGGGTACTTGCCAGTACCCCGAGCGCAAATCGAGAGATGAAAAGTATTCTGCTCCTTGGAGGCTGTCAATCGAGTCGTCGATTCGCGGCAGTGGATAAACATCCTTCCGAGTGATCTTGTTGAGCCTTCGGTAGTCCACACAGAAGCGCACAGAACCGTCCTTCTTGGCAACGAGAACAACAGGAGACGCCCACGGGCTGTCCGAGGGTCGAATAACGCCGCGTCGAAGCATATCGTCCACTTGCTCATTAATTACCCGACGTTCTGTGGGAGACACGCGATATGGACGTTGCCGCAGTGGTGGTTGGGCGCCAGTGTCGATGCGATGCGTAACAGCGGACGTGCGGCCGAGAGAAGTTTGCCCGACATCGAAAGAAGAACGAAATTCTTCCAACAGGCACAGAAGCTGGGAACGCTGGACAGACGTAAGGTCGTCAGCAATGGAGGGACCAAATACATCCGCGGGGGAGGAATCAGACGTGGAAACGGCACTGATGGTACGGGAACTGGTGCAGTGCGAGTCATCGGGTGCGTCCAGAACTTGTGCGTCTTCGAGGGGCTCCACTCTGCCGAGACATTCCCCTCGCACCAACGTAACAATGTGCGGGGATGGGTTGGTAACAAAAATAGCGGCGCTACCCTGAGTGACTTGCACGGTCGCGAAAGGTACCAGCAACCCTTTCCTAGTGCAAACGCGGTAAGATGGTGAAAGGAGTGCAATTGTGTCGCAGAGACCGGCGCAGTAAACTGGCACAGCCGTCGACGAGTTCGGAGGAACTTTGGTATCGTCTTTGACGAGGGTCTTGGGGAATGCCGATGGACTGTCTGCCGGCGTCAAATGTGAGAACGGTGAGAGTTCGAGGGCGGCTGGTGCGCAGTGAATTATGGCGTCGTGGCGGGAGAGAAAATCCCATCCTAGAATGACGTCGTGGTAGCATGCAGCAATTATGATGAACTCGACGTCGTACAGAACGTCCTGAATGACGACGCGAGAGGTGCATACTGCTGTAGGCCTAATACTCTGGGAGCTGGCGGTACGGAGGGACATCCCAGAAAGTGGCGTCGTCACTTTCCGAAGTAAGCGGCTAAGTTTTGCGTCCATAACGGATACGGCGGCTCCAGTGTCGACAAGGGCAGATGCGCGAACACCGTCCACAAACACGTCTATGACATTCGATGGACTTCGCTGAGGGCTTTTACAGTTCGATAGCGTCGCAGCCCTTGCCTCGTGGACTGCGACGACTAGTTTTCCTGCTCTCGTGCGACAGAACGTGGCCGCATTGGTGATAGTGAGCGACGGCATGGAGACGGAGAGCGGCGAGTGGATGGAGCTGGGCGTGACGTCGGCGACATAGGCAGGTCGTAGAATGCACGGCTGGACTGGCTGGTGGTGGTTGACGCGACTCGAGGTGGCTGCACGCGATGGCAGTAACGGGCCACGTGACCGGCATAACCGCAGGCAAAGCAGATGGGCCGATTGTCGGGTGTGCGCCATCGGTTCGCCGGGGCAGGTCCCACCCACGTCGCAGGATGCGATTGACGGGGCGGCTGCTGAAATGACTGCAAGGTGGGTTGCAGTCGGGGCCTAGGGATGACGGCAGCATACGTAGCCGGCACGCCCGCGTCGAAGGACGGAGGTCTAGCGGCGGCTTCGGCGTAACTCAACGGTGCAGCCGTAGGGATTGCCGGGTGCGTCCTGGCGACAACCTGAGCGTAACTCTGTGGCGCAGGAGCCGGAGGTTGCTGGTGGTACTCAGGCATCACCTCCGCGATTTCCTGCTCAATCGCTCGGCGGATGGGAGGAAGAAGGGTCGTCGACGACTGTTGAACGTGCGGCGGGTGGGCGAAGGCCAGGAGAGAGAACTGGCGTGCGATTTCCTCGCGCACGAATGCCTTTATTTCTGCCAGCAGCGTGGCCTGGTCAGGTATGGCCGCCAAGCCAGCAAGCTCTTCGTCGCGTGTTGGAGAGCGACAGGTCATCGAACGTTGCCGGCGGAGCTCCTCGTAGCTCTGGCACAGTGTGATGACCTCGGCCACGGTGGAAGGGTTTTTAGCGAGCAACATGGTGAATGCATCGTCGTCAATGCCCTTCATAATGTTCCGGATCTTGTCAGACTCGGACATGGTGCCGTTTATTTATTTATTTATTTTGTTACCCTCAATCGCCGAAGCTTTACAGAGGGGAGTGGGTTACAACATGAAAAATACAAAACAACGAAAAAAAACGTGCTATTTTATACATGAACAAGACTAAAGCAAAAAACATCTCTACTCAATGAAACGCAACAAAAGTGAAACGTAAAAATAAGCAAATCACAAGAAGCAAATAGTGAATGTGGTAAAATTATACAGTACTAGCAAGAAAGTGTAAAAGTAAGAGAAATAACACGCACACAGAAAAAATCAAGAATCCACTGGAAAACGCTGGCATCTTGACACGTGGAGACAAATTCGTAGGGAGGGGGAATAGATCGGATGACTAGGGAGAGCTATCACGAAATAGGTGAACTGATAAAGAATGACGAAAGAGGGAGTGATCAGAGATGGAAACGATGTCACCTGGTAGCTGATTCCAATCGTTTGATGTGACCGGTATGAAGGAGCAAGAAAATGTGTTTGTGTAGCAGAAAGTACCTTTAACCTTGTGTTCGTGGTCGATCCGAGAGGAGTGATATGTAGGAGGCGTAATGAGCTCGTTACGCAGTGATGGATGATGGTAGGTCTTATGGAAAGACAAAGGCGGAAGTACTTGCGACGCAGTGATAGAGGTGGCAGTGACAAATGTGCTTCATTGCTGTTACGCTTGATGTACGGTGATAATCCGATAGAATAAAACGTGCAGCGTTATTTTGAATTAGCTCAAGGTGCCTAATCAAGTTTTCGTGGTGAGGGTTCCAGATTGCAGCAGCGTACTCCAATTTCGAGCGCACGAGGGTTTTATAAAGAAGCATCTTCAAGGAAAGTGGGGCGTTGCTAAAATTTCGACGTATGTATCCCAATGTACGGTTAGCACTGTTCGTGATGACGTTAATATGGGCATTCCATGTTAGATTGAAAGAAATGGTAACGCCTAAGTACCGGTATGACGACACGTGGTCAAGATAAACATCACCCAGTTTGTATGTTGAGGAGTTATTAAACTGGCGGGAGACGGTCATTAGCTTGCATTTTTTGGGATTTAATTTCATAAGCCATTTATCGCACCACACTCGCCGCCATGGCTGCGATTGGCGCTGACTAACACTCCTAGGTTTAATCAACATATATACCCCAGAAAGTGGACGGGAGGATGACCGCCGCCGTAGCTCAGTGGTAGAGCATCGGACGCGTTATTCGAAGGTCGCAGGTTCGGTCCCTGCCGGCGGCAAGTCATCTTTTCGTCCACTTTACTTTCTTCACATTTGCATTCTAAATACTACAGATAACACCCCCTGTACTTTCCTTGGCGTTATTGTCTGTTAGTTCTCACCAATTCCTAATGTTATTTAAGTCTGTCTGCAAGATGCTCCTATCATCATCGGTACGTATTTCTCTGTAAAGCACACAGTCGTCGGCATATAAATGAACGGATGAAGAACGCAGTCAGGGAGGTCATTAATATATATTAAAAAACAGCAGAGGTCCCAGAACTGAGCCCTGCGGTACACCCGATGTTACACTTACTTCCGGCGAGTCATGACCGTTAACAGTGACGTACTGAAGACGGTTTGTTAGAAAGTAGTCGAGCCATGCCAGTACATTCGAGTCAAGGTTGAGAGAGGAGAGCTTATGCATTAGTAAAGCGTGATTGACTTTTTCAAATGCTTTTGCAAAATCCAGGAAAATGCAGTCAATTTGAGATTGTTTATCAAGAATGGTATGCAGGTGATGAGTGAAAAGAAGCAACTGGGTTTCACAGGAAAACGTACGCCTAAAACCATGTTGGGCCGATGTAAAAAATGAATTCGGTTCTAAAAATTTCGCAATATGTGAGTGCAGTACATGTTCCATTAGTTTACACGGAATGCTCGTTAGTGAAATGGGCCGATAGTTAAGAGCGGAGTGTTTATTACCAGACTTGTGTATCGGCACAACCTTACCGACCTTCCAGTCGAGCGGCAAGGTTGCTTGGTCAAGTGACTGCTGGAAAATCTTACACAAGAAGAGAGACGAATATGCGCTTGTTTGTTTGAGAAACTTTGAGTTGATACCGTCAGTCCCACATGATGAGGATGTTTTTAAGGTGTCAATTAACTTCGCAATTCCTGCAGAATCAAAAGTGATAGGAAACATTGAGCGGTAGTCACGGCACACAACTGCGTCAACAGGTGCAGCAGTGTTTCCCGAGAAATTGGCTGAAAAAATATTGTTAAATAACGCGGCACATTCAGATGCTGGTAGCGGCTCACCAGAGTCATCGTTGATTGATAAATCCGCATTTTGGTTAGAATTGATAACATTCCAAAATTGCCGGGGGTTCCTTGATAACAATTCAGGCAACGTATGCGTTTGGAAACGATTCTTAGCAGCACGCACAGCTTCCACGTATTCTGCCTCAGCATTTTGATACGCTACCCAGCAATCTCTAGTATTTGCAACTTGGCTGTGCGGAAAAGGCGCTTTTTTCTATTAGACAAACGTTTGAGATGCGTGTTATACCACGGTCTTTTTGTGTTGTTCCGTATGCGTCGAAGGGGAATGTGCGCATTGGTGAGATTAGTAACTAAGTTTTGAAAAGATCCCAGTTCTCTTGTACACTTCTCTCTTCAAAATTGCAACAAAATGTGTCTAAGTACGCGCACATATCTTGGTTAATGGCGTCAAAATCTGCATTGCGGTAGTCCCGGATGTACTTGTCTTCTTCAGTTCCACGTGAAAAAGACATGGTGATGTCGAAATGTAACACCAAATGGTCGCTCAGACCAGGAAGATAGATAATTGGGGATATGAAGTCTGGATGTGTTGACAAAACTAGGTCTAATGTATTAGACGATTCAACAGTTACCCTTGTTGGTTTCGTTACAACCTGGGTGAAGTTAAAACAATTACAAAAATCTAGGAACTGTTGGGATTGTGTTGAAAAGGGGTCGAGCAGAGGAACACCAGTGTGCCAGGTGATGTTAGGAAAATTCATGTCACCAAAAAGAAAAATTGGTGACGAAGGATACCGAGTGACGACATAGCCGAGAACGTCATGCAATTCATCGACGAATGACGATGTATAGTTTGGAGGACGATAGCATACGCCTAATATAATCTTTGTGTGCTTACTTGAAATACCAACCCAGACTGTTTCCAGAGAGGACACAACTTCTACTTGAAAAGAGGAAATTGTTTGCGATACGGCTATCAATACACCACCACCCTGTCTATCCTCTCTATCGCACCGATACACGTCATATGTGACGTCAGTCTGGAAAATTTGTATTCTTACACAAGTCCAGGACGTCTTCGATATAACTGGTGAAAGATTCACCGGCCTGCGGAGCTCGTTCGCGTAAGCGCTGTTCTGCTTGCAGCTTACGAACTGCAGGGTGGCCAAAAACGTTGATGACGGCGGTTTTGAAATCAGACCAAGTAGCAAAATCGGACGCGTGGTTGTTGTACCACAAACTTGCTACTCCCGCGAGGTAGAAGACTAAGTTGCTCAACTTGCCTGCTTCGTCCCATTTGTTGGGTACGCTCACGCGCTCGTAAATTGCGAGCCAGTCCTCCACGGCTCCCCGGGCTGATCTTTTCCACTGTTTGTGGAGCTGCCCAAAGCCCCTGGTCGTAGACCCTATTCCCAATCCTTCCCTTTCCTCGTGGGAGGCCGCTCTTCGGGCCACTGGCTCGGACGACCAGCGGACGCTGGTGAACCGGGCCTGCCTAGAGATGTCGGCCAGGGGGCTCCCGGACGTCTAGGAGCCCAACCACACTCACTTTGAATATTTCAAATAAAGTTGTATCCATCCATCCATCAATCCACGTCGGTACCATCGGCGCCAGTGAAGATAGGTGGATCGCGGATGCGTGGGACACCGGGACATGTGGTCGGTGTGGGAGGCGGCGTTTGCTGAGCGGCGTCTTGGGGCATGGTAGATGGCAGAGTACGGGAACGAAGCTCCAGGGGCATTGAATGGGAGCACAGCACTCTCCACCAATTTGTTAAGCTGTTTATTGGACGGCACTCGGCGACAATGCACTATGGCGACAGTCAAGGCAAAAGCACGGGCTCCGAGCGCGAGCGGCGTTTAGAAGAGGACGACCCACTAGGAGCCGCTGGAGAGCGCAACCGTTAAGCAGCACCAATTGCTTCGCCACACTACAAACACCGGGATGTTTGGTTACTCGGAAATGCGCGCAGGACGCACTGTCGAGATGGTTGTTTGGACCAGCGTGTTTTCGTGTTTCAGTTTAGCATCTCTAGTGGTTAGTGCGTGATAGCGTATAAAATAAAACACCTACGGGACGTGCCTGTAGAGTGTCATGTCACCATGGAGGAAGGGAAAAAAAAGGAGGGAGCGTTGTGCAATGCAGTTGAAGCCCACTGTGTCGGCCCAACACGTGATCAAAGCGTCATAGCGCCCGGTGTGTTTTAGTACTCCTGGTGGCGTTCTGCTATGGTGGCTAGTTCTGTCTTTGAACCTCCTCCGCGAGCCGGACGGTCTGCTCCGAACAAGCGCGTTTCGACTAAAATGTACCGGGCGCCATACCTCGAAGTCTTGGCGGATCTGTTTTTTTTTTTTTTTGCGTGATCTTGACGCAAAATGGGTCAGGTGTTATGCCGACACTGCAGGCTTCAAAACAAGTCGGCATGCCAAGGCTGCCTGCGTGACGTAATGCTCCCTCCTTTCTTTTTCCTTACTCCATGCATATAACCCACTATATTAATATATTGGCTGAAATTTACGTTCTAGAACGTTCGGTGTATCTACATACGCGCATCCCGCGACGAGGGAAACCCAATTTCGGTATTACGATTTGGCATGGTATAAGTTTTCTCGGTGTGTACAATCCTCCGTGTCGGCTTTACATCTTGTCCTAGAGAGAGAGAGTTTATTAAGCTGCCATGAAGTTCAGCGCGGCCTTCACAGAAACTGTTATTTTACATTTGTTTTGCACTGCCGTTACCACGCATTCCTATGGTTCAGATGTATTCTCATTCTGCAAGCATTGCTGCTGAGCGCTGTGGTTAAGACACTCGTTTTCGGAACGTTTAGCCCACGTTATAAACACAACACCAACAAGAAAGTTGAGTTTGTTTTATGCATTTCTTTACTTATAGCGATGTTCGTCTTAAACAATACAGACACGGACGTACGGACACTTTTCTAGTTCTGTTGGCACAGAGATGCTTACGCATTTATTAAACAATGAAACGAAAGGAAGGACGTTGATAGGCTACAAGAGCAGTGGGTAATAAAAAAAAAACTGAGTCCACAGTACTAGAAAGTTCCTGAACTAGTTGAAGGTGCTCGTAGGAAATACAAACACTTGAAGGGATCGAGTAACGAAGTGCTACTCGGATCAAACGTATACAGCTTTAAATGCATGCGAACCGGTTAATTAAACGTTATGAAAGTGCTCGTCAGCAAAGCGCCTTGCAGCAGAGCGATTACGTGCCTGCCCGGTAAATCATCAAAACGTGGACACTTCTACCACGCTACTCAGATTAAAATGTTTCCGGGATCGGCCTGATGTTCATTACGCCATAACTGTGATTTGTAGATTACTGCTGCTGCAGTGGGGACTTGTTATTCGGCAAGAATGAGGCGGTTTAGATGCGCCAGAGCATGAAAAGAAAAAAAAAATGCAGGGGAATACTCCATTCATTAAAGCAGATAATGCAGGCTTATATTCTTCACCCTGTGGTTAGGTACCACATGCTGTTTCACTGAGTGCACGTACGTAGAGGACATATCGGGCCACAGACTTACTTGTACAGGACAGATGACGCTACATATAAGCCGAATAATTATACTAGTGGCTTTTATCTAGAGGCATTAGGATCGTTTAGAAGGCTTCAATTTAATATATAATAATATCTGGGGTTTAACGTCCCAAAACCACCATATGATTATGAGAGACGCCGTAGTGGAGGGCTCCGGAAATTTCGACCACCTGGGGTTTTTAACGTGCACCTAAATCTAAGTACACGGGCCTCAAACATTTTCGCCTCCACCGAAAATGCAGCCGCCGCGGCCGGGATTTGATCCCGCGACCTTCGGGTCCGCAGTCGAGTGCCATAACCACTAGACCACCGTAGCGGGGCTTCGATTTAATAAGAGGACAGACATCATGCCGAACGGTAGTGATTGCAGGCATATACCCGTAAGTTTACAAAGCTGACAAAGCTGCGGTGTGTTGTTTTGTCTATTTTTCAGGGACCTTGTTGGAACAGCGAGAACTGCAGCGTCCTCAACAGGTATCATACCATTAAATGTTCGGAGTGCTCTCACACTAACGTGTATCGGCAACAGAAGAGTGTAAACGGAGGGATTTGTAAATGAGGTTACCGCCTGCAGTTACCAGACAATCGTTTATTTATTAAAGACTATGGCCTTTGACGAGAAGCCGGCGTGGGAGTAGTTGCCTAACTGCTCGAAACACATAAATAGCTACGGATTTGTAATTTGCGTTTCACATCTCCATTTGCGATTTATCTCTACATAATGGTTTGTCTGTGTAAGCAGGTATTATTGGCAATTTCGTCTTTCCGCAGGCGCAGACAGAAAAGGACTGCCGAGCCTGTTGAGTGATTGCCTGGACGACGACGAGAGCTTGGAGGAACTCAGTTAGAGGAGCCAAATTTTCACTTGTGCGACCGCCATTAAAATTGACCGTTGATGTTTCATCACCTTATCCCGTGTCTTCTACGGTCATGTTTGAGCCATTCCTCGAGCGATCATGACATCATCCGTTTTAAGCCGAGGAACTTGGAGCCTATCAAGAGGCTCTAATATTAGGAAATCATTATTTTGTCCTTTCTTTATTTTAATGCACTAATGCGCATTTTTGGGCTGCCCGTCTGTCGGCTGGCGAAAAAGCCCGACAGCGCTCGGAAAGTCACGCTCGCTGAATTGAATATTCCTGTCATAGTTAACAAAAAAGGCTATGTATGTATGTATGTATGTATGTATGTATGTATGTATGTATGTATGTATGTATGTATGTATGCATGTATGCATGTATGTATGTATGTATGTATGTATGTATGTATGTATGTATGTATGTATGTATGTATGTATGTATGTATGTATGTATGTGTATGCATGCATGCATGTATATACTCGCCATGTTCAGCGCAAAAAACGAACACGAAAACACAAGGAAGTGCACGACACAAGCGCTGAACATGGCGAGTACGTTCCAACTAGCCCAATTTGCCACCTTACTTCAGTGCATGTATATAGGCCTGACTGGCTGCCCAGGCGGCGCTGCGAAAACGGTGCTAAAAAGCGCCCCCTACGACAAGTTCTTTAGTTTCGAGTAGTCAGACTGGCGGCCGCATGCAGCACTAAGCTCAGATGCGCAATGGAGCCGCCGCTGTCGGTTGTGCTGCGCTTTGGATCTCGGCCAGTTTCTGGCGTGGCTGAGTTCTTCAGGCCAAGCAATCTGCGTAAACGCAAGAAGCTCGTCAACGTCAAGTATGTTTACGACGTGTAGGAGATTGAAGGAACCATTTCGGCGCGCTGCAACTCGCAAGTGCAGCGAATCTCATACGACGTTGAACTCGAGTTAAGTTTTACGAGGCATGCTCGCGCGATTAACGACAGTGCATAAACGAAAAGATTGCTGTTAAGAAAGCCGACATGATTTGCATTACACGACGAAACGGAATCAAGAAAGGTCCAGTGACGAAGGCTAGCCGTCGGCGGCCCGAATGAGCGCATTCGCGTCGTGTGCCGTTTTCTGCCGCATTAAGTCGCAAACACACTTTTTCCCCATGCACGGTCGTAATTTTCAACATTTGCTTCTAGGGAATTCGTCAAATTCTGTCAGCGTGCGGTGGCGGTCGAGAAGCGACGGCGTGCAATGTTTACAGCCGGCCGCTGGAAGCAGCCAGCTGTAAGCTGCCGGAAAGCTGCCGGAAAAATCGTAGGCACATACGCATGGTGACTCATGGCATCGTTTTTCTCGTTTCGCACGAAATGCCGGCTGCATATCCTCGTGATCGCCGTCGGCAGCCACGGCGTGCCGTCTGGACTGCACACAGGGAATATATACATATATAAACGCGTGCATGCGCGTACGAAAAGTAATCAGCACGTTACGTTGCAAACCACGTTTTGCTCGCGTACTCACTTCACGCGTCGGACGGCACGTATCCAGCGGTTCCGTCGCTCCACTTCGTACGGCTTTCAGGGGAACCAGTAAAACCGCACATTAGGATCCTTACCCCCATGTTCGAGGCAATTAACCACGCAACAATAACGGCGGCGACCGCGCTTCGGGACCGCACGCTGCTCAGAGCCGTCGCCCGGACCACCTGCTTTCGGCACGGTTTGTTGAAGCAGGGATCGCTCGTCAAACATGTCAGACTCTGCAGGCATAGCGGACAAGTTCCTGCGTACGTTTTAAGCACTTTTTGAGCCTGAAAACTAGGCGCAAAATTAAGTAAAACGCTTAAAGCAACTGAGAACTGCGTAACTCGCCGGTCGGCATCCATTTTTGACTACCCAAGCAACTTCGGCGCACGCCACCAGACTCCGCCACAGTACTCAAAACTCCAGCGCGTCAGCCCTATACGTACGCATGTATGTACGCATGTATGCGCGCAGGGAGGCAGGGAACTTATCCGTTGTGTTTTGACCATGTTTGCCCTTGGAGGGGGGAAGAGAAGGGAAGTCAACTTCTTGGCGTGTGGGAGGTGGCTGCTCCCTTGAACCCCGCTGGTGCCGCCCCTGTTCCTAGATTTCATTAACACTGGCAGCAATTGTCTACTTCAGGGGTAATATGTACCGTCAGTTAAGTAAACTGTCCATTTCAACGAGCGCCGATTGGCCACAGTCCGAGAGCGAGTGAAGACCTGCGCTGGTGACCAAGCTCTCCCTCTGTGCCCCATGAAGACCCGCTTAAGTGGACAGTTTAAGAAAGTTGGAGGACGCTTGAGCTTCGCCTTCAAAAGTACAACACGATAGCGTAATCGGGCCCCGTTCGCATCGCCTTCTCAATCGCTGGCCTGACTTCGCTTTGCGGTTGACACCTAAGGAAAGGAGCGCCTGTTCGCCTTTAAATCGGCCCTTTCAAACTATTGCAGAATGCCTACTGCAAGTGCATTTGCGAAGTGCCCACTACGACAAAAATCTTCCTCTTAGCGAGGTACCCACTACGCGACCGTAAGGCAATACGCGCAGCTGCAAAGGTCGTTGATGCTGTTGTTGATAATGATAACTATGCTTGTGTGCTTTGTAACTGGTGGGCCTTTAAACCGACTAACTCGTCGCGCAATTCACATGCTTTCACGTCTGGTGTGATTCTACGCTTCTTCCACGCAATATTACACGCTGGTAATGCCATTCCTCGCGCTACATAACGTTCGTATACTGTTTTACAGCGACAGCTGTTATGAGACTACTGCAACGGCCGTTCTTTGCGCCGTAGTTGTCTGCCGCCGCCGCCGGTGTCCGTAACCGCTATCGTGCGAAATAAACGATATCCAGGATGGAACAGGGTTGGAACCTGGGCCCTCTGTGTGGCAGCCCTGCACTCTACCAAAAAGCCATGAGGAATTCTTCAAACTCAATTGCGAAAATACCTTATACAGGCTTCATGTCGGGATGGAACCGTATTAACATATGTAATATAGCGTGGTAGAAGAGCAAAATAACAACCAGGCGTCACACAATGCGAATTGCGCAACGAGTGCGTCGCTGAATGCTTCCAACCTATTACAAAGAGCTCTGCCATAATTCTTTTATAGTCATCAGCCACAGCATCAACAAAGTGCGCACAATGCCTTACAGATGTGTAGCGGGTGCCTCGCTTCTCCGCAGAATAACGAATAATGGCTTAGTAGGTACTTCCCAACTTCACAAAAATTATGATTTATGACGCAGTGGGTACATTGCCAAGTTGCAGGTGTACTTGTATTGGTAGCCCCAAGAGAGTTTACGATGGCCTCTAAGAAATGCCGCTCTTCCAGCTTTCGCTGTGACTGTGCTGCGATTTCCGCGCAAGCCTTGCATTTTATTTATTAAATGCGAAGCATTTCTTAGGGAACCTTTGGCACTTTGAGCGTTTCTATCTACGTATCTATCCATCTATCTATCTATCTATCAAGCCCCCTACGTCTGGATGCTCTCACGATGGCCTCCTTAACTTGGTGTAGACCAAAATTAGCATGGGAGGGTAAGAGGACTTGACGAATATGACTGTCGAGTCGCGACATGAATACCGTGAAAATCCTGTCGCGTACTTCGTCAAACCCTTTCCTCCAAACACGTGTGGCACATACCTGTTTACCATGGGCCGTGGTATACGGGTATGCGCCACAGGTGATTGACAGTTTACATCGACCCAGGAACGACAAGAACAGACACTGGTAATATAAATAAGAGAGCGTTAAGAAAAACTGACATCGGAAGCGTTGACCCGATGAATGGAAAGAATAAGAATTAGGATCCCAGCAGGAATCGAACCCAAGCATCTGCGTGGCAATCAGCTATTCTTCCACAGAGCCACGCCAGGTCTATAAACTGGTTTGGAAAAACAGCGTACGCTGGCGTAATGTCGGTGCAACGTCAATTGTGTTCGTGGTGCTCGCTATCTAATTTTACAAGAAAGCAATAAACACTACATATGTACTATGATACAGGCGTCATATAAGATCAACGTCTGTGCTTTCAGTGTTGGCTCTGCTTTTATAGCAGTCTAATAAACTTTACACTTGTATTCCTATGATTCAGCAAGCTATATTGAAGCATTGCTCGACCATGGTGGCATACATTATGAAAAAGTTACGTGTCATATTCACATGACTGCACCATCAATGTGCACTTAGTTTCCATAAACTGACGTATGTAATCTAACGTGAGCGATGACGTTACAACTTGCACCATAAGTTAACCTTTAAACGCCAGTGTTGTCGACGTGCCTGGTAAGCGTACGATGTGCACATAGCTACTATACACTTACAAAAACACGTCGATCCACTTCGTAAGGCTTGCCTCAAGGCCATAGAGTACGGCACAGAAGTACTCGCTGACTGCTTCGCATGAAACCGATTCCCACAACGCGTGGGATCTGCCGAATGTTTTTTTACGAAGCAATTTTGAGCACGGCCGTGGCTCTACTGGTAGAACGCCTGCTTGCCGCGAAAGAAGTCCTTGCTTCGATCCCCACTCGAGCCCAACAATCTCTTATTGCTTTCTTTGCACAAATCTCGAATTTTCGCTCACGGACAACTGATTTTCCGCTCACAACCAACGACGCCAGCACAGGAATTTCTGCCAAGCAAGCGCTTTAACGCTATCGCGTGAAACCTTGGACTACCACTTGCAGAATAACCTCTAATGTTTGCTTTATTCCTTACAAACGAGTATATAGTGTGACAACGCACGAAAATGAGCGCCACAAGTGACACTACTTGTGGACGCGATGGATACATCAAGATCACGGAATACGGTTTACAGAAATTTCACTGTGCATCCAAAGTAAGCAGTAAACTCCTCTTGTGGCATCGTTTGATCGTTTAATTCGAAATTCACGCGCGGCTAATGAAAAACAATATCACTTCCGCCACAAGGACACGGCCCGCCGTCGTATCTGTGGACGCTCGCGGTAGGCGGATAAGTGTGGTGGAAGCCACGCATCGCACCTGCGGCATCAGAATGATCGGTTGCATCTTCCCGGAAAGTGACCTTCGCCGGGCGGTGGGGACGCACATTCGCTCGACGGTTAGAATGTACAGCTTGTAGCTCCCTAGATGACACTGCGTCACGGTGCTGGTTGCCGCTTCTAGAAAGTGACCTTGTCAGGCACCACTCTCCGCTTGCCATCGACGGTACCGTGACCATGGAAACGTCGCTGCCCCAGCGATGGCTCCTTTTCCTCACTGATCGTGTGCAAGGATTTTACGCGGCTGGCTTTTCCCGTCAGCGGCGCGTGAATTTTCGTCTTCTTGGATCTGGATTTCGGGAAAGGTTCTTCGACTAGAAAAGCCTTGACGTATTTCTTTCGCATCGTCTTCGGCGTCAGAAAGACGACTCTGGGCCCTGCTGTCGCTGATTTACGAAGCACCGGCTTGTCTCGCGTGCTTTCTGTGCTAGACGATCTCGTTGGCTCTTCGACGGACTGAGTGGACGTTGTCGTCGGTGTTGCGTACTCTGTGGACTCGGTGGTGGTCCACGAAGAGGTTATTTCGCTCGGCGTTGACATGTGGTTGATGGCATCGTAGATGTCCACACCCTCTTCCGTGTAAATCTCGTGCAGCCGCTGCCTCCAAGGCTTACTCAGCATTGATAGGTAACTGGCGCCTTCTTGCCCCTTCTGGGGGCCCGTGTTGCGAGCATGAGGCCGAAGCGGCAATGACGAAGAGAGCGCCGTTTCACCACCGAAGAGTTCTTCGCGCGACTCAGTCTCTCTTCTTGGAAGGCGCATCATGAGTGTTCCCTATGTTGTCGCGTTCGGGAACGACAAAGCACTGGGACACTACCAGCGTCAAGGGAAGGATGATGACCGCACAAAGCAGCCCTAACGCCAGAGAAAGAGCCACAGCCGGCGTGCTTCTCCAAAAACTTGTAGCAGAAGAGGTTCATCGCTCTTCTTATAACGTCGTGAAGAGATCTGCAGTTGCCCGCCGTAGCGTTCTGGCGCGTTAACGGCGTCGTTTTGAGCATCCAATGCTTCGTCACATGGCTCTGCGTCATCGTCGTCAGATACGGCAGCTCCGTCCTGTTAGAGTGTAGTCGCAGGTGCGCGATGGAAATTCCCTCACCCGCACATTTTGTCAAGATAACTTCTGGCGTCAGTGCCGCGAACACGGGACTGCGTTCGGTGAGGGACCACGCCATCTGCGACAGCCTGTCTAGGAGGTCGTATCTACTCTCCCTGTACGGCATGCAAACGTAGCATTCCGCCAGAACTCCCGTGGTGGTCATGGTCATCAAAAGAGGCAAGGCCAGACAGCAAAACAACATAATGAGTGCTGCGTTCGCCAGCATAATGACGCCAGTGAACCTGTATGCATTCACCGTCGTTCCATGAGGGACTGACGCAGTTTCGAATACTGGAACCAGTGCCAAAGCCTAGGAGAGCGACTGGTTACGCAGAGAAGCACCATCGTGATAGGAACGGCGACAAGATCGACTAACGATGCTCTCGTCCACAGCTTCGTGCGATCCTCGAAACCGCGAAAAGTAGACTCTAGCTGATCGACGCTTTCCAGGGTTCGATTCAACTGAAGCTTCAGGCTTTCCGCGACAACGTCGCTAGTATTAGGACGATCGCGCCAGGCATGAACATGTCGGCCGTGGCGTTCTTGCAGCGGCGTAGCTTCGACGCGAGAGAGTCGTTGGCCGGTGCGACGAGAAGGCAATTGATGGACGCGATGCGAGCCAACGTTTCCTGCGGCAACACGTCGTACAGGAAAGCGCGAACGCCAGTTGGCCACTCCTTGGTCGCTGTCCGAAAGTTCAACGAGGAGCTCTTGCACTGCCTGCTTGACGTAGCGACGCAGCTCGGACAAAGTGAGGGCTAGCGTAGCTGGAAGACGTCGTACGGCGTCGGCGAGGGCGACTTGCGAGGCGAGCATGGTGCTGAGGTCGCCGAACAAGACCGCGACAAGCAGCCCGAGAAGGACGCAGCAGGTGAGACAGCGATTGTTTGGCCCAGTTGCTAGCCCGAGATACGGAATTCGGCCGCCCGTGATGCACGTGACGACGCCGAGGGGAACCGCAATCACGAGCACAACCACACCAGCGATGAGAAGGCCCGTGAGAAAGAAGTGGAGCCTCGGGTGTCGTCGGTACGCCAGGTCGAGGACGTCGGCCGTTGCGGCGCGCGACGAGAGGTCAAAGAGGAATGCCTCCGCGTCTCCCCGGAAGGCTGGCCGAGAAACTCGGCGATGCCGACGGCGGCGCCGCCCCACGCAGAGAGCAGGCTCGAGTGCTGCACAGGACGCGAGGATGGTGCCAGGACAGTGCGACGAGAGTCTGCCTTGCAGAGTTGCAGGGAGGCGAGAGTCCGGTAAATGGCGATGCCGAAAAGAAGTCGCCTTGACATTGCTCTGGCATGAACGACGAATGCCGGCGGCCGAACTTTTCTTCTTCTTCTGCCTTGAGAGCACGCCTGCGCGCACCCTTGATCACTTGCTCGAGCCTTACACCATGGCGCTTACTCGCATCGGGGATCGACCAACAAACCCAAAGATTGAAGGTAGGAAGATACATGAAGCCGAAATCAGAAAGAATGCCCTGACTCTGGCCGAAACGTTGGAATAAAAAGTCTTGGTGCATTCTTCCGTTATCTTGAACGATTGCAGAACATTGAATTCTTTTGAGATCTTGGTCGCAGCAAATATCGCGCCCTATATATATATATATATATAATGTGCGACGGAAAGGAACGAAAGCGGCGTTCGGGGCCAGGCACAACGACCGCGGGCTTTCAGGAAGGCGTGGTCGCCATCCAGAATGACGTTGTTGCTACTACATAACAAGGTATGGGTTCAGAGCAGCTTTCGGACACAGGGATCTTGAGCTGCCTTCACATTGTGAACGAAGTCGCAAATCACGATAAACTGCGGCTTTTGCAGTGCTCTTATTCAAAGTAATTACTGGATATAGGTACTCCTCAAGTTCCTGATACTTTCGATTATACGGACATTGCTTGCGGTCCCGTCAAATCCGAATTAATGAGCTTTTACCGTATATATATATGAAGCCGCGAAGGTTGTATCAGATTGTTTTTCTCGATTTTGAGAAAACAACACATTTTTCACAAGTGTAGCCTTTCACGCCGTGTCTTCGCAGTAGTAAAATGTTACCTGGATGAGACCTGCACAGATGCTGCGCACACAACGCAAACTGTCTGGTAGGACGTCAGAGTTCAAACATGCGAATATTGCATTTCTTCAAGGCTTCATGGGAGGCCTTCGTGCACCAACTGGGAAGCGTGATTGCATGATCATCATCCGCGTAGGTAGTGAGAAAATCTTTGTGCAAGGTGCCTGTCTCATCTTCGAGAGCAAAGAACTCAGTAGTCTACCACAACGTAATGGATGATCAGAATCTTGAGAGGTGGTTCACGGAGCAACATTGAGACAACGTCGAGACAAACAGCGTCATCGTGATGGATTACGCCAGCTACCACAGCGCGCATCTAGAAGAGGCGCCATAATTATCACTTCACGAGGTAAGTAGACACACAGCAGTGGCTCACAGAAAAGAAAAGAAAAAGAATAAACATTCCAGTTTTTCGCTGAAGAACTAAAACCTGAGCTCTTGGGTCTCGTGAGTGAGCGCTGAACATAAGTTTTCTCGGCACGGTATGGATGCCATTTTAAAGGCAGGCGGCCATGATGTCTTCAGAGCTCTGGCCTTTCACCCTGAGCTTCACCCAATCGAAGTGGTGGGGAGCCAAGCGAAGGCTACGTGGCTACCAAAAATACGACATTTACAGTGAGTGGTGTTGAAAAGCTAGCGCAAAAATGCATTGCTCGAGTGAGGGCTGAAAATTGGGGGCGTGACTGCGCTCACGTTGAAAGTGTGGGACATGAATGCTGGGAACGGGAAGGAGAAGTTGACAGCCTTGCCATTTCATCGGGCTCTGACTCGAGCATTGTTGGTGAGATATGGGAGCAGCCAGAAGTTTTTTCGACCATACTTTATGTATGTTCGTGCATGCGTTTGTATGTGTGCATACGCAAGCAAAACTGAAAAACTTCGGGGGGTTTGAACCCCCCAACCCCCCTCCACCTTGGCTACGACCGTGTGGTGAGAGCAGTGCAGACGAAATAACAGGCGTCGAGGGACAGTGAACCATTGATTTCAGCGTTTATGCTTGGTTTTCTTGCGAGTATATATCTAACTTTTAACCTTTTCCTTTATGAAACTGCAGTTGTCTCGGTAATTTCTTTGATTGATTCTCATTTTCTTTAAAGATTTTACGCCTTTGATCTGCATTACTATAGTTCGTCTTACAAGCGAGTCCATTCGTGTACGTTTTGATCTTGATCTGAGGATTGCACAAAATATCGTGTAAATGTTATTTAGTGGTCCGACATTCGAGATGCGTACGCAGTATTTAATTAGATATGCCTATTTGAGACACCGGAATATTGCACGATGGTGTCCACTTGCTCTTGCCGAACTGTAAAGGAAATGCCGTTGTCCGCCACGGGAAAGAAATACAGAAATGAAGAGTGGGGAAGAGGCGTGGCGCGTAAATACGCATAGCTGACGGAAAGGTCAACTATGCGTATATTAAAGTAAAGCAGGACTGAATGGTTCTGTCCAAAACCCGCAATGTAGAAATAACTAAGCGGTTATGTTGGTTACCCTGCGCAGCCAGTACAGTGTACGTCTGCCTGCAGGCAGAGACTACGTTTATAAGTGATACCTCGACTTAGATGTACACAGAAAAAACAACACGTTTCTGACATTTCCTTATCGCAAGAGGTTCTATATTTTCCATCAGAAGGCAGATTGTGTACGTTTCGGAAGTAGCGAACTCAACCTGCACAAAAAATTTCTGTCGGATCCGTACTAAAGGTGCTCTTAGGTGTCGGCGACCTATCGAAGCGCAGCGGTTTCTCGATTAAAAGCGACAGCTTTGCCAAGCTACTGAGTACTACTTGCGCACTAAGACAAGAGTAGCAGCTCCGAAACGGCAGCCTTTCCTTCATAACGAAGTAATGTTGTCTGAGGGCATAGTTTATGATGATTATTACTCTATTTCCAAATGATGCGAACAATTTTTGTCTCACTCTGTTTTATTGCCCTCCTCTAAATTACAATCTACCTGAGAAGAGTCACCTTTGGCTAACGGTAGAGATGATTGGCGAAAGCTTGTTCTCTAAGACACGCCGTTAGTTCATTTACACCGCTCTCGATTCACCTCAGCGCACGCTTCTTCACCCTTTAAATGACTTGATTCATTGATTGACATTTGAGTCGTTTGTTTCACTCTTGACTCACGCTTCATATCTACTCTTTATTTATGCTCACGTCACTGGATACATTCTTGACACGCTTAAGTCATTTGATTCATTCCTGAATCAACTTATTTCACTTCACTAATTCCTTACTCACACTTGTTGCTTGATTTACTCTTGGTGCACACTCAAGTCAATTTATTCGTGTTGGTCTGCGGCGATTCACTTTAAATTCACAATCACTTCACATCATTACATCGGTATCAACGCCGCGGGAATTCATGGGCCGTTCTTGTTCAAAATGCCGCCGGATGCCAGATTTTTCGACCGATGAGCCATATACGGCTTTCGCCGCAATTAACGCCAGCTTCTTGGCCAATCACGCGTAGCGGGTAGGCATCATTCAGTGAGTAGTAAGCAATTTAAAGCAATCAAGCAAAGAGCGCCGGCGAACGCTAGTGCGAGCGCATGCAGCTCGAGCCGGCGCGTCTCCGCCACTGCGATTCTGGCAGCGCCTTTACCGTGATGCGAGCCACTACGGTGCCATGGCCGACCGCGTTATACTCTGCAGCGCGTTATACTCTGTTTGCGACTCTTCCTTTCTGGCGTCCGTGTACGACAGCGGAAGCACAACCCGGTGCAATGCGAGACACTCTGCCCACGCCACTGGTTGTCACCGAAAGCGGTGGCCTGCTGTCGGCCTGGGCCGAAGCCGCAGTCTTCGCCGCAGAGCTCCTGGGCCGGATTCCTGCAAGAGGCGCCGGCGACAGCGATCAGACGAGCGCTTACGCATTTCTCCACGAACTCGCGTCACGCACGCGGACCGCAGAAGCCCTCGACCTCGTCTACAGGAGACACCCTAGGCTGCGCACGTTCCTCGTTTCCCTCATTCTCGCCGGTGTGTCCCTGCTCGCGGTCGCCGCTCCGGTTACCATGGTCGCCTGCATCACCAGCGGCAGCGTACCGTTCGCCCGAAGAGCCACGACACCGCAACACTGCCTCGCCTGCTGCGTGCTACTCGGGATGCTCGCCATGTTAGCCTTTGGAGACCTGGCCACCATGCTGGCCTTCCACGTCGCCGTAACTGACGCCGCACCACGGGTGCCATCGTCGTTCGCGAAGACCGCGGCATATCTGCGCCGCTACGTAAACCGCACCGTGGTCGAGCTGCTCGTCGAACTCAACGATGACGACTACGGCGTGGCCCGCAGCATTCGTTCTTTTCTTTACGGGGTTATCTCCGAAGACGCCCTCGGTCAGATCACGTCCATAAATTGCCTCGCCACGCTGGCCAACCACTCCTTCGCGTCCAAGCTGCGCCACTGCAGGAATGTCTCTGCCCCGATGCTCATGCCGGGAGCGCAGCTGCCGAAAGTGGCCGATATCATTGGAGAGAACCTGCAGCTACAACTGAACCACACTCTCGAAAGCGTCGATGAATTGGAGTCCAGGTTCTACGGTTTTGAGCAGCGCACGAGGCTGTGGGGCAGCTCCGCTACCGTTGACCAGGTCGGGGTGCCAATGGCGATGGTACTGCTTGGCGTCATCGTCGCAGTGCTGGGATGCGGCATCGGTTTGGGCATTAGAAGCTGCGTGAATCTGTCTGGGAGGCCCCCCCGAAACATACAGGTACACGGGAGTGATCTTTCTGACGAACGCCGTGCTTGTCATGCTCTTCCACGTACTGGCAACAGCCATCCTCATAACCACGGTTACGACTGGAGTCCTCGCTGACTGCTACGTATGCCTGCCTTACCGGAGAATGAGATTCGTATACCTAGACAGACTTACACAGATGATCTGGCCTCGCTCTGACCGCGGACTGCTCTTCGCTCTCCTAACGCCGAGAGTCGTTCTTACTAAATGCGCCGGCGAAGGAGCATCGATAGCGGAGCTGCGTGTAGTTAACGAGATGACAAACCCTTACCTCACGATAGCTACCCAACGGGCGCCAACAAAGCGATGGTTACTGGACTCGACGACCCAGGGAGGACAACGAAACCCAACAGCGGGCAACTGCAAAGGGATTTACGACGTCGTGAGAAAATCTATGGGCACATTTTGCGACAAGTTTCTGAAAAATCACCTCGGGATGACGCTGTCACTTACAATTGGCGCCATTATCTCCGCAGCGATTCTGCCTTTAACGCTTGTGGTGTCCCAGTATTTCATGACGCCCCCTAACGATACCGCTGCTCGTCTAGGCGGGAAATCAAGACCCCGCTATTCAAAACGACGTGAAATATCGCGCGAGGAGCTCTTCACAAATTCAGCGGATATTTCGACCTCACCTGCTACTACGAATACGACTTCTCGTAGGGCGAGTAAGGTAAAAAGGCCATCACGTCGACGAGGAGGCAAGCGCGTATCAAAGCAGCGCCATCCCCGTCTATTTAATCAAAAATATGAGGAAGAAGGTGACACCATCAACTGCATCTCGACCTCGTCTTCACCGAAAGACACTATAACTGACACGACGGCGATCCCCTCGCCTCTGGGTAATATAGCAGGGGCGAGCCAAACGACGGCCTTTCAGAAGAAGTCCTTTCTTCCGTGGCCTACGGCTGTTCCCTGGGTTACGGTTCATCATCCACAAATCGCAGCCATGCGTTGTGGAAACGACGCTATTGTCTGCAACGTTCACGCGACTCCGACTGCCAGGAATGTTAACCTTCAAGGCCTCGCAGAATACCTGACCGGTCGACGGTCTCCTCCAACCACTCCTGACGGAGAACAAGAGCCATCTTTAGGCAACGAGTTGCCACAACTTGCGGCGTTGTCCCAGGGGAGCGACGTGTGGTACCAAAGTGGCAGTACCTCTGAGCCATACTGCGGCAGTGAAGCGGCGATTTGTCAGAGCGAACTTCAGTGCCCGCGTCCTAGGGAGCCGGCCAGAGTATCATGGCAGCAAGACTTGCGTGGCATCGTAGGTTGCGCCCACGACATGCTCATGACATACTCGCCAACCTCTTGCGTTTCCATATATGACAGAGACCATCGTCCGTGTGGTGGTGCGGACGTTCACTATCATGATCACTAGAGCCCTAATGGCAATGTAAGTGCTAGACCAGCCTCAAGTCAATGTGCATTCAACAGGTGTAAAGCTCAATCTGAGTTGCCGTGTAAGCGGACTCAATTAGGCAGAATTATATAGATTTACTTCGGTATGCGTGTTTTTTTTTGGTGATAGGAATCTAGAGCGTCAAAATCAATTCCGCTGACTTGAGCGGTTTTAACGGGATAGCGTTAAAGAGGCCGTGTAGCTGAAATTGCGGTGTCGGTGGTATTGGCATTGTTGGTTATGAGCGAAAAATCACCGCTGATTGATTTTATGGGTTGAGCCAAGCGTAACGAGGTGGCTCGGCGTCTTCGTATAATTGAGTATTTGTGCGCATATCGTGGGCTCACCAGGCGCGCAGAGTAAACTGGCGTGAATAGGGTAGCTCATGGCCCGACGTAACGTAAACACTCACGTTAGAGCAGAGGCGTCAGTCTTATGGCGACGAAGTACGCCCTACGGTGCGATGATGTGCATATATATAGCGTTCGTATAGATGCATTCTCGCAACACTTGACTATATCTTGCGGAGTCAAATATATTTAATGTTTGTTACATTGTTGTAAAAGCGGATAGCAGACACTACCAACAAAATTGGCGTTGTCCTCACATGACGTTTGTATAGGGTCTTTTTCTGAAGCAGTTTGAAGCACTGGAGTGGCTCTCTGGTAAAATACTTGACTTGCATGCAAAGTGCTTGGGTTCTATTCCTGCTCGAGCCAACATTTTTAACAGCGAATCTCTTTAAGGCGGCCGTAATATGTCGACACTGCCGCAAAACTATCATCATCATGAACGGGTATGTGCCACAGTGTTTGGACAAAACCCACTCACTACTCACCGCTGCAGCGAGCCTTAGCAGCCCTGATGGGTGAGAAAATGAGTACAGAGAGAGATAGAGACAAAATAAAGAGAAACAGAGAGACGGAAAGATGTAAAGAAAGAGAACAATTCTTGCCGAAAAAAGATTCTTCACGAGGCGGGATTTGAACCCGCGTACCCTCGATTCGAAGGAGAGCGTCATAACCACTCAGCTGTCCAGGCACGCTAGCAGAGCAAACCATAGCCTTGTGTGTAACAAGGGGGCGGGGAAAGGAAAGTGAGCGTGCGGAGGAGAGATGTGATGGCGAGGGGGTGGGAAAGGATGAGGGGAGAGAGTAAAGAATAGCATAGAAAGAATGGAAAAGAGAGAAATAGAAAGAAATGCAGAAAGAGAAAGAATGAGAGACAGAGAGATCACAGAAAGGGAGAGAAAGAATGAGAGAGAGAGAAAAAAATAGAAAAAAAATATTGCACAAAAGTTTATTCACAAAAAAATTTCACCATCTCCTACCAAAGGGAACCACGTGGGGATGCGAAGGAGCGCATGGGTCGACTTAAAGTTCCGTTCATCAAGGGCACCTTGCCCGATGTTAACGCGTCCTTGCAGTGGAGCACACCATGAATTCACTGTAGTTGCTGTTGCTGCTACTCGTCCCGAACTCTTGTTGCAGCACGCCACGCGGGTTCATCGCGTGTTTGCAGAATCTCGTTCCCCGACGCCATCACCTGATTGCTGAGAGAGTGTAAGGGGGAGAGGCCACAGCGTCTTACCTAGCCCCTTACACAGGGCCGAATGCGCTAGCGCGTGCCAGCGCGTTCTGACTAGGATACAACGCGTTGGTTTATCGCGCGTCTGCAGAATCTCGCTCGCCGAAGCCATCACATGATTGCTGAGAGAGTGTAAGGGGGAGAGGCCACAGCGTCTTACCCAGCCCCTTACAGAGGCCCGAACAGGCTAGCGCGTGCCAGCACACGTGGTTTTGTCTGCGTTACGCCAAGCTGGGACAGCATACGGCAGTCCGGGCCCCTAAAGTGCTCTGCACGTATCATCACCAAGGCGGTTCGAAGGACAAGACGAAGAAGACTTCTCCTTGGCGCGAGCGCGCGCTCAATATGTTACAGATGGCTATGGTAAGTTTTAGAAAGCGGACAGTCGCCAATGAAACTACGGACAAAGCCCAGCGCAAGCGCTGCTTCTTATCTAAAAAATCACAGCATATCCACGGAGTGAATGATGATGAGTGGGCGAAGCTGCGGAGGTTCATCGGTAAACCGTGAATCTTCCGTGAATTCTGTCCAGTACATCATCACCGACGTGAGATCGGGCGCGTTTATACTAAAGGTTCCATGAGAGTTATGACGACTTGTAGCTCACTTTAATTTTACATGTACGCTGTGAATTTTCATTGTTTAATCACGCACAGGAGAAATCGCACACACGCACTACCTTGGAGGTCAAAATCCAGTGCCTATATATACGGGGTGGTCAGTGAACGGTTGTGCAGCGCGAGCGGTCGGTTTTTTCAATCAAGACGCTGCCGCGATGCTGCCTGCGTCGGCGCCGCTGCGCCGCGAGGCAAGATAGGGGGAGAAAGGAGAGGAGAAAGAGGGGGAAGCGTAGGAGAGGAGAGGGCGATACATATCACGTACTGTCGCAGCGCATTGTCTTTAGGGAGCCTTCATGCCTCCACTCCCCCCTCCACTCCCCTATTCCCTCCCTTTCCCCCTCTCCATTCCCCTCTCCACTACCCCATCCCCTTCTCTTTACCCCCCTCTCCCCTCCCCCTCTAACCCTGTCCCCTCCCCCTCTGAAACGCGGGCTCGACATGCCGAAACGCTGCTTCGCATCGCCTCATGATCCCCTTTAGCGGGAGATGGTGTGATTTTTTCTTTGTTTCGATCGGGATATTTCACCCATTGAGATCGCCGCCGCTGCCGGCAACGCATTTTCTGTGACACGGGCTCCTTCAGGCTGTCGCGTTATTTCCAATGTCTGGGTTGATACAGACCGTGAATCGTCTGTGGCGCATACCCGCACCCCACGGGTAGCGGTGCGCGGGTATGTGCCGCACGTGACTAGTGGAAAGGATTTAATGACGTACGCGGCAGGGAAGTCGAGACATTCGCATCATGACCTGCAAATCTTATTCTTCATACATTCACGTCTTCGTAAACGAGTTTGGGTGTATACCAAGCTAAGGAGACGACCACTAGAATACCAAGACAAGACGTAGGCGGATAGATAGATAGATAGATAGATAGATAGATAGATAGATAGATAGATAGATAGATAGATAGATAGATAAAATTTCTTTTGTTCGCTAAGGAACGCAGCACATTTTAAAAACCTTACACATGCGTCAAGTAACGTTAGGATGTAATGTAATAAGATGTATTACCTGGCAGAAGCGTACAATCGCACCAGTTGGCACACCATGTGAATTGCGCAATTATTTAGCATGCCTGAGCGCTTTCTAATTGCGCACTTGCGCAATTAGAAAGCGCTCAGGCATACTAAATTGTCATCAGCAGCAACAGTAGCAACAAAGTGCGCAGCTGGATAGGTGCGAGCATTTCCTTACAGACGCGTTGTGGGCACACGTTGTCAAGAAACAATGCGGATGGAAAACGAGGACAAGAGTAGAAGGAAACACACAAAACGAGCGTAGTGGGTACTGCGCTAATTCTCAAAATTATTAATTGTAGCGTAGCGGGCACTTTGTAACTGTACTTGTAGTACGCATGCATTCTAGGGGTGTTTAAAATGGTCACTTAATGTTGCGCGCACAGACGTTCCTTTCCTCGGGGTATGGTTGAGGCGTCCACCGACAAGCGAAGCCTGACAGCGAATCAGAACGCGATGCAAACAGGGCCCGATTACGCTATGGCGTTGTACTCTTGAAAGAGAAGCTGAAGCGTTCTCCGAGCTTCTCTACGACTATGAAGGTGATAATTGTAGCAGGAGGATTTATAAAAAGGTTTGTTTTCCGCTGGTTCGGATGCATTTCCTGTGACACGTAGCTATAGCACGAAAAACGTAAGCCTCAGCATGGGAGTTAACTGCCTCACGAATGGATTGCCGCGAGAAATTCTCGAATCTATCGTAAACGAGTGGAGTTACAGATATTTGTGGCACGCTTTAAGAGCTTTCCCTAGCATGGCGGCACGCTGCCGTGACAAGAAGCACATCTGATCCAAACGCCGCTGTTGATATATGTCGGCTTCGACTATTGGCCAATGGAATGCTCTCTGCTGTTTGACGTCAAAAAGCAGGCGCCGGCAGCTCCGGAGAGATTGAGCACAGGCCTCAGTATGAAAAAAGGACGCCTGAGAAAATGGCAACTTCGCGCTGCGCTTGTACACTCCCCTTGCCGCGTACGACGGCAAGATTTGGCTGAACTGTTCGTAACAGTGTCTCCTTTCTGCAGGAAACGTTCTGTTGCGATAGCTATTATATGGACACTCTGGAGAGATTTTTGCTGTTCGGCGTCGCCGCCACTGTCATATTCCGTACAAAGTCCAAATAGACAACATACCAAAGCGCATAGTATGTTCAACCCGCGGGTAAAAGCGCGCGAGCGGGGGCGATGAACGCGGCGGAAGAAGAGATGAAACGAGCTGACCCATCTCCGTCGTACGAAGTGCACATGCCATAACATCACCCCCCCTCCCTTGCGAGGCTTGCCGTTGATTGCTACTCAAGCAGAGGGATAAAGCCCCGACCGTATTGAACACGGGGAGGGTGGGGGTTGGGGGGGATTAGTCTCTTGAAAAGCAACTGTAAACTTTGATTATAAGGGCGCGGTCGCGCTCCATGACGCTACCTCGGCAGGCATCAGCAGACGGCTCGTATACCTTTCTACGTGCTGTGCTCTCAACGCAAATAGACTGTACGGAAAGAGCATCTCTCCCTGGAGCGGCCGTATTATTTGACACCAGTGTTTTGCAGAGTTACGCGAGATCGGATCCAAAAGAGTTAGCTGCCAGCCTTACTTTGTAAACTTTACAATATGTTGCGATGGCATTCAATGCTTCGCCCTTGCGGTGAAACTGATTCTTTTCTACAAATACGAGTGGTAGTCCATGACCAATTTTAAGGAAACAATGTTGCCCCGCGCAATCGAATCCCGGCCGAGGCGGCTGCATTTTCGATGGAGGTGAAAATGTTTGAAGCCCGTGTACTTAGATTTAGGTGCACGTTAAAGAACCCCGGGTGGTCGACATTTCCGGAACCCTGCACTACGGCGTCTCTCATAATCATATCGCGGTTTTGATACGTTAAACCCCAGATATTATTATTAGGAAATAGTGCTGGGATATTCAATCAAAACATCTTTATTCACACGGAATCTTCCTAGAACATGTGCGTGGCCTTCATATTCAGGCAGTCCACTGGTTATCGCTGCCGCATTGGCCCTCTCCACCAGACAGTCGCCGTGGTCAGTGTCATCGCGGAACAATCTGAGAGTGAACACACGAGAGCGTCAGTCTCAAGCCCCAATTCGACCGATACTCGGATGGCGTGTCAAAAAAAAAAAAAAAACGCCAAAAAAATCGAAAAGAAAACACAGGGTCCCTTATGCATGCGCCTCAGCCGAGTCGAAAGCCATCTTCTTTTTCTTCCAAGTTGAACCTCCCGCGCCCCCTCCGAAAATTTTCTGCAAGTAACGTGGTTTTGCAATGCCTCCGGGATCGGAGGCATTGTAAGCTTTATGCACATCCCCTTCTCTTGCACTGCCTCCGGGATCGGCCCACCCTCCACCAAGAAATGATGCCATGTGATGACGTCACGTTAAGTGACGTCACAGTGACGTCATAATGCCTTACATTTTGCCGATCTGTGACGACATATGGGTGGAGTGATCACGTGATTATACTGCCAGGTGCGTTTCTTATTATCACCTTTGCTGTATTCGTTTTTCGCCCAGAAAGACTGTCAGCAACGCTTAGGGCAAACCGCGCCTCATTGTTCGAGATGCTTCGCGATTATTGCAAATTATTTTGTTAAGATTGCGCGCAATACGCGAACACTCGAGCTTATTCTAGAACTTGCGCGACAACCAGCGATAACGCTGGAATATTCGACGGCACATGTATAAATGCCGACGCGCTTCACCGCTTGTCAGTTGATCGGCGGTCGACGCTCTGTTCGCCGCTATCAGTGTATTGCTGTAGTTTGACTTTCAGTTTCCCCTGCCACAATAATAATAATATCTGGGGTTTAACGTCCCAAAACCAAGATATGATCATGAGAGACGCCGTAGTGGAGGGCTCCGGAAATTTCGACCACCTGGGGTTCTTTAACGTGCACCCAAATCTAAGTACACTGGCCTCAAACATTTTCGCCTCCATCGAAAATGCAGCCGCCGCGGCCGGGATTCGATCCCGCGACCTTCGGGTCAGCAGTCGAGCGCCATAACCACTAGACCACCGTGGCGGGGTTTCCCCTGCCACAAGTTCGGCCAAATAAAGAGTTTCATCTCTGACGTGCTGACTGCTGCCTTCGTCGACGTCACGACTACGTGACATCTGGTGGAGGTGTTGTTCGTCCATGTTCCGGACGCCCCCGTCAGGACGTGAACCCAGCCCACGTCGCGGAGAAGACATCGAAGCCAGCTACGGCCAGCGAGCTAGCCGTAGGCAACAAGGTCTACCACCGGAGTACGGGCCTCTACCTGGCAAGAGCAGGAAGACCTCGACAATGACCGCCACATCAACGACGGCACAGGACCCATGGCGCCTGCACCTGTGCTGCTTCATCAACCGAGGGAGCCACCTACCTTCCGCGGGTCACCGCTCGAAGACCCGAAAAGTTGGCTTGAAAGGTATGACCGCGTCGCTCTTTTCAACAACTCGATTGATCCCGAGAAGCTACGGCACGTGTACTTCGCCGTGGAAGACGCCGCTCGAACATGGTTCAAGAACCGAGAGGCCACGCTCACAACCTGGGACCTTTTTCGCGCCGCTTTCCTGGACACCTTCACGAGCGTCGTCCGGAAGGAAAGAGCCGAAACTCTGCTAGAGACTTGTGTACAGCTGCCGAACGAGAACATCGGCATGTACACTGAAGAAATGGTTCGCCTTTTTCGCCATCTGACCCCGCTATGTCTGAGGACTGTAATTTTGCTTTATTATTGTACTTTCTTGCTTGTGCTTATTGTTTACTGTACTTTGTTGCATTATTCTTGTTATTTTATCGCTCGTGTTTCATGCTCTCAGTATAGTGCACATGTCAACAAGATCAACTGTCAAAGCTTCATCAATATTGATATCCTGATTTGAGTGCTTTGATGGAATTACCTAATGATATTAAGCTCCGCTACATATAATTCGTCTTTCTCGCGCGCGCTTCACTGCACCTCCAACGACTGAGCGAAGGCAAAGAAAAAGAAGACATCGTTTTGCTGTCGGTTGTGGCCACCGTAAGCTCAGCACCATGGCGGAGTTCCCTGAAGGCCAGCAGCAGCAGGGCATTACAGCGGTGAGCGGTCGCTGCTGATTTCCTGAATGCGTCCGTTTTATGTGAACACCTAGGAAAACGCAACTACGCGTCGCGGTGGTAGTGGTTGCGGCGCTCGGCTGCTGGCCCGAAAGACCCGGCTACGATTGTGGTCGCGGTGGTCACATTTCAACGGAAGGGGAACGCTAGATGGATTTAGGTTTAGGTGCACGTTAAAGAACCCGAGGTGGTCGAAATTTTCGGACAACTCCAGTACGCAGTGCTTCGTAATCACAGCGTAGTTTTGGCACATAGAACCTCGTCAATCACCATCATTACTAAGAAAACGCGACTGCTGATGTAGAGTGGATCACTCTTAATCAGGTCCTGGCTAAATGCTGGCTATATGAAGGAAACTAGACAAAAAATGTCCGGTTTCCTTGGTATATCAACCACTTTAAGCTTGACTTGGTTAAGAGTATAGAGGGTCACGACATCATTACACTTCGCCAAGCGAGCACGGTACTTGCATGATAAGTAATTTTGGGGCTCAAATTTTGACCCGTCAACAGGCTTAGGGACTGTAAACAGAGAAGGGAGATGTGTATGTGACACGGTAGCGATCGTTTCTCCAACTTATGAAACGCCTTGCTGTGCAAGAACGGTCGAAATTTTAGAACAGAACATCGCGAGTTCTTCCTTACGCGGCATCCGCGCTTCGAGAGAGAGTGGAAGGTAACGCGTATACGCTTGTCCAACGTCACTGGCACTCTCTGCACGGCCAGTTTAGCGTGACGCACGTGCATGCGGACTAGACGTGTATCCACATTCTCGCAACAGCAATACTTCCGGTCGGCGTCACAACAGCTCGAGGTCACGTGAACTGAGCATTAACTTCGCATCTGACGTCATACCAACGCCGCGAAATTTGAATGAAATGGAAGGTTCTGCCTGTCGATCGTTGCAGAATTATCGTTATTTTGCCAGTGTCCTCTAAAAGAACTTGTTGGGCTCGTTGGTAGACCATTTCCAAAAAACTTAATTAGAGCGCAACCACACACGCACGCACGCACGCACGCACACACACACACACACACGCACACACACACACACACACGCACACACACACACACACACACACACACACACACACACACACACACACACACACACACACACACACACACACACACACACACACACACACACACAGGCATCTGGAGCGCTGTACGTGGTTGATGCCCGGGTGTGTGTGTGTGTGTGTGTGTGTGTGTGTGTGTGTGTGTGTGTGTGTGTGTGTGTGTGTGTGTGTGTGTGTGTGTGTGTGTGTGTGTGTGGATATGTCGTGTCGTTCCGCTCTAATTGAGTTTTTTGGAAATTTTGTATTGTCGTTGGCTGTCCCGTGTCACAGGGCATGTCACTAACCTAAGCCGCACCGCTTCGCGGTTCACGCTACTTTACCAGCATCGCTATACTGCCAGAAGCAAAGTCAACAGCGACGTGTAACTCCGCCAATGACGTAATACGTTGCGTTTCTGTGCATGCACGTGACCCGAGTCGTCGTGGATGCACATGGTGGTGACCGAAAGTGCCGCTATTGCGCTCTTTAGGCCGTGGAATGCCACTGACGGTGGCGAAAGGACTTCGGCCTTTCATCCAATGTAGGATGCACGATGCCATCTCTGCGAATGGGCCGAGAAGCACTAACAGAAATGGAAGACGAAAGGAGGCGGTGCTCGATCGTCAGCAGGACCTACTGTCTCCTCCGCGGCAAGGCAGCTACACCGCTTGCCAACGCTAGCCGAAGGGAACGGAGAGGGTGTTGGTTCTAGAGGCAAAGCTCGCGTACTGGAAGCACGGAGAGCTCACTTTCTTCGTACATTTTTCGATAATGAACCGATCTGAAAATTATTTCGGTAAAGCGCGTCCCTGACAGCGCCTTAGAACTTCCAGCCTAGGCATCAGTTACGGAAGCGCCAGTTCAATTAGTCGCCGAAGGCTTGGTGGGACGATAAGATGAAAAAAAAACAGGCACAGGGCGTCAGGGTTTTGTTTGGAGGCTCAATCCTGAGGCTGCCTATGGTACGATCGATGTCGTTGTGATGCCGTCCCGCCTAATTCAAATGCTTCAAGCTGCATGGTTTCTTATGCGCTGTGTTCTTTTTTCCGATAATGTAATCGATAATACCTAATCGACTACAAAAAAATTGGCCGCGTATCTGCGTGCTTCGCTGCAAATGTCGTCTAAAGACGATAGAAGAGGCACTGCGTGAGATATGGACGCCATCTGGCAATACGTCGGCAAACATGTGTGCTGTGTCGCGGGCTGTTAGTCCCGGCGCAGCAGCAGGCGAAGACCGGCGGTGACCAACGCGACCGGCGGGGACGCCATCCAGCCCGAACACACGGTTTGGCGCGAAGCGCCGAAGCAGAAGAAACGTCCGCACTCAACGAGTACTCTCCACACACTCTTTTATTTACACGTCGCGTGGGCCTGGGTAAAACAGGAATGCCAGAGCGTTGCCCCATGGCTTTCGTACGGTGCAATACTGAACCGAAACCGAAACACAACAATGATCTCGTGCAGAGGGCACGGAGGAAGGGAAGTTTCAGCGCACTCGCATTTTCAACGCAGCTTAAGAACCTAGGGTCTCTAGATTTTCGTATCTATGCATTTTCTGTTAAAGGAACACCCCACTTAATATTTACCTAGTGATGTGCCTCAGATATGCGTAATGTTTGCTTTTTGATCAACAATTTGCACAAGTATGAACCTAGTCAGCCGTTCAAGATGGCTGGCCCTTGGACAAGTGATTCAACTTTGGCCGGGTGGCTGAATCGAGTGACGTGCCGACAAACAGAAAGACAGACAGACAGACCAAAACTTCTGCGTTTAAGTTCCCCAAGAAAGACTATCGTCTTTAAAATGCTATTAAATTTCGGTAAGCGTGAGTGCGTAAGGACAGTAATGGAGTAATTACCAAACAACCAGAAGCGGATCTGATAATAGGCAATATATGCTGCGAACGAGCTTGAATGACACCCGTATTTGCATCGGCGTAGAATTCTTCTTGCATTAAGCGAGTATCTCGTGACCAGTGCCACGCGCAAATACGGCACTTTTTTGCCATAGAAGTGAGTTCTTTTTTCCTAAGTGCTATCTTTTATTTCACCCTTGCATAAGACACTTCCATTAAGGACACTCAAGCGAAAAAAATATTTGCGCTGTATTATTTAATTGCCTTCTGATAATAATTGGAAAGACACTGTTATATACAGTGCTAAGAGGCTCGGTGAAGCAGACAAAAGAAAATGATTAAACAGAAGATACAACTAAGGTGATTCACTGCTTTGAAATCAGTTGTGACACACATCGCGCATGCTTAGCCCTTTTCAAATCCTTTATATCTCCCTTTATAAAAGTGCAACAGAAGTATGGTGCAGGTATGACCCTTCTTTCTTAATACTGTATACTTTTACCAACTCACGCGCCATTCGATTATGGTGCTGTAAAATCACTTCGGCATTATTCACGAACGGTGAGCAATCGTGACTCCCACAACGCAAAGCCAAACGGACTTTGTCGTTAGCGCTATCCGTTGCAGCGAGTACGCTTGAAGTTCGGGATGCCACTGTAACGTTGATGCTTCGGCCCAAAATTAAGGAAATCAACGCTGAAACCTTCACTTGCCATTCTTCTCACGATCCGATTACCTCAAAATTCGCCTAAATAGCGTTTTAAGGTGCGCTGCTTTATTCGTAACAAAGTTCCTTGCGCTTCAACCTTCGGTGTACACATTAACTGTTCGAGCTTATTTTTCCAGGCGGATGTGCCGCCTCCAGCGGGTGACAGAAATATCGGGAGCAAGGACTCGCTCGTCGTCTTGAGGTAAGGGAGATGCATTTGCATGGGAGGAGAGGAAAGGATTTGCTCATGTTCACTTGAAGTATTTGCGAATATTACCGTACAGGGGATGGAACAGAAAGAAACATCTAGCATCTTTTTATTGCCACCAAGGTCGGAGCGTGACCAAAACAGTGCGCCGCACTATTCGCGTTTCTTTCCACCCCCCTCCCCCCGCGCCCCTGTACACCCAGAAATCGGAAAAAAAAATCTAGTCAAGAAGTAGCCACGTAGAGCCAGAAGTAGCCACATAGAGCCAAGGGGAGTAAAAGTAGCCAGAAGTATCGACGTGTGTGTGAAAATAACTTCGACGTTTTTATTGAAATTACTAAACGCAAAAGCCTTTCGGCGAAAATTTTAACGCGTACGGCATGCTTCAATATTAAAGTGGCTGATATTCAAGTATAAATTGTTAGCCTTAACGATCATTTCGTGCAGGATGAGGAAGTTTTTTGCGCTGTTGCGAAAAAGACACTATCTTCATGTGCCTTGCATGACTTTCTTGAAAGGGCTATAACTAACGAGAATGAAAATGAGCACACGGTATGAGTCGCTCAGAATCACAGTTGCTGGGATTGAAGCATAAATTGTTGTAACCCTCGCAATTATTTCTCGCGTGATGACGAAGTCCGAGCAGTTAATATTCCAGAGTCAAAGTTCGTACATAATAATAAGAAATGACGCAAACAGTTCGTCGGATGTTGGATTTCTAGTGCCGATGAGTGCAGAACAATCTGGATGCAGAGCCCTTTACATTACTTTTTGTCTTCGAATTGGAGCTTAAAGTCGCGTTGAACAATTTGTGGTTTGCGCAATGAGGTCCCATGCAACATTTTTTTTGTGCACCAGCTACGTGTCTAAGTGCATTTTGTTCTTGCGCGTGAGGCCTGCTTGACCGGCAGATTATGAACGTGCAGTAGTAATATTTCTATTATGATTCCCACCATTGACTCGTACCCCTCATCATGCCTCTGAGTCGTCCTTTTCAATTAAAGTCAGTTTTCTGTGTAATCGAAGTACCATATTCAATTATCGAAGCTGGAAACATGATTTCGTTGCCATGTTTTTATACCACGTACATGAACGCCAGCGGCTGCGATGCCACCAGATATTGACTATTTGATTCAAATCAAGAAAACAACAATGTAGCCAAAATGTATCCAAGTAACCAACATTTTTTTTTTTTTGCCACCACCGTCCTAAAAAGTAGCCAAATTGGCGCAATGTAGCCAAAGCAAACTGGCAACCCTGCGTGCATCGTGCATCCGTCCGCACGACAAACGTTACATTGGATTAACTAAAGCTGAGTAATGAGAGCTCGATGAGTTCTCATTAAGGTTGCGTCAAAGGAATGAAAACGAGCCCTTAAATTCCGCTTCCTACGTTACATTGGAGTTGCACAAGAGACAGCCGGGTTTCTTGGACCAGGATTCCATGACAGAGTGTCCTGTTTAATGTCCTGGAGTATCTGGCATCACGCTATATTTTCCAGCGGGATAGAAAAATAGACTGCGATTTTAGATGAATGTCCTTATAGGTCAATGCGGCACTCTGTATGAGCATCTTAGCGGTGATGAGAACCGAAACGTGTGTCTGAAGCCGCCTCACTGTGATCTGCGTTACGTTATAAGGTAGCTCACAACTGGCTGCTCACATCTGACGACAATAGATGGTGTATTTGCACACGCATTGCCACATAATGCCATGCCGTCATTGCACCCATTAAAAAAAGAAAAAAAAGAAAGAGAAAAGGCGCTGAGGTACGCTAGTCCGACGGACACAATCGGCGACTCCTTCCTCGTGCAGCGGATCTTGATGCACACTATCATCACTATCATCAGTATATAATCATCATCAGCACATTCTTCTGCGTGGCACTTGCTCTCCGAGGCTGGATTAAATTCAGTTTGCTTCCGTCATTTTACTCGGACTTGGTGTCGCGCATGCTCATTGGCGGTCTACGGTGCGATTCGCCACAGCTGGGATACCTGAAACCTGGTACATGCTGGCTTAGCGATTCTGCCCGTTCTCTGGGTCCACGCTGAGAATTTTGACACTTATATGCACACCCTCGGCATGTTTGTTTGAAGTGTAGGCGTACTTCGGCGGCATAAATGAATTAAGCGCTGTTTTTAAGAGAAGATGTTATAACTAACATATTTCGGAGCCGTACGCGAAATACCAAGCGCCGATTCCTTGAGCGTACAGAAATGTGGCCCTCGAAAGTAGGCCAATAACGTGCGTATTTGTGTAACTGATGCTCCCTCGATTTTGAGCTTGTCGACCATCAGCCGTTTCTCATATGGCAATGTGACCTTTTATCGAAGTGGCTTTTACAGCGAAAGCTTTTATGAGATCATTTCACCGGCCGTTTTTGTCGCCGTAGTTGTCCGCTGCCGCCGCCGCCGCCGCCGCCGGTGTCCGTAACCAGTATCGCTCGAAATAAGAAAAAAAAACGAAATAAGAAAAAAATTCTGGGATGGAACGAGGTTCGAACCTGGGCCCTCTGCGTGGGAGCCCAGTATTCAACCTCTGAGCCATGCCGGTGCTTGAAACTGCTTTGCAAAAAAGTCCTATACAGGCTTCATGTCGGGAAGGAACCACATTAGCATATGCAATATAGCCTGGTAGAAGAGTAAAATAAGCACCAAGCGTCGCACAACGCGAATTCTGTAACCAGGCGTCACACAATGCGAATTGCGCAACGAGTAGGTTGTTGAATGCTTCCAACCCATTACAAAGGACTCTGCCATAATTCTTCATCGTCATCAGGCACAGCATCAATAAAGTGCGCATAATGCCTTACATGCGTTTAGCAGGTACCAACGCTCTCCGTAGAATGACGAAAAATGGCACAGTGCCTGCTGCCCTTCTTCTCAAAAATTACAATGATTTATAGCGTAGTGGGTTCCTCGCAAGTGCACTTGTATTGGTTGCCAAGGAAGCCCATAAGCGTATGATCCACTTCCTCGGGGTCTCAGTAAAGTTGCACTGATTTATAGCGTAGTGGGTTCCTCGCAAGTGCACTTGTATTGGTTGCCAAGGAAGCCCATAAGCGCATGATCCATTTCCTCGGGGTCTCAGTAAAGTTCTTCCCCCCCTCCCCCCGTCTCTCTCCCACGTCAACGTATGTTATACAGCATGACGGGAGAAAGAAATAGCGACCGGACGTCACCCAATGCAAATTACATAACTGGTGGGTCGTTTAGATTCCAACCCATTACAAAGGGCTGAGAAATAATTCTTCATTGTCATCAGTCGTCGCGTCAACAAAGTGCACATAATGCCTTACAGACGTGTAGCTGGTGCCTCGCTTCTCCGCAGAATGACGAATAATGGCTTAGTAGGTGCTTCCCAACTTCACAAAAATTATGATTTATGGCGTAGTGGGTACCATGCTAGTGTACTTGTATTAGTATCCCCAAGAGAGCTTACAACGAGCGCTAGAAACGCCGCTCTTCCAGCTTTCGCTGTGACTGTGCTGCGGTTTCAGCGCAGGCCTGGCGTTTTTTGTCCTTCACGTTGTCATATTTTATTGTTGCCTCGATATGACCACATGACTGTCGTTGTTGCCTGTATCAACTGAAGTGTTGCGCTGCCAAACACGCAGATGACGGTCCGATCCCCGGCATTGGAGGAGGAAACAGTTAGGAGGGAGTGTTGCGCAATGCGATAGAGAGAAAGAAAAAGAGAAAGAAAGAAAGATACACAGGAAAGTAGTGCGGCAGGCACGTAGGCGTAAAGCTTCGCTTTCCCCCACTTTCCCGATTAGGCAATGGCTCCTGAGCTCTTCTTCCCCCCCCTCTCTCTCTTGTAGCTTCACGCGAGTGCATATGCTTCTTTGAGAATCTCACATCAGTTAATATATAGCCCTGTGATACGTTCGATGCACAGTTCCCGTGTATCTAAAGTAAATTGTGTTGTTGTTTGCAGGAAGCGGATGCACGACAAGGAGGTGCACGAGCCGACCAACATAAACATAAACACCCTGCTAGGTGTGGCCGCGACGCTGCTGCTGACTGTCCTCCTGATCGGCTACATCATCGGTGAGCACTACACAGCGTTAAGGCTTGTGTCTACTGCTGGACGAAGTGCTCTCCCTATGATATCCTTCCTGTCCTGTTCTGCGCGAGTCGACTCCATTTTATGCGTGCAAACTTCTTAACTTCGTCGTCTCACCTAACTTTCTCGGTTAACGTCGTCGGCTGCGTTTCCCACGTCTTTATATCTATCCTGTCGCTCCAACTGATTTACGTGACTTGCACTGTTCAATTTCTTCGTCTAAATATCAACTAGGATATCCGCGCTGCTACCCCTCTTTGGAGTGAAACATCCTAGGCGTAACATTGAGGCTCGGGAAGGTGGCAGAGTTGATCAGAGACTATGCTGGGACAGCCGATATAACAAGAAAAAGAAAATTCAACTGGACTGTGCGTGTGATCAGTGTGGTAGATAGCCGCTGGTCTTCTGATACAACAGAACGGCTGCCAAGGGATTGGAAGCGCAGTAATTGCTTGGTTTGATGAAATTTTCGAAAGTTTCGCACTATGAAATGGAATAAGCTCGCGCAAGACAGACACATGGAGATTGTTCTAAAATACCTTATTGCTGCAGTACGCATAAAATAGGCTGAAGCCTATGGTAATTAGGAAAATAACAAACATTCCCGTGAGTCTTTCTTCAGTGCGAGGAGCGGGGAGCTTTGATTCAAGATATTTCCAGCAGCATCTTTCTAAACATGTATGTACTTGGGTGAACTCTACGTGAAGGCTACGGTACAAGCTGATAACGTCACTTAAACTCTGCGTTTCTTCCGTAGTTGGCTGTAATTTTTATGATATATGGATATAATTAGTTCGCACATCTCTGCTGATGCTTATCTTTTTATTATTCCCAGCTGGCGGACAGCACTCGCCAGTGAGTACACCGACAGGTAAGAACAAATTATTTTTCCCGGCATCGTAAAAATTAACACGATTACAAATTATTGGAGCTGCACGGAAGGCATCATTCAGTCACAGCGACAGCTGTTGCAGTAGCAGATGCACGCAGAGTTGCAGTGTTCGGGGCTGGTCAGAGTAAACATTCGTAACGGCGCATACTTGGATAGCCGCCTAGTCCAAGGGCTACCAACGAGCCATGAAGCGTGCACACCTTTGGATGAGCGAGAACCCGTCACGAGGTCCTCGTGTGCGGAACAACTTTTGTTAGGTAGAACAATTAACAAAACAAGAAGGATACTACTTATACTGAACTTCTTGAAAGCATCTGGAGAACTCGAGACAACGCAAAGGGCGACGGATGACTCTGCCGTGCTGAAAAGTGCAAATTCTACAACTATTAGTTGAAGTGTGCATATATATATACATATATTTCCCTCTTTAAGTCGGCCACAAAGCCGTCGTAATCTCGTCAAGTACCTTTTACTCCGATGGCCTGTCGTCAGAAGGCTGACCTTTTTTGTGCTGCACTGCACTTCAAGGCAGTACCGTTGATGGGCTCGTATATTTGTGCCAGCCTAACATCTGCTTGGTTACCGCTTCCGTTTTACACTAATCATCTAACGGTAGTGCGTTTTATGCAAGAAAGTCTATTCAATTTAGTACGTCCCAGTGTGAAAGCGCTTTAAACAACGAATTGAGGCAAGGATCCATGTTCTGTTTTAAGCGCTGTCACTCTGGTAGACTTTGTTTGCCATCTCAAAAAACAAATGCACGAGTGTTAGTAAACCTCCTATAAGTCCGCCAACGTTTTTCACAGGGCCATCACAAGTAGAACAGTCCTTTATCCCGGCTGAGTATCCTGGAGGAGTATGGATCCAATTATTCATATTTATGAGGGCAATAGGCGCTGTATCATTCATTTCTTCCCCGCCGTCTATCGGGCTGCCTTCTTTGACTAGCACTTTTGCTTGTAGCATACTGATGACACGGCTACCTAATTACCCGAGTTCTTGCTCGCTAGTTCTTTCTTCAGTGTGACTAAATACTCACGATCGCTGTGATCACTCGCCCATTCACGTTCGCTTATTGTCTCCCATTTCGCCAGAAGACACCAAGTAAGTAAACTTTTACGCTACCCGCCACGGTGGTCTGTAGTGGTTACGGTGCTCGACTGCAAACCCGAAAGTCGCGGGGCCAATTTCCGGCCGCGGCAGCCGCAATTTCGATAGAAGCGAAACTGCTTAAGGCCGGTGTACTTAGATTTAGGTGCACGTTAAAGAACCCCAGGCGGTCGCAATTTGCGGAGCCCACCACTACGGCGTCCCTCATAATCATATCATGTTTTGGGACGTTAAAGTCTAAAAATTATTAATATTAAACTTTTGCGCTGCGATGTATCGGAGATCTTCTGAGCATAAACGCGAATGTGCTTGGAATGTTTGCTTTGTTGTCTAATTGACTTATTGCTGGTGACCTATCCTGCGCCAGAGATATATGCGCATTATATGTCGGTGCAGCCTGTTGTACTCGAAACACCGACTCAGATTTCAATTATTTATTTATACAAGAGCCCATGAACAGCCCAGGGCCTTAGTAACAGTGCGGCTTGACAAAATGAGATAATAGTATAGTATAAACCTATTACAAAATACAAATAGAGGAAGAATGAACCCCTGTAACTTTCGAATTGTTTCGAATGTATTTGATCTCCTCAGCGATCTGTGTACCGAGATATTGCCGGCAATTTAAAGTTCCCTCGTCTCAATGTGCATTAACGTCGACTTGCAGCTGCTGACCAATTTCTCACCGAGGCGTCATAAGCGCTTAATAATTCGACAATTATTCTGTGCACACTGTGAACGTAATTTTCACGCCCTTAGATACGAATTTTAATTTACTGTCCATAAATGTGACCTATTGTTGATACTGTTTTTTTTCTCCAAAGCCCCAGAGAATCCAATGTGAGGCTGCGCATGCAGCCAATGCCGCGGCACCTTTGTGCGATGCCGCTATTATTGTACTGAAGCTAGCGCTCGCTAGTAAACACGACTTAGCATGCTAAACATGTGGGCGCCGCAGGCCGTTTCAGGATTCACTTAGCCATCTTACTGCGCGGTTTCGCGTTATCATTATCAACAGATGATTCCATATTTGCTTTATGTTTGAGTCATGGTGCTCCGGCGGCAAGACACCAGTGACAAGTGTGTGCTATTTTCGATATCGGCTCTTGTTTTTTGTTTTTTTTTGTTCGTCTAGGCTTAACAATAGCGGCTGTATTAGCAAGGCGTTGTCTCCGAAATTTTTAAGGCACGCACGCCATTCAAGGCGCGCTGCCGCTTTGTACTACATCTAATAGATGGCGCCGAAACATGCAACAAACACCCCACGCCATCTGGCGATAACTTAGGGCGTTTGTAGGCGCATGCACAATCGATCATTTGCAAGAAGTCAAGGTGGGTCGGGGCTCGGCGCTCGGGCGGTGCTTTTCGAGTATAGATGAATTATTATATTTGATTTATATTTGCCGTGAATTAGGTTGACTTTATTTTGCCAGTTGTTAGACCAAGATGGCGTGACAACTGTCTTTTATTTCCACTTTCAGCGTAACTAAGCCGCCCAACGAGAATATTGTGAGTATGATGTCAGCGAACAAAAATTCAATAATTGCAGTTATGCATACGTGAACAGGTTTCACGAATGCCTCGTCATCCTAACTTTTTCCTTAATATGGTGACATTCTCTTATACTGAATTGTTCAATCAGTTGCGTCCACGCCATTGCGTAGCTCTAGCGTCACTCTGTCTTTCTCTCTTTAAAAAGAACGTGTTGTGTGTTTGAAGGCTCATAGAACTTAGTGGTGCAGGTTCATATAAGGTAATATAACGCCAGTGTTACAATTGGTCCCACTCGACTGTCAATACGCGAAGAAAAAAGTCTATTTTTTTGCTCACTGAGTAGTTCCTTCTCTTGGTTCGAATAACAGCGCCTTCACGTTCGTGCATTTTTGTGGGTATTTCCGTAACAGCTGGAATATCAATCTCTGATGGTTTTTTGGCTCTTTTCTCGTCACCTCGAGCGCGTGTAATTGTACTCTAGAATCCAGATATTTGCACTTCGGTACTTCCTTAGCGCAGGGCTGCTTAAGGGTGCATAAGCAGCCCGTAATGAATAACATACAAGAAAAAACTAAAACGCGTTCTTGGGCTAGTTGGTGCATGGTATGATGAAATTTGAAGGCACAAAGAAGCGAGGACAACAAACGACAGGATGGCATCAGTCCAGTCATTTCCTGTCTTCGTTTCTTTGTGCCTCCAAATTTCGTCAGTCCAAGAAATAATCATTGTCAGTGCGAAATTAACGCGGAAAAAACTGGTTTCTTCGAATGCAAAACTACATAGAAGGCTTATTCCTCATTAGTTCAAAGCTAGAGATTTTTTTTAAGAACGCCGTTGACCTATTGCTGCACTATATGGACTTAAAGACTTGTACTAGACAGAGAGAGAGTGAGAATGAGAATGAGGGCGAGCGGCGGTGAAATGACAAATATGTATGGTGAGATGTGGTTGTGACAAATCGCGAGTAATGATTGTCCGGTGAATATCATCCTCCTCGTCTTTCAATAGCCCTGCAGATGTTCATAAGACAGTCTGTGTTCTTCATGGAATTACGCGATGAACGGTACACTTCCTAAATGTTATCACTGCCAAAAACGCATTCAGGCGCTTAGTTAGCCTATTAGAAAGGAAGTTTTCTGCGAAGTCCTTGCTTGGATTTAACGCGTTTGCATGGTGGCCTTCTTGTCGATCGATTACGGCATTCCGCTTGCCGAAATAGTGGAATAAGCCGGGCTGATCCCGGGTGCCTGTTTTGAATTCCCTCATGAAATCGCACGCGAAAGCGAAAGTATTCAGGACACAAGCAGATCGAATTGCAGTTCAAAAAAGAAAGTATATTTAAAAACACTTAAAAATGAATCCGCTCTAATACAGCAGTGCTGTTTAACAATGGCGGTGGCTGTGTGTTCCGTTCACTTCTAGTACGGGAGAAAGAGCAAACTTCGAAAGCGTTAGTTCCCTGCCTGGTATATATGGAGGTCAAGATTCAGCTATCAAGACCGGTGGTTCAGGTTGGTAATGGACGGACCTACGACTCGGAAAGGGACGATCGATTTCACAGCACTTATCCTTGAAACATTCGTTCCCGATATCTCTGTTGAATTTGGAGTTGTTTTTGTGCACTGATACTCTGCCCTTGGAGTTCTTTGTGGAGACGTTACAAATATTTCACATTCTCGTTACTATGAAACTCATGACTCTTCGCTCGCTTTTTTTTGTTCCCTTTAACAGATTCGGCGAGAGGCTGTCGTCGAGAGCACCACCGACGATGACGACGACGAGGTGAGCTACGCCCGCCGTAAACTAAACTCTGAGGTTTCGCGTACAAAACAACGATATAATTCTATGGTGCACGATTCCGTGGATATATGATTACGCCGCGTGGATTCCAGCCTCCTGGAGTTCTTTGACTTGCACGCCAATCTGTGTACACGGTGGTTGCTGCATTTTATCGCCATCAGAATGCGGCCGCCATGGCCGGGGAATAGAACACACGTCCTAGAGCTTAGGAGTGCAACGCGTTTAGCAGCTGAAGATGTTTGTCATAAAGCACACGGACACACACTCACATACATGAACACACACGAACTGGTTACTGCGTCATAAATCACGCGCATCGCCGTGACATCGAAAGTGCCTTATGTATTGCTTGCAGATAAATTCGGGGAAGGATGGAAGCTTGAGAGGATGAAAAATTGTTGAACGTGGGGTTGTCGCTGGCTCGAGCGACACTCCGTGTTCAAGGATTTTTCATCCTTTGCAGAGGAATTGTTGAAGGTGGAATGTCGATGGAGCCAACGTGACCAGACAAAAATACTTGTAACAAGTGATTCGAGTGATTCACTGCTCAAGAATGAATGTTCAGAGGCTCTATCGCGCATTCGTATGTTTTATTTGGGGCTTCACGTGGGGTGGAGCTGATAGAACAAACTTGTTTAAGCGAATCCGTGATGACGAGCTTCGCTTATGTTACTTTTACTTAGCCCGAATAGTTCATCACAGTATGTTCTTAAGGAATGTAGAAAACCCCTTCCTCCGGAAAGTTTGCCGGCAACGGTTAAGTGAGGCCTTGCCTGACGTAGAAGTACATTTAGAGCGCAACCCCAAAGACGCACCACAAAGAAAGAAACAACACACACAAGCGCTGACTATCAACTGGCTTTATTTCGGCAACTGTCAATGCATATCTACCTTAAGGTATATAAGGTATATATGCATCGACAGTTGCCGAAATAAAGCCAGTTGATAGTCAGCGCTTGTGTGTGTCGTTTCTTTCTGTGTGGTGCGTCTTTGGGGTTGCGCTCTAAATGTACTTCTAGGATTATGAACCAACTAGGCCCAAAAGAAGTTTTACTTGGCTGACCTAACCGCTTTTGGTTCCGCTTTTGGTATGTTCTTCCTATCGGCCTCGACTTCAGTTCTTACTACGACGCAGCTAATGAAGGCATCTGACATGAGCTTATTCAGAAGTGATTGCGGAAAACGAAAATCATAGCTCGTTACCGAAAGCCCTGGAAGATTCGTCGCGTTGTGGGCATGTGCGGAGGAGCTTCGTTCTATTTAGTTTGCACGATGATGTGTCGGATTTGCTGCAGCATACTGCATTGCATATTGTTACTTATTTCGACTATTCCTGTTACGGGCAGTGCGTGGCACATTCAGTGTCCAAGATATCGACCTGTGTATTTCACGTTCATTCATGCATTTTTCCAGGACTTCAGCACGGAGTCCACAAACATCCCGACCAAAGCCAGCAGGCGGGCGCGTCCGCCGAAGAGCTTCGTCCGCCACACCCGGACGAAGCATTTCTACCGACGGGGCGCCGACTACACCGCGAGCCCATTCAATAGCACTGATCAAGAATATGACACGAATGCGCGCTGATATATAGGCGTGTACATTTTTTTTCTCCGATAAAACACGTATTGACTTCGCCTATGAATGTATAGATAAGAACAATTTTGACATAGCGTAGACTCAAATAAAGCATGACGGTTGCTTTAGCGCTGTCGAGACAACAATTTCCTCTATAGTTAGTCGGGTGTGCTTCTATCACGAGTTGAATGGGCGCTTCACCATTAACTCAATGGCCGAAGCCTCACAAAGCGTATTAAGAATTACTGCCACACTTTAGAACGATGTCAAGAAATTAAGGTAGCTTCGCACGAGTGGTGCCCAGCTTGGAGGAAGTGCGGAGCTAGGCAGCCTTCCTTGTTTTTCTTCATTTTTGTCTTTCTTTATTCCTCTCTTTGTCTTTCAGTCTGTTTTTCTATGCCTTTTTTTGTCTCGCTTTCTCAATCTCTTTTTTTTTTCTCTTCCTTCTCTTACTTTCTCTCTCTCTCTTTCTTTGTCTTGCTTCCCTTTCTTTCTATTTCTCTTTCTTTCTCACTCTGCACTCGTTCCGCCCATCAGGGTTATTCATCCCGCGCCAGGGAAATCGGCGCACATGTTCTGGGAGCGAAGCAGAATACGAAGAAGAGGAAGAAGAAAGTGCGTGCCTGCTCATGATGATGGTTTTCGGTCTGCTCTGCAAGGCATAACGAAAAGCTTAACAGCTCGGCTGTAAAGATGACAGCTTTTCTGCCGCCAGTTCAGCTTTTGTTTTGCGTATGCTCTACTGCGTTGCGACGTGATGTCCCAGAAGATGGGTAATAACGCGGAGAATGCACAATGCGCCGTTTGCGGGTTCTCTCTGGTTCGCTGGGTCATCTGCACGCCTGTAAGACCGTCTTAAGAACGCATATCAGCACAAGAGGGAAGAGAGAGAGAACAAACCTTTATTTTGAGCAAGCGCACTGTGCGCCCAAGGTGGGCGGCCTCCTTATTCCAGGTAGCCGCGGGCCTTCATCTCTCGTGCCCGTTGAACCAGGCTTCGCTGATTCTTCAGGTCTGGGTCCAATATCTTGTCCTCCCATTGCTCTTCGGTTAGTGTAGTGGTGCTAGGGTTTTGTACGCATCCGCATACCATGTGGCATAGACTGTCCGGCACATCACAGCACTTGGAGATGTACGAGTGCTCAGTCGGTGAGATACGGTGAAGTAATATACCGTGGACATAAAAGCGGGAAAAAAAAGAATCCCGGCACTCGGACAACAGCTCCTAGGACACTAATTTATTGTGGACAGTGTCGTGTTTTCCTCGCAGTGCTGCTGTGGGAAAATCACGGCACTCAGATGAACAACTACCAGAACAAACGAGGAAGGAGTTCAGGAAAAGACGGAGGCTTGAAGAGATTAATATTGTTGACCACGGGGTGTCGCTGTAGCCAAGGTCTCGACGAGTGGTCTTGTCTTCAAGGCAGCTACTGACACGGGGTGTAGAGCAATATAAGCAAACGTATCGTCTCAAAGATTCAATCCCGTCGAAAAAGAAATGTAGATCACACGTATACGTACTGTAGGAATCTGTCTACGCGAAGCTTTCTTGGGCGAGAAAGACAAAATGATGAAATACGCGTTGACAAGACAACAACTGCGAATTTCAGTGACGAACACGCCTTTCTGCCACAACGAAGCTCGCGTTTACAAGCACGACTTTTCATTCGGCATTCGGCATTCGGCAACTGCGGGCAGCCCAGGCACGTGTGCTTCCCAGCACTGGCTAAGATTTTGGTCATCGCTATTGCAGGAATAATCGCTTGCCACATGGAACCCCGTGGAAGCTGACCGAGCCGGCGTCTACGCAAGCTACGACGACGCAGCTAGCACAAAGCAGCAGCGCCAAAGCATCAAGAGCGACACCTTCTGGCCAGCACCTGGTTATAAGAGCACGCCGTGACTGGATCTCGGCATAACTGCGGGCAGCCCAGGCACGTGTGCTTCCCAGCACTGGCTAAGATTTTGGTCATCGCTATTGCAGGAATAATCGCTTGCCACATGGAACCCCGTGGAAGCTGACCGAGCCGGCGTCTACGCAAGCTACGACGACGCAGCTAGCACAAAGCAGCAGCGCCAAAGCATCAAGAGCGACACCTTCTGGCCAGCACCTGGTTATAAGAGCACGCCGTGACTGGTTCCCGGCATAACTGCGGGCAGCCCAGGCACGTGTGCTTCCCAGCACTAGCTAAGATTTTGGTCATCGCTATTGCAGGTACGTGACTCGTACATTAACACTTGCTTAGATCAGTGTCTGGGCTGCCCTGCGGTGTGCGCATTTTACAGAAATGGCGACAGTGAAAGAAGTTGCTGAGATGGTGGCGGAACTAAGTAGCAAGTTTGACGCATTCAGCTCGAAAGTGTGTGCAGATATGCAAGAAATTAACAGTTCCGTGTCGTTCATGAACACACAGTTCGAGGAATTTAGTCACACTTGAGAGAATGAAGCAAGAACAAACAACACTTAAGAATGAAAATGGTTACCTAAAAGAGCAACTACAAAAGACACGAAATGAGCTTATCGAAATTAAGCAGTACAGTCGTCAACAGAACCTCGAAATCAAAGGTCTTCCCAGGAAGCCTAATGAAAAACTAGTTGATGCAATTGTAGCAGTTGGAAAGAAACTAGATGTTCCACTGACATGTGCAGATGTAGACGTAATTCATCGAGTCACGAGCAAGGATAAGGAAAGGCCAAACGTGGTCGTGAAGTTTGTATCTCGCTCAGTCCGAGATAACGTTTTGCAAGCTGCAAAAAGGCAAAGGCTTGTTCCGTCAGACTTCGGATATGAAGGAAATGCTGCAGTTTATATCAATGAACATTTGTGCATTGAAAACAAGGTGCTTCTTGGCAAGGCCACTGCACGCAAAAAGGAGAAAAAATGGAAGTAGACCTGGGTCGCAAACGGAAAAATTCTTGCAAGGAAAGCAGATAATTCTAGCGTTCTACATATTCAAACTGAAGAAGATCTACTGAAGATCTGCTAACCCTCACAGTGATGGCTACGAATAATCAGTTATCGAGTGATAACAGTGAAACTTCTATTTGTTCTCTGATGCAATGCAACGTGCGCAGCTTGAACAGAAATATTGATGCTCTATGCTCTTTCCTAGATGTAAATTCTTTTCGATTCAACTTTATAGCTGTTTCTGAGACCTGGCTTAAACCAAATGAAGCCCAGAATATCCCAGGTTATTCATTCACTTCTACTGCTAGACAATCTTGTGCACGAGGAGGCGGCGTTGGCCTGTTTATGAGAGTAGGCACTAAATGCGACCTCGTCCCTCAGTTTTCTTACTCTTATCTCCAGGAATTTGACTTTCGTGTTGCGAAGTCAAGCTCCGTTTTTATTGCTGTTATCTATCGTGCTCCGAACCAAAACATGCAAACTTTTATGCAACATTTCGAGGCATTACTAGCATATTTTACCAGCATCAACTCAAAAATAATTATATGTGGCGACTTTAACATTGATTCCCTGAAAAATGAAAACAATGAGTACTTTCATCTAGTTAATTCTTACGGTTTTCATAACGTCATTACAAGTCCCACCAGGGTGACTAGTACATCATCAACATCAATTGACCATATACTTTGCAATTTTGACACTACAACCAGTCAGTGCTACGTCTACCCCACAGTGATCTCAGATCATTATCCAACTGCCATTTTCTTTCCCTCTACTGATAATAATAGGAATATATTCACGATGTACCGCAATAGGATCAATCTTTGCAGTTTGAAACAGAGATTATTAGAAATCGATGACAGTATACTAGACCTTAGTGACGCTCATCAGCAATATGCTACACTAAGTAATAAAATAACGGAAGCCATTACACAATCCAAACTCCCATGCAAAAAAAGGTATCACCAAGAGCCTATTTGCCCTTGGATGACCAACGATATTTTACAAATGGTAAAGAAAAAAAGACTATTGCCACACAAATGTTAAACAAAATAAGGGCAACTCGTACTATGAAGAAAAATTTCGGGTGGCTCGCAACATGGTTACGCACCTTACCCGTAATCGTAAGAAACAGTATTATTCCGAGCTAATTACAAAAAAACTCCGGAAATTCACAGATAACGTGGAAAATCATAAACTCTGTTATAAAACCCACCCCTAATCAATACGGTATGGCTGATGCACAAATAATGGGAATATCAGGAGAAGTTTTGGTTTCAACTTTTAATCGATATTTTTGTAATATTGGTAAAGAAATTGCGAACTCCTGCCGTGAAGTGTTCGTCGGTACCGTTCCGGATAGAGTTATCAATTCTTTTGGATACATCGACATAACTCCTGCGGAAATTGTAACTGTCGTTAAAGCTATGCCATGCAAACATAGTGCAGGGTGTGATGAGGTATCACCATTCATACTTAAAAACTTCATAGACATTCTTTGTGTTCCTTTGGCAAAAATCTTTAATCATGCATTTCACACGTCAACTTACCCAGATTTACTAAAAATAGCAAGGGTCGTTCCAATTCACAAAAATGGAGACCGTAGCCTTCCGGAAAACTACCGCCCCATATCTGTATTAAGTGCCATAAATATAGTGTTCGAAAAACTTATCGCGAAACGACTACCAAATTTTCTCGATCGAGAGTCTGTACTAATAAATAGCCAACATGGTTTTCGTAGCAATAGATCAACTTCCACTGCAGTACTATTTCTTTCAGATATGGTCAATTCTTACCTAAACAACAACATGATAGTGATTGGTATCTTCATTGACGTCAGAAAAGCTTTCGACACCGTTCATCATGGTATACTACTTAGCAAATTAGAACGGTATGGCTTCCGAGGGGGAACTCTAGAATTTTTTCGAAGCTACCTTACGAACCGACAACAAACGGTTCATTTTGGCAACACTAATTCAGGATTTTTGCCCATTACATCGGGAGTACCGCAGGGATCGGTGTTAGGACCTATTTTATTTTCATTGTACATGAATGACCTCCCTTTAATATTACATAACTTCACCCCAGTCATGTGCGCTGATGACACTGCTCTCATTTGCGCACACGAATCGATCGATGGAACCTTAAGCATGGCTAACGAAGAATTGAAACAAATCTGCGACTGGTTTCAGGCCAGTAAACTGGCTTTAAACGTTAGCAAAACGAAATACATGGTGATTCATTCGCCACACAAAGTTATTGCTTTGGACTCGTGTGTGCTTCAGGCTGAGAGCGAAACCATAGAAAGAGTGAGTAGCTTAACATACCTTGGAGTTGTTCTAGATCATCATTTCAGCTGGAATATGCATGTTGACTCTCTCTGCAAAAAACTCGCGACAGCCTGCTTTACGCTTTTCAAATGTCGCCAGTACTTCGATGAAGCAACTTTGAGAACAATTTACTTTGCCATATTTTACAGCCAAGTCTCATACTGTATTGAATCTTGGGGTCATACATACGAATCGTACCTAAAGCCACTTATAGTTCTGCAAAAACGTGCTATCCGTTTTATATCAAACGCAAATTACATGGCCCCATCTAAACCACTCTTTCGTCAGTACCAAGTCATGCCTCTACGACTAGTCGTAAATTATAAAACAACAATAATGGTCTACAAGTCTCTAACAGGCAATGTCCCTCTTCACCACTCCCTTTTTATGCCATCACAATTGCAAACAAGAGCCCGTCATTGTGGTAACTTCCTAAAACCACTGGTTAAAAATATTTATGGCAAAAGGCGACTTTATAGCGTTGGCACGTCATTGTGGAATAACCTACCAGTTAAGTGAAACAACACCATGCTTTCATTTTCATGCTTAAACGTCATTACAAGGAACTGTATTAGACTATTTATATGTTTAGTATTAAAAAGTGACATGATAAACTAACGAATGTTTTGTATGCTGACCAACAATGCTATTAAACAGATGTATAGAAATATTAGATGTATTAATTATGTTCAGTATGCAAACCAAAACCAGTTCAACTGCTGTGTATAAGTTATATGTTTTTCAATGTGTTCTTGATTTGTGTATAAGTTATGTGTGTTTCAAAATTATCCATATCTTAAACTAAAATGTCGTTCATTGTATAACTTTGTCTCCTGCCTGTACTTTATGTATACTATAGTTGCATGGATCCAAACTAGCATTCTGCTAAGGATCCAGATGTTGCTAACATGTTTTTGTTTTACTGTATTTCGTTTAATGATAATAAAGTTCAAAAGTTCAAAGTTCAAACGCGTTGCATCACCGGCGTAGCCAGTGCGTGGGTCACCAATTGAAAAATTTCCAGGAGTGTCACCCCCACTCCCCCTTGAATTTTTCAATTTTTCAAGTGTACATACACTTACACATACGAACGGAGGTACGAACATACATAAAGTATGGCTAAGCTCTCCACCCCCCTCGAACAAAAATTCATCGTTGACTACCACAACTCGCAGGCGAAAGTGCGCACGTTAGCTTTCAATGGGAAGCCCTTCCCTCTTACTCTCCGGCTGCTGTTGTATTATACTACAGAGTACTGATGTACTATACAACGCCTCTTTATTTGGCCACAAAGTAATGCCCCACAGGCACGCCCTCTGCTAACGTAGTTTCCTGAAGAATTATTCAGTCGCACAAGAAATGATGAATAAACGTATTCACTGTAACAGCTATACGCAATGGAAGATTGTAGCCAGTTTCGCGCAGTGAAAACCGTCGGACAGCGAAGCGGTCGCCCCTTTGGTCAGGCATTACATTTTGCACCAATGTACCGGCAATGTTCTCGCTAACCATTTGTTTTTTGTTTCATTGTTCTTAGGTTTGGTCATATGGATCCCGCGTGACTGTGTGCTCATTTATGGCCGCGTTTGAACACTGCATACGGTAGCGTTCCAGTGCGGTCGTGGCCCTCTCTGTATCGATATGGTAACCAAAGCCTGTCACGATTCACTTATCGTCGCGCACACTTTGTACTCTCTTCAACACTCTTTCCCTTATTACCTTTAAATACGAGCGCTGAGTCTCTCCTTTTCTAAATGTATACTTTATGCAGACGACACCACTGTCATAAACTCAGACAAATGTCTCACAACTCTCACATCCAACATTGATAAAGACATGCACAATTTGCTAGAATGGTGCAAAACTAACCAATTACACATAAATACATCGAAAACGAAATTTGTCTTATTCACCTCTAGCCACCGGACACTTCCCTCTATTCCTCCTATTTTTCTCGGAGCCACTCTTATCCCAGCAAGCTCTTCTTGTAATTACCTAGGCGTAGAACTAGACAGCCATCCAAAGTTTATTAATCACATAGCCAAAGTAAAACAAAAGATTGCCTACGGGATCCGAGTTCTTCTAAATTCGCGATATATATTTAAGCGTGACATTTTACTGTGAGAAGTGGTTACGCATGGTTAACATGGTGTGAGAAGTGGTTACGCGAGCCAGCCGCTGCTAACCAAGGGAACATCCGGAAAGAATCTCCACCAGCCACACAAGAGCTTTCATAGAATTTCTGAAGCCGCCAGAACAACTTCGCCTAGGGGGTGACACCAGTAGGAACTGGTGCCTGTTCAAACAGAAGTATGAGCTGTTAGTAACTGCGTCAACGTCACCAGGGAAAACGTATACAGGACCCACGAAGACAGCTCTCCTCGTAAGCGTGGTCGGCGGCGACGGTTTGGAAGTATTCAACAGCTTTGACTTCGGTGAGGGCTAAAGCAAGCATTATTATGACATCGTCATAAGACAGTTAGAGGAGTCATTTTAACATATGGTGTAGTAGCGCAAATTCGACGGGGACAAAGAGGACAAGAAGAAACACGACACTCGCTAGTGTCGTGTTTCTTCTTGTCCTCTTTGTCCCCGTCGAATTGATATGTCACCAACTAGCCCAGCTCTCAACCCTACTGAGTTAAAGGAGTACTGCGCATCACAGCTAAATGAGGTGCATGAACGCTACGTTCTTCGCCAGCGAATGCAAGTCCATGGTGAGCCAGCAGAGCAGTTCATCAGGGATCTAAGGAAGCAAACACAGTCTTTCAATTTCGGCACCCTGGCTGAGTCGATGATAAGGGATCAGATTGTGCTCGGAACAAACAATGGCAAAGTACGTGAGAAGCTGCTGCGCGACAACGAGGTGGCATTGACGAAAGCTGAGCAAGTGTGGAAGGCAGCTGAGTTGTCTACCGCTCGAAACGAGCTCTGGGACAGAGCAAATCAAGTCGGCGCACTAAAAGTGTACCAACAAAACGAGCACTCTAAAGGGGAGGAAACGACACACACAGCAATAATATCTGGGGTTTAACGTCCCAAAACCACGATATGATTATGAGAGACGCCATAGTGGAGGGCTCCGGAAGTTTCGACCACCTGGTGTTCTTTAACGTGCACTTAAATATAAGTACACGGGCCTCAAACCTTTTCGCCTCCATCGAAAATGCAGCCGCCGCGGCCGGGATTCGATCCCGCGACCTTCGGGTCAGCAGCCGAGCGCCATAACCACTAGACCACCGTGGCGGGGCGACACACACAACAAACGCTGACTCGCAACTTAAAGGTTTATTCCACATCACACGCACATATATAAGTAAACGTCAAATGCAGCACACGTGACATGGATTGCCGCCGCTGTCTTGTCTAAGTAAGATGAGTAAGAGGAACTTATGGAAACACCTGCCGCAGAAAATCAAATTCTTTGTCATACAGATCAACTGACGCCTGGCTTACACAATTATCTTTTTCCTTAACAATGTGATAAGATTCTGCCACCTCCCGATTAATCTGCTGCCAGTGCTTATAAACAATCCTCGTATCTGTGAAAACGGGGGAGCATCCACACAAACGACAGTGCAAGGCCAGATTAGAACTCGCCACTGTTTTCAAAGCAGCATTGTGTTCTTTAAGCCTCGTGTTTATACACCGTCCCGTCTGTCCATAATACGTTCTACCACAAGAAAAAGGAATCCTGTACACGACCCCACCCTCACACGGCACAAACTTCTGGGCGCGCTTGACTTCACATTTGTTATTGTGACGAGCTTCCTGGTTGACCATGGGGCACATCCTGCTAAGCTTGTTTTTGGCAGAGAACACAATGTTGACGCCGAACCTGCTCCCGACATTCTTGAGCCCGTGGCCCAACTTGTGCTTGTACGGAATAACCGCATATTTTGTAGGTTTCTGTCGATCGGCCGTACCATGAGATCCTTTCTTCACCTGCCGCAACAGTTTCTCGCACACTGAAGACACAACGGTAAGAGGGAACCCTGCTTCCTGCAATCTTCGCACTTGATTTAAAAAGCTCTCTTTAACTCGGTGTTCACATGACTTCTTCAGAGCTGATCCTAGCGTCGAAGCAACAATGCCTCGCTTCACTATCTTGGAATGTCCTGATTTAAAATTCAAAAGGGGTTTTGTAGACCTTGGGTTGTAATACCAGCACGTATGATGTCTTTGAAAGTCAAGCTGTAAATCTAGAAACCGAATCTGGTTGTCTGAGGGCATTTCTTTGGTGAAGCATAGTCCCATGCCTTCTTGGAGTGCGTTCATGACTTCAGTTATACGTTCGGGTCCAATTGCTTTTCGCAGAAAGATTAAATAATTATCGACGTATCGAAAAACGCCTTTCACCGTATCAGCCAGCCTAACTTGAAGTGCCGTGTCGACTTTCCCAAGGAAGATATCACTTAGTATAGGGGCCACTCTTGACCCGATACATACACCGGTTTTTTTGAAGAAGCACCTTTCCTTTCCAGGTAATAAACGTAGAATTCAAGTAGAATGTGAGCAATTTGGTGAAGGACTCGACCGAAATCCCACTCTTTTCAATGAATTGAAGCTCGTTGTTGTCATCGGTGATGCATCCTTTGACACATTTAAGTAGGTCTGGATGCGGCAGCGAGTAAAACAGATCAACAACGTCAGCACTAAAGGCATTTGACGTTTACTTATATATGTGTGTGTGATGTGGAATAAACCTTTCAGTTGCGAGTCAGCGCTTGTGTGTGTCGTTTCCTCCCCTTTAGTGCGCTCGTTTCGTTGGTGCGCTGTTATTTGAAGTATGAACCGATACCAACTCGCCCAAGTTGCCATTTTACTGCACTGAAAGTGATGCCTAGCATCGAACCTTCCACAGCAGACGGCAACGCCATGACACAGGACAGGTGCATCGACGCGGCAAGGGCAACGTGAAGTAGAAGTGACCCAGCAGTGTTGAAATTTCGTAGGTGTGGGCGACGACACGCGGCTCGGAACTGCCCGGCATTTGGGCGCACCTGTCGCCGGTGTGGTGATAAAAATAATTTTGCCTTTCAATGCAACAGCAACAAGCAAGTTGCGGAAGTCAAAAGCAGCGAAGACTTCGACATTATCGACATCCCAGTCATCAGGGTGAGCCACTTACAAAACTCGGTAGTCCAAGCACAAGTGGCGAACAAGGTGGTTGAGCCTAAGGTGGACACGGGTGCTCAAGCATGATACCGCACTGCATGTTTCAACATCTCTAACTAAGAATGCGAATGAAGCCTAGTAGTTCAGTACTACGTGAGTGCGGCGAAGGGATTATCAAGCACTTGGGAATCGTGACAACAAAGGCCACTATAGGCGACAAGTCCGCTTACATCGATTCTTTCGTGGTGAAGAAGGGACGTCAAGTAATTCTAGGGCTCCACGCCAGTGAGGCCTTGGGCCTTTACCAGCGATCAGTGAGCTCAGTAACGGCATGCAACCGCGAACAAGTGCTTAGAGAGTTTCCCGAAGTTTTCATAGGCACGGGGCGCCTTCAACGTCCATGCACGATGGTGCTACAGGAGGACTCTGTACCTGTCGTCCAGATGGCCTGACGCGTGTCGCTGTCCCTGCAAGAGCCACTACGACTGTAACCGGACCGAATGCTCCAGGCAGGCATCATCGCCAAAACAGAGGAGCCGACATACTGGGTGAGTCCCCTAGTAATTGTAAGGAAGCATAATGGTAAACTAAGAGCGTGCATGGACCCCAGGAAAATCATGGGGCCCCTGATTTTCCTCTCGCTCGCTCGGTATATATTTATCGGTTCGAGGGAAAATAAAATCACTTGAAAGTAGCGCTGTGTCCTTGTGTGTTTTCTTCGTCCCTATCTAGTCGCGCTTACTCATTCTTCATGGATGCTAACCAGCTATTCCGCCAACGTGTTTTACTCAATAGTACCTGCGTCGCAGTCATGCTCAGACTCTAGCCACGCGAAGTTCACTTCTCTCAGATGTTCCAGGTTCGATCAGCACCTCAAAACATGCATCCCGAAAAGAATGTGCACGCATGCTTTGTGTTTGTACACTGTCGGCCATCATTAGCAGCGTGATTTGCCTAGGCGGGTTCAGCTTTTATTTTCACGAAAACTTTGTGTCTTGCAAGAAAGAATCAGGTTTATTGTGTCACGGATGGCACGGTTGGTTCACTAATGCAGGAAACCTAAAACGTCATAGTGTATCTTTCTTGCCAATGTGTTACAATCGGGGTAGCACATACAAACAGGTAGCGACTGCCAGTGCTGCCAGTTTGTTGTCTGATAACCCCCTTCGCGGGGTTTCTCCTAACATCCGCTTGGTGGTGTGGCAGCCAACGGGCATTGCGAATAGCCTGCTGTTCAGCGCTGAGCTTTTTTCAGCAATGATTACCTTATTGGTGTCAGCGTTTCACAGATGTATGCCTGTTGCTGCCTCTTGCTTTAGAGAAAGATATTTGATTTTGTTTCATGCGGCTAAATCCCACGGCACTTTATTTTCACCTGGCCAGGCTCGCTCATGAGTACTCCTCGATTTTGTACGTCGTAGTCAAAGTAACACACTGGCTTCTATGAAACGCTGCTATGTGGAGGTCATGCATATGAGAAATGCGAGCATGTGCTGTGACATATGCTAAACATTTGCTCGCCTGTTGCAGTCTGCGTGGCACATGTGCTCGCACGTTGTACAGTGCTTCGGAAATTTAAATTGAGGTCAGTTTCCAGTGTTTATTGTGTCTTAGCATTTTCATTGGTCTATTACCTATCAGTGTATGCCATAGATAAGTTTTTTCTTGACTACTAGCAACGAGGTACGAGACTTCGGATGTGTTACCCAATAGTACTTTCCTGAAAACACTTGAATTTTTTAAATTGTTGGCCATGGTGTGCAGTTCATTAAACTTTGCCATTATTCTTGAACTGGTCGTATAAAATACATAAAAGTGTAATTGGGCTTGTGATACAGCTTAATGCCTTATATATTAACCAGAGGCAGGAATTAAATGATGATGTAGCATATGCATAGAATTTGTTTTTCATTTATGCTCACAAAAACTCTAAGTTGGCGGGTTTACTCGTACAATATCTTTGTTGAAAAGCACGGCACATGGATGCTCACACCTCCCTCATTTCCCTTCCACATGTTCAGTGGTATTGAAAAATGTTCGATGTTTTGGTTGCTGACGCATATTTTAATAGTATCAAATGGTCTACTGAGCAGTAAAATACTATATCAGTATATTTTTACTGTCTTGCATTGTAGCGAAAGTGCCAATAAAAGATTCTTGCCTGCTGATTTGGCACACAGAATTTAATAACAGTGCTGACCTACTTCGAGCGCTGGAAGTTCCACAGCGGCAGGGCCGTAGCCAAGGGGGGGGGGGGGGTTGCCCGAAAATTTTCAGCTTTGCTTGCGTATATATACACGCACAAACATACATAAAGTATAGTTGAACCCCCCCCCCCCCCCCCCGCAAAAAATTTCTGGCTACGCCCCTGCGCAGCAGTGTTTCAGCTGGTGCAGTTTGCCCATCTGTTTTGAAGAGCTATGAAGGCTTTAAAAACCACATTTTCAGGCCCCACAGAAAACAATCCAATGAATCAAGTGATGCTGTGTTCTTGTGCCCAGTGTCGTCATGTAGGACAAGCGAGTCGACACGTTGAAAGTTCATGTCGCACATTGCTGCACATTTTGAAAGTGGAACAGATCATGTCACATGCCCCTTCACTGGCTGTTCCAGTGTGTTGATGTCACCTGGATCATTAAGGAATCATGTGTCAAGGTACCATCCAACAACGGCATACGTTGCACAGGAGGACACTGCACAGCATTCGCAAATGTCGGACATAAATGAGACCATTGAAATGCAGCCAGAACCTGGCCCAAGTGGAGTCGGTACTCATTTGTCAAATGTTGGTGCAGCAGACAGTCGTGATGCAGCGTCGAATGTTAGCGTGGCAGGCAGCGGGGATGCAGATTCTAATAGCAGAAAGGTTAAACTTTTCACTGACAAATTTGCACTATTCCTGTTAAAGCTAGTAATCTCAGCATCATGTGCCAGCTACAACAGTACAGTACATTGTGAAAGAAATGCAAAATCTTTCACAACCTAAATGTAGATATGACCTTGTAAGCGCTTGCGGAAGCTGTTCAAACTGCGACGCTTGCCACTGTTAATTCTGCATTTCTTGAGGATGCTTTTTCAGCCACATCATCTGGGCTTTCATCTTCCTATCTGCGGCACAAAGAAGGAAAGAAGTGTTAATTTCAAGGGCTCGTTTTCTTTGTTATACACAATATTAATGACAACTGACAGACAATAATGCCAAGGAAAGTATAGGAGATGTTTTTAGTAATAAATGTAAGGTACTTGTGAAGAAAGAAAAGTGGACGAAAAGATAGCTTGCCGCGGGCAGGGACCGAACCTGCGACCTTCGAATAACGCGTCCGATGCTCTACCAACTGAGCTACCGCGGCGGCCATCCCCCCGTCCACTTTATAGGGTATATGTGTGCATTTAAACGTGGGAGCGTCAGTCAGCGCCGCCAGTAGCCATGACGGCGAGTGTGGAACACTCTTTTTCTGCCTGTTGGCGTCACGTAGCACGTGAACTTGTTACAAGCTGGCAGCTGACCAATAATCCCTCGCATACTACCTGAAAGCATCAAGTCTGCCAGAACGAGACCCTCGCTATGAATGAAGGAAAGAAGCGTTAATTTCAAGGGCTCGTTTTCTTTGTTATACACAATATTAATGAGAACTGACAGACAATAATGCCAAGGAAAGTATAGGGGATGTTTTTAGTAATAAATGTAAGGTACTTGTGAAGAAAGAAAAGTGGACGAAAAGATAGCTTGCCGCGGGCAGGGACCGAACCTGCGACCTTCGAATAACGCGTCCGATGCTCTACCAACTGAGCTACCGCGGCGGCCATCCCCCCGTCCACTTTATAGGGTATATGTGTGCATTTAAACGTGGGAGCGTCAGTCAGCGCCGCCAGTAGCCATGACGGCGAGTGTGGAACACTCTTTTTCTGCCTGTTGGCGTCACGTAGCACGTGAACTTGTTACAAGCTGGCAGCTGACCAATAATCCCTCGCATACTACCTGAAAGCATCAAGTCTGCCAGAACGAGACCCTCGCTATGAATGAAGGAAAGAAGCGTTAATTTCAAGGGCTCGTTTTCTTTGTTATACACAATATTAATGAGAACTGACAGACAATAATGCCAAGGAAAGTATAGGGGATGTTTTTAGTAATAAATGTAAGGTACTTGTGAAGAAAGAAAGTGGACGAAAAGATAGCTTGCCGCGGGCAGGGACCGAACCTGCGACCTTCGATTGGGCTCCAGCTCAAGGGGTGAAACAGGCAAAAAAGAGTATCAAGCGGCGCTGACTGACGCTTTTAAATGGTGTCTGTATGACACTTGGCAACTTGTCATTGCATTGGAGGTCACTGTTTATAAGAGCAAAGAGATCATGGCAGTTTGCTTCAGTATGTCTCAATGCTGTTTTTTGCCACCCCACCTGGTATTAAAGACGTTATGTTTCATGCCAGAGTTTGGATGAATGCTTCAGAAGGGGAAATATCAAAGTTCATGCCACTTTTTGCAAAGCTGCAGTTAACTGATTATGTTTCATAAAGATTTTTCAATCGTCCAGTTCTCTCACTTGAAAGGAAAGGCCTGGTGGTTAATGGAACAAACCATCATGTGAGGCTAGACTATGTTGTAGTTGACAACCGTGGAAGCCACACAGTTTGTGGTTTAAACCCTAAATTTTAGTGCGTCCACCTACTTCTGCCGTTTTTGCCTTCTGACACGCTCGGAATTTCCTGAAAACCTCCACGTAGTTGGGGAAAGGCGAACCCCAGAAAACTATGCTCAGTCATGTGAACACCTTGCAAATTGTGACAATGTGAAAGATGATTGTGGTATTGTCAGGAACTCCCCATTGAATGTGCTCAAGCAATTCTGTATATGCCAACCTGGCTTACCGCCTTGCATTGGGCATGATTTTTTGAAGGTCTTGTGCGACACGATGTACCCCTGTATATAAGATATTTCGTCACCAAGAAAGCTTGGTTCAGTTATGAGTACCTGAACAACAGGATTTCTACTATGGAATACAGTGCCCATGATCTCAGCAACAAAGCAGCCAAAGTACCCAGCAAGGGCAACAACCTCGGAGGACATGCAATCTGACACTGTTGAGATTACTACCCATTTATGTTGGCTCGAAAGTAGCTCATCATGATGATCCAACAAGGCAGCTTTAGGTCGAGCTGATGAGCATAGTTGGTCTTTTAATGGCGCCTAAAATAACGTGTTCAAGTTGCACTCTTGAAAGTTTTGATTGAAGACTACGTAACATTTCGATGGTCCCTTTTTTCCAACGAAAAGTTGCGCCCTAAACATCACTATATGTTGCACTATAGTGAGCTAATTCAGGTGTTTGGCCCTGTTTGCCCTGTCAGGGCTCTGATGTTTGAGGCTAAACACCAGTACTTTAAGCTGTTCATAAGAAGTACAAAGAACTTTACGAATGTCACAAAGACGTTAAGTGAACAACACCAGCTTTTTCAGGCATTCTTGGCAGCATGGGGCCTGTTTCAGACTTCTGTTGAGTTGACAGACATGAAAAAGACTGATCAGCTGAGAATTTTGAGTAATGCAAGACATGATGCAGTTTCTAAGGACAGCATTCTTTTAAAGAAAGCCACTGTGGATGGCATCACTTACACCATCCATGACTATGTGCTAGTGTCGGGGACACGTTGTCATAACGTGTCCCCGACACTAGCACATAGTCATGGAGAATTCAGCGCGCTGAGAATTCAGCGCGCTCAGAAGAATTTGCAGTCTTCGAACAGAGTCCAGAAGGAACGTCGGTGTGTCCCACGGGCTTTGGTTCGAACGCTATATTATCTGTAAGCAAGTACAGCAACCTGAACAGACTGCTAAGAGTCACCGGGTGGGTGTACCGCTTCGCTGCAAACACGTCGAAGAAACAGTGTTCCACAGCCGGACCGTTAACAGCAGCAGAGCTCCACAAGGCAGAACACTACTGGTTGCAAAGGGTCCAAGAAGAAATGTTCTCCGAAGAAGTGCAGGCCCTCCGCGCAGAGAAAGAACTACCGTCCACGAGCCCAGTTCTTCGATTACATCCTTTCCTGGACGAAGGTGGTCTGCTTCGCGTTGGAGGTCGTCTGCAGGAGCTAGCAGCCTCTTTTGACGTCAAGCACCCAATCCTGTTGCTAGCAAGGCACACATTCACCCATCTTGTGGTTTCAGCCGCGCATGAACGCGTCCTTCACAGCGGAGTAGAAGCCACGCTTTGCGAGCTTCGAGAGAAGTTTTGGGTTGTGAAAGGACGACAGACCGTCAAAAGGGTACTGAGGAGTTGTTTGCCTTGCAAACGCTACAAGCCTGTCGCTGAGACCTCACCCTTTGCTCCACTGCCACGAGACCGAATAACGGAAGCCAGTCCTTTTTTTGTCGTTGGGTTGGATTTCTGCGGGCCCCTCTACACACGTGACACGGCTGCTACTAGCAGAAAGGCCTACATACTCATGTTCTCCTGTGCTGTCACTCGAGCTATCCATTTGGAATTGACAACCGACATGACAACGACAACAACGCTTCTCGCCTTCCGCCGTTTTATTTCGCGGCGTGGAATCCCCGACACCGTTTACTCGGATAACGAACTGTCCTTTCACGGCTCAGCGCGAGTGCTCAAGACCATTCTGCCAGCTCTGCGAGAATATGCGGCGAACGCCAAGATCAAATGGAAGTTCATCGCTGAGAGAGCTCCTTGGTGGAGAGGCTGGTGGGAGCGCCTCATCAGATCGACAAAAAAACGCGTTGAAACGGTCGCTTGGGCGCAACAGTCTCGACGCTGAGGCCCTCGCTACGGTGTTATGCGAAGTGGAAGCAGTCATAAACAGCAGACCTCTTACTTATTTTGATAGCAGCCCTGATGAACTGCAATCGCTGACTCCGTCACACTTCTTGCTTGGGAGACGCCTCATCTGCCTTCCGCAAGAAGTCAGCAATTCTTATGCCATGTCATCGACGAGAGAGGACCTGATTTGTCGCGCGCGCTATCGTGAGCGTCTTACAGCGGAGCTATGGAGCCGATGGAAGCGGTCCTACCTCCTTCTACTTCGATCTGCGCACAACGCGCCTCATCGTAAACTACCTCGGCTACACGAAGGTGACGTGGTGCTTGTGCATGACGAGGGCACACATCCGCTACTATGGAAGCTGGGCAAGGTTCTCGCAGTGCACCCGGGAAAGGATAACATCGCGCGCGTCTGCACCCTTCGACTAGCATCGGGACACACCATAAAACGACCCGTTCAAAAGTTATACATTCTGGAGGCAAGTCAGCGAGATTCAACTGCCTCGTGATCGCCTTGGCCCCTTGGGAGTATGTTGCGGACGATTGCGGCCGCGCGGCAACAACCAGGAGGACAAAGAGAAGAAAGAAGAGGTAGACACGAGCAGTGGAATAAAGAGAAGGAATGCTTGGTCTAGGGCTCGGGTATTAATTTACGCGACAATGACAGTGTGTTTGGTGAAATCGTTGCTATTGTTTACGCTGGCAGGGAAGACATGTCATTGCTAGTGCATTGTGTTCATGTGACGTTTGCAGCTGCTTTCTGTTTTTACGTTTGCAAAGTGGCTATGAAGAAAGAATGTTTTCGCGCCCTTTTCATGTCCTGGATAGAACACCTTACAGGCCGTACACACTTGATTGTGTCTGAGTAATCCGCCTGAATTCTTCATTTCCAGAGAAACTGTGAGCGTTGTGAACATGAATTTTCAATCATGCTGTGACATTTTTACGACCATGTTTTGTTCAATGACCTTTATATCTTAAGCAATTTATTATTGTCAAGCGAGCTTTCCTCATAAACGCTTTTTGCGTTGGTTTCATGCGAAATGTTATTATTAGCAGAGAAAATAAACCTCAGTATTGTTTTGAATCTTGCAACAAATTGTGGCCACAATCATGTAATCGTGCTGTCACAAATTTTATTACAAGTTCTCATATTTTGGTAGCGTCTCTGCATAAAAGTGCCCAGTTTTCAGCAAGTTGACTCTCCAGTTATCTTCACAAGCAATGTAATCATTTTATACTGCTCAAGAGTTCAGTATAGTCATACAAACGCATTCAAAATTTGTGACGTCATGGGAAGCTGGTGCGCACATTTCAAGGTGGCATCGGCATGTGTCTTGTTTTCATGTGCCCCCTGGTTCGTTAAGCTTCAGCGTGTGGTACAAATGTTTCTCTCGGTAAATGAAAAGTGTAATGTAACATTATAGTCGAAGTTAACGTTTTCCTTAGTGTTTCCTTAAATAGCAAAATTGATTTGCTACTTCTGTGTCACTCTCTCGTGAGAGTTTTCATGATAGTTATGCACGACTTCCTTTTCTCTCTTTGTGTAGATCAGGTGTCTTCGCGTAGATCAGATATGAGGTGTATTTTATATGCATCTCCGTGAAATAGTCCTCTGTTGTGTGTGAAGTGTGTTCTTGCATTATCGTGCATAATTTTATTTTTGTGGCCAAATGTCTGTGATGAAAACAAATGTTTGAGTGCAGGTTGTCTGTTTGCTTGTTGGATACTTGTTATCAAAGCTGCCTTTCCTGACGGCTCGATGGGTCATGACACAAGTTGATCTGTGTTGCTTTTACGTGCCATAGTGCACAAATGCTTGTATATTTCTTAAAGAAGCTTCTCTCCAAAACGTGCAGGCTTGCTACAGCTATGCCATTTATAATAATATGGAGTGCGGACCACAGCGTGAAGAAAACAGCTTCGTCTAGTACATTGTCAGAGGTTTTGGCACAGGCAAAGGAAAAGGGCGTCTGCGACTCTACAAATGCTAAGGTATACAACGCATGCACGTTCACACAGCTGATGCAAGAAAATCTCACTTTAAATAAGCTACTTAGATCATTTTGTTGCATTATGTGGCACGTTGCCCAGACGCCCACTTTGTGCTTTTGATTTTCAATGATTTCAAAGCTGCAGTTGTTTTAGTTAAACAGTGTTTAACTTGGTGGTGAAGTCTTGTATAAAAGCACAAGAATGTATTTAAGGGACATGTGTCCTTGTTTTAACTGGTAACAAGGTGTACTGCTCTCTCTTGCAAGCATCATTACTGCCTGCACTAGGCATCTTGTTTTCAACTTCATTGAAACAAGTGCTTGTGAGGAGGGAATCTTCTGACTACTTTTGGCCATGAGTACAAGCAACATTCTGTCTATGTTTTAGAATACGTTTTTACTACTTAAAATTACAAACAAACTTTCTGCAGTTTGGACAGGTATTGCGGGCTGAAAAAGGTTGCCATACATTAAAGAAATTATGGTACATATGGAACTTGATTTAGCGAAGCGATGACTGCACTCGAATAATTCGCTACATTGGGAAGTTCGTAAATTCCAGAAAGATTTTTCAGTCTTCAATATCTAAAATTGTAACGTAGTGGTACCCGAAAGCTACCGCGGCACTTTATTTGCCAGTAACACGCCTGCGCGTCTCAAAAGTCTGCAAGGGCAGCCCGCACATGGAGCCTTTCATGTCCGGGCGATACAGGTTAGGTAGACAGTCAGATGAAGCTATGACCAGCTGCCGATATGCAGAAGGAGAGAATGAATCCAGTGATAGTGCGAGGACGCAGAGCAAGACAGCTGCATAAATAACGAAAGCAACCACCACATTCCTGTGGGAGCATTTGCAGGGACAACAAACCAGCACCGCCCCTAGCGCAATCTGGTGTGTAACAGTGCTACCGGACTGTTAGGTCTGTTGTTTCTTGCTTGCTGCGGACGTGCACCCTCGTCAAAGCAAAACTGGGGTCGTGACTGGGGCGGCTAGATGTTGTAACGTAATGTGCTACTGGCGCACGCCCGAAGAAAACCCGTCTGTGTCAAAACTAGAAAGAAATCACTGCATTTTTACCCATCTATTTCTGGAAAAACTTCGCTAAATCAGGTTTAGTGCCATGAGACCTTCGTTAATTCGAGTTGATGACAACTTTGAAACGTATGGGTACCTGAGAGGGAATGAAAATTTCTTAATTAGATCGGGAAATTTATAAAACTGGGTTTTGTTAGATCGAGTTTTAACTGTATTAAATTTGACATTTACCCATGTGGCTTCTGGCTAGATTTTTTATGATTAATATGTCATGAAGTTTTGTAAATCCCTCATCGTGTCATGGGCTGGAGTAGTACATTTACTTGTAATTAGCATGGTTCTGTTAATGTTGCAGAAATGGAACAGCCAGAGACCTAAAAAGCAGCATTAGCATTGCATTTCTCTTACGCAGCAGTTTCAAGTACCTAAAATACAGAGTAATAGTGGCTGCACTGCATAGCACATATGTAGGACTATTGTTACCTCTTTATTATTGCTTCGAACGCAGGTTCTTTTTTTAGGATTGGACGGAGCTCGAAGAAGAAAGTTTTGAAGGAATCGTGAGTGAGATCCCCCTCGATGAGAGAATTGTATTTGTTGCTGAAGGGATTCCAGCACCTTCACCTACGCCTGCTCTTTCAGGTGCGCTGTTTTATTGTCTGACCTCTATGTGGTTTTTGAGACGTGAAGTATATTTATTCTGCTTTGCAAGATTTCTGAAAAGGTAAAATAATCTCTTAAGTGTGTTAATTTGTTTGTAGTAGTTCATTGCTATGGTGTACGCTGTGCTTACATGGTTTTTAAGATAGATGTCAGGCAGCACTGTCGATCCTGGATATGGCAGACTTGAAGCAGATTACAAAACGAAATCTGCCACCATGTTTACAATGACTTTAAGCTGAAACGTCACTGTAATATTTTTCTTATTATTACACACGTTTCAAATCGTCCTTTCACACGAAGAGGCCTGCGCTCAATGCCTATTTCGTTGCTGAAAAGGCAGTACTCCCTTCATCATGTTTCCATTTTGCTGCAGCAACAACTGTAACTGCTTTAATCGCGTACATCTAGAATGAGGAACAAGCAATGGGCTATAATCTTTTTGAAGTTTTGCTGCGTGCACACCCACGCAATAGCCTACTTCATGGTGTTGGGCATTACAGATGCCACAGTTCGCAAACTAAAGGGATGGACTCAATCCACATACCTTTAGAAAACGTAACCAGACTAGTCTTGTGTGTGCGTGCCAAATTTTGTGGATGAATGTGACACTTTGAGCAGCAGTCTTTAATTCAAATGCCACATAAGATAACACGCCACGTGTGTGTTAACATGCAGACCAGGAAAAAGGCAACTTAAGGTTTGTTGGCTTTACTGACTGTCACATGTTTTCGCTTCCTGGTGTAAAGGGATTCTAATTGATGGGACAGGCATGCCTGTGGCCCCAGATCTGACACACACTAATGACCCATACAAAAATAGATTTGGACAGTCTATAGACAGCCTAAAGCCATTTTTAGACAGTCTATAGACTGTTTGCATACATTTTTGTACGGGGAGGCTGAAGTGATACGTTTTTTTTTCTTGTAAGAACCTATGAATTTTATTTTTCTTCTAAACTGAAGTAAGCCCTCTATGTTATCTCATGTTTACAACATGAAACCAAGATTACACTGTGAAGCTCTGTGTTTATTGGCTACTGTGAAAACTGTGATCAAAGGACCACAGTTCTTCAATGGGTTCCTTTGAAAGAGAAAAACGATGTGAGAGTTTTTCGTTTCACATTGAAAGCTTGCCAGAGAATGTTCAGAAGGCCCTTGAGGCCCAGAAGCCACTTCCACCCAAAGAAGGGAGTTGGTGTGATGTGTAGTTGCACAACTGACAAATATCTGCTCCAGGCCTAGCGAGACCTGATTCGAGAGACAGTAGCGGCAGTCGTGCAGGCATTTCCCGACACCCTTGAGGACTGTGGCCTAGGCGGTGGACTGCTTGGGAGAGGATATGACTCGCTTTTTCAAAAGTTGGAAAGCCGGGTTGAGAACATTACTCGGCGAAGACCAACTATCATGCCGGATGTGCAGAGGCACAGGTAGTTAAGTGGTCGTATGGCCTGCAAAAGAACTGAGCCTTCCTTAGCATGTTCTAAAATAAGAAAGAGAACTCATGCACCACTCTATCAAACTCTTTCTCAAGGTCCATTCGCAAGAATGCCACCTTCCATGAAAAAGCGTCACAACTTTCTAGTACTGTTCTCGCGACATGTAAATTCGTAGCGATGGACCGTTTTCTTATGCCACACGTCTGGTGTGGCCCTACCAATTGTTGTATCACATTTTGCAACCTGCGTGCAAGAACCATAGTGTATATTTTTTAATCCGTATTTGTGAGACATATCGGCCGATATCCCCGCACCGAGAAGAGTACATGAGGGTCTTCACTCTTTGGTATCGAGATTCTGTGACTCTGTCGAAAAGAAGGGGGTAGCATGGCCTTCTCGTATGCTTCTATGATTACTCGGTGCAATAAAACAGCTATATCCTGCTTAAAAGCCTTGTATAAGGCGGCACCGAGACAGTCTGGCCCTGGCGTCTTTCCAGAGCTCAATGCGTCAATCGCCCATTCTATTTCTCCTACCGTGATTTGTTCCTCAAGCTTTTCGGTTACACTGTCTTCAAGGCATGGTAACAGCGACAGAAAATCAGCTTCAAACCCTTCTTACCGAGCGCGCTCATTCCCAAGAATTTCGCAATAATGCTCAAAGAAGGCCCGCCTTATGGTTCCTTTGTCCCGCACCCCTTTATTACCGTATGCTACGGCTGCTATATCGTTACGAAAGGCATAACCGCTCTCGTCACCAAGCGAACGTTGCGTAGGTTGCTCGCCACACCACATCTCTGCGCGTGCGCGTACTACCGCCCCTATGCACCTTTCCGCTTCGACCGCGTCTAATTGGTATTCAACTTCTTGTATTTCCTTAGATCTACTTCCTGCATTGGCGCATTCTACAGTCAAATAAAAGTTAACTTAGTTTGCAATTCAATTTGCATCCTCTTTTCCTTCCGTCGTAAAACGCTAATCCTTTCTATAGCCAGTATTATGACATCTTGCTTGAAATTCTCCAAGAATTCATCACAGCTTCTTTGATCGGTAATAAATCATTCCCTAAAACTGTCAATAACGCCGTTCAAGAATGCTTCATCTTCAATGAAGTTATCATTAAATTTCCTCAGCTCCCAGTTAAAACCAGTTAATTTTCTGGGCCCAACAGCGAAAACAACAAAGCTATGGTCAGTAGAAGACAGGTGCTTCTGTTCATACGAATAACACAGAGGTATTAGTTTCGCCGAGACATAGGCGCGATCCAGTCGGGCATGACTATTCCGCTGATAATGTGTGAAAGGCGATGTGTTTAAATTAGCCATGACATCACAACGTCTTGCAAACTGCGTTTTTCTATCACTTTGTTTAAAAACTGCACACTTGTACCATGAATAGGCGGGCTCCCTACTATGTCTTTTGGATTACTAACGCAGTTGAAATCACCCATCATTACAGTTATTCGTTCACAGCTCAGATATGGCTCAAGACATTCAAAAAAAATTTTGCGCTCATTGAATTTGTTGGGTGCATACAAGCAAATAATGCGCCACTTTAAATCATGAAATTCTTAATCACACACAATCAGCCTACCGCTTTCTTCCGTGTAGACACTTTCTACTGAAAAAAATTAGAGCACTTTTCACGAACAACACAAAACCACCTGCTGTACTGATAGCATGTTATACACTGAAATAATAACGTGACCAAAAAGGTTCAAGCATCCTTTCTGTCCCTTCTTCGCTATCTACTTTAGTTTCTTGTACAGCAATAACGTCAGCATGCATTTTTTTTTCAATGAACAATCGACTAAGTTGATCTTGCTTGCGCCTTCCTGCTAGGCCCCGAACATTTATAGTACCAAAATGTAAGACTGTGTCGAAATGTACAGCCATCGTTGCTCTTTTTCCGTCCTACTAAGGGAGTTTCAGAAATATCTAACTGTTGACATTCACGTTGTTCGCATGCGACGTCGATGTAAATTTCTTCCATCGACGCGGCAGACACCGCTACAATAGAGAGTTTGAGAATTGGGGACCCAAGACGCTGGGCCCCCAAGCTGCGTTGGGCATCCTGCTCTTGCGTTCGGATGATCAGCACAGTTTGAGAATTGGGCCAACGCAGGCTGCGTTGGGTCAAGCGCACGGAGCGCCACGCGTGACGAAATTTAAAATCACGCGAGACGCGGCATGGCCTCCGAGATTAGCCGGTGGCGCGCAACGGCGCGCCGCCGGCTAATCTCGGAGGCCACGGACGCGGGCCATGCTGCCCCGTGGCGCGTGCTGCGTCTGTGTCTTCTCGCTGGTGGCCCAAGAGTGGCTTGAGTTCTGCGCATGCGCCCTGGCAGCTCGCAAGCTTCTTTTGTCCCCAAGCTCCTTGGGGCCCCAATTCTCAAACTCTCTATTATCATTGAAAAAAAAAAAAACGCCAGCGCTCCTTGACGACTTCCGTAACTTCCCAAAAGGTTCCAGACCGGTACGCACGTCTTCTTCTTGTACCTTCTGAAGAAGCCAATAAAGCTTCAAATGGACTTCCTGGCTCGCCGGGCTCACGACCAGGCAGCGATGTCCCTTTTACGTCTCCGAGAGCCAGCATATTCATCACGGCCTCCGGACCTTAAAAGTGACTGCCTATACATGGTTCATCTGGAAAGCCCCAAGGGCGTCAACCTCGGTGAGCAGTCAAGGTCAAATTATATTGGTCGCAAAACTTGTTACGAAAAGTGGTCCAAAGCCTGTTACCGCCGACATCAACACACGCCGTACGATTGAAGCGCGACTAGGTGAGGAGGGGCCAAATAACGAAAACCAAGAACTCAATAGAATTTCTTTCGAAAACTCGTCATTTTATATATGCCGAAGTAAACTAGAAATTTACTCCACAGTATATCTAACGCTCGGCTAAATAGTTGATTGCCTCATTTTTTTGCTCGAGCGCCATAAATAGCAGGCGTATGCAGGCAGTCTTTCTATGTCGTCTTGTGTTTAGCTCGGCGCGTCGTCGGGTCAACGAGGCATCGCTCACTTTGGCGCGGTGGTTTCGTGCCTATCTTCCGTAGGTTATTTATTTGCTTATGTGTTTTTTTACTGGAGTGGCACTTCAGAGAAGTTGAACTAGCTCACAAAACGTGTAGATAACCGCTCCTGCGACTGCAGACTGCTTTCGCTGGCGGACGGCCGGCGTGTCCTCGCCTTTCCTCACGGTGAATGCGGCACACTAAGGGGAGAAACGCTGTAATGCAAGGTTGCCAGAGTGATACTTTCAAGGCTGCTGTCTCACTATACGTAGATGGCGACGGTGGCAACGAGCCGCCAACTACTTGACACGTGGGCTTCTATGGAAATTTCGCGACCAGTTTACATATACCTTGGAGCATTCGCAGACGAACCAGGGTGTCTCGAAAGTCCTGAACTCTGTAGGGTCTCGCCTTTACGTCTCCGAGAAGAAATAGCGTGTTGGCCACGCGTGGTCCTGTAGGCAAAAGCGGCAAAATGACTTCGTAATCCTGGCCTTCCATAGCAGCATTCCTGTTTCCGCCGCAAAAACGCCCTATCAGAGAACGGTAGCCGGAAGTAGAATCACTGCTTTACCGAGGCGGACACTCGGGCCATGGTCACATACCGTCTCTGTCACGGTGGTTGAAACGAGGATAAATAATACGGCATGTGCTGACTAACAAGGCCACCACTGTGGCAGTGACATAATTAAAACTGTTGGATAATTAAAAAAATCAGACGTCCGACAAGGCAACATAAAAAAAAAAGGAAGTGCCACCTTTGCCCCGGGTGAGGATCGAACTCACGACCTTCAGATTATGAGACTGACGCGCTGCCTACTGCGCTACCGAGGCGGACATTTGGCCCGTGGGCACATACCGTCTCGATCACGGTGGTTAAATTGGTATTTCGTGGTATTATATCGTGGTATTACATATCGTACATATCGTGTATTACATATCGTGGCAAGATGTATTACATTAGAGGGTATTTTGACTACTGACGACGTGTGAAAGCCTGCTACACAGTGCTTGGTTCCAATCTTATGACCGATACCTGTCTCATCATGAAGTATGAGGTACGGTTTGTTGCGTTAGAGGATATTTCGACTACACACAACGTCCGAAAGCCTTCTACACAGTGCTCGGTTGCAATGTTATGACTGCTATCTGTCGCATCATGAAGTGTCAGGTGTGGTTTGTTGCGTTAGAAGATAATTAGACTACCAAGAATGTCGGAAAGCCATCTACAGAGTGCGTGGTTCTGATATTATGACCGATATTTGTCGAATCATGAAGTGTCAGGAGTGGTTTGTTGCGTCAGAGGATATTTCGACAACAGACAACGTGCGAAAGCCTTCTACACAGTGCTCAGCTGCAATCACAATCTGCAAGTATTGGGCCAAGTGCCAGAAATTTTTTTAAAAAGCGATAAGAAACAGAGATTATTAGTCTACATTATAAAGCAGACCTTTTAGGCACATGTTAGCATTATAAAGTAAGTCCTATTTTTTCTTAATTTTTCATAATTAAAAATTTCGTTAAAAGTGGGCCATACGCGAACACTCCTAACTCAAGTTGCACTGAAGAAAAACACTTAATTTTTTTTGTAGGAAGATAAAAGGAGCTTTAGCCAGTGCAATGAACCAAACGAATGAGATCAGATGAATATTAAAAACATAGTGTTTAAATAACCAAAAAATTATGCACTGAAACCCTAAGGGCACCTTCGTATAACAGGCAGTCATATTAATTTTTGTGGCAGAATTTTGTTTATTGAGGTTCAATGCACAGCCACTAATGTGATAAGGAAGTGTGCCAAATTTTACTGAAAAATCTTTATTAGCAAAACAATTATGATTGTTTCCGTACGGACAAATACCAAAAATATAAGTTCCAAGAAAATCAACAAAAAAAGATTTGAAGCAGGTGCAGCGCTTACACAAAGTGATCAGGAGCGCTAAAATCCTCGACATTTGTAGCTAGTTGCAGCGCGGACCTCATTATTGTGTGCTTTTGCTCGAGCAGCAACTCACCATTTTTTTCCTAGCTTGCTTTGCAGCATTAGTACCGTGACGGGATGCTTTCGCGATGCGGTGCCGATCATTTGTGAGGGAATTTTTTGCAGTGTAGAGGAGAGGTTCGATGCCAACTAGCTTCAAAATATCAAATGTGCTTCTGTTGCCATTACTGAAAGGAAACGCAGCGTCATACAAAGCAAATTTGATTATTGACAGGCTCACACACGTGTCCTCGAGCGTAAACAACACATATACGATGTTGCGCGGCTACCTGGGGCGAAGTTGATTACTTTTATGATTAAACATGATCTGCTGAGAATGCTATTAGAGCATTATTACATGTTCGCACTTGATATGGTTGTTAACTAACCAACAAAATACTACATATTAAGCTAATCTTATGATGCACAAAAAATTGGCACTTTCAGTGTGAGTTTCGTAGATGATGGATGGTCTAACATTTTAGATGCGAAGCAGCTTTTGCTCGGGGCTGTGTCCGTCTATTGGCGTATTGGCGACCATCCGCTTTGTATCACCTAGCATAGCCATCTGTAACATAAACAAGAAGTCTTCTTCCTCTTGTTCTTCGACCACCTTGACGGTGATACGTGCACAGCACTTTAGGGGCCCGGGCTGCCGTATGCTGTCCTAGATTGGCGTAACGCAGGCAAAACCATGTGTGCTGGCACGCGCTAGCGCGTTCGGGCCTGTGTATGGGGCTGGGTAAGACGCTGTGGCCTCTCCCCCTACACTCTCTAAGCAATCATGTGATGGCGTCGGGGAACGAGATTCTGCAGACGCGCGATGAACCAGCGTGGCGTGCTCCAACAAGAGTTCGGGACGAGTAACAGCAACAGCAACTACAGTGAATTCATGGTGTGCTCCACTTGCAAGGTCGCGTTAACATTGGGCAAGGTGCCCATGATGAACGGAACTTTAAGTCGACCCATGCGCTGCTTCGCATCCCCACATGGTTCCCTGTAGTGGAAGATGGCGTAATTTTTTTTTGCTTGTATCTTTTGAAAGGAACTGCGTAGACAAACTTTATGCAGCAAAATGATGGGCGATAAATTGCGCACTTACCATGACCAAAAACGAACAAATGACACTTTGAAAAAAAAAATGGCTTTTTCCACTTGGCCTTATACCTTACATAACCCTTTTTTTTGTGCGCACGAACATGTTCAAATGCAGTTTTTCCTGAGATGTATCGAACACTGGAATGATCAACCTGGTTCGGTTCGTAAAATTAATGTATCTCATTTTTTGGAGGCACTTTCATGATATTGATGTTCTATTTCTCTAATGTTTTACCCTGTTGTGCTCAACAGGTGGCGATATCTGCTTTTGTTAAGCACTTATTGTGATATTAGTGTCGAAATTCTTTTCTTTTGTATTTATGTACACCACTCCTGCAGTAGCCCTGCATTGGGCTGCAGTAATAGAAAATAAGTAAATAAATAAATCTTATGACCGATATCTGTCGCACCATAAAGTGTCAGGTGTGGTTTGTCGCATTAGCGGATATTTGGACCACCAAGAACGTGCAAAAGCCTTCGACACAGTGCTCAGCTGCAATATTAGGACCGATATCTGTCGCATCATGAAGTGTCAGGTGTGGTTTATTACGTAAGAGGATATTTCGACTACAGGCAACATGCGAAAGCCTTCTACACAATGCTTGGTTGCAATCTTATGACCGATAACTGTCACATCATTCAGGTGTGGTTTATCCTTAGATAAATGCTGTAAAATATGAAGTGTAAACATGTACTGGATACACCAGCATATTCTTGATAATTTTAATGAATTTGGTTGTGTAGGTATAGGAGCCTGGTGGTTTAAAAACACTGAGGCTACTTCATTTTTTTGCTTATTAGAGCCCTTAGAAAGTTGTTTTGCTGTTAAAGGCTTGTGGAACCGGACGGGCCCTATGATATCTTCACCAAAAGCGCTGCTTGCAAATTTACTTTCTGAGCCATTCCTAGCAACAATTACGCAGTATACAGATACCATCATAGTATTCATTTCAATTCAGAGAAAAAATCTCTTGCACACTCTCTAAAATCTCTCGTAACTAAAGTACGCGCCAAGAAACGACGTCAAGCCCAGCGACGGTGCAGGCGCCGCCGCTCCCGTCCGCTTCTTTTTAGCAGCAACAGGAGCAGAACCACTTTCATGAACAGGATGGTTTTATTCCTGTTGGACACTAATAACATGGCCGTGAACAGTCGTCAACAAGGCGATCGCACAAGCGTTGGCAATTTCGCAAACATCGTCGGCCGTGTCCCGTGATACAGACGCGAACTTAGGTTCACGGGAGCAGCGCACGCACCGATGTCGATTACTTGTGCATACCGTGGTTGTTACTTCGGTCATTGCGATGTCAATTACTTCTTAAATAGTCAGAACAGTGGTGGGTGAAGCACAATCAATATTTTAACGACATACTAATTCGCTTCGATTGACCACGCACCGTTCTAAGCTGCACATGGACAGTTTTAAACGAAACGATCAAGCAACACTGGGTCTCAACCAAAAGGGCGCGCAACCACTGGTGGTGGACGCTCGCCAGTGGTTGCGCGCCCTTTTCCTCCACGGGGCGCGTCGCGACGCATTTGACGCGTAGGCGCTTGTGTACGCGTGTTGACGCGTGCCAGAGGTTGGGCCTTTACTTCTTCGCGCCATTGTTTGTGAATTGCCGTCTCTTACGAAATAGTTCTAACATGTGACCACGAACGCCAATGAACAATACCATCTTGTTTTGCGCCGGGCTTCAAAAGCGACCACAGAAATGACACCATCACCTTTTCTTTGAACCACCACGGGACCCCGATGAGTTTAAAAAGTGGAACACATGCTGTGCCGCAAGGATAGGCGGCTCACTCACAAGCCCAAGGTATGTGAGCGACATTTTGAGGTTGACGATATTGTCAAATATTATAAGCACATTATAAATGGAAATGAAGTTCTTCTGCCTCGTGCAAAATGAGCGCTAGCGCCTGGGGAATTGCCTCGCCTTTTCCCCGGTCTCCCAGAGCGCATCTCGAAGCCAAAAGTGACGACGTGGGCAAGGAGGTCGCCGAAAAAACGGGCAGGGATGCCTGCTCTCATGCCAGAAGATGAAAGAGTGCCGTCATCGAGTCGGTCGAGTGATTCTTGCGACGAGGATTCTCCGCGCATCTCAGACGTCACATCAGCTACACCGTCCGCGCTCAACAAAGCGGTGAACCTCTTATTGCTTTCCGCGCATTGGCAACCGAGGATTAATCGATGACCTCGTGTCAGGGATGATGTGCGGTGTTTTCTACTGCAGAAATCTTGTGGCAGGGGAACTGCTAGTACAAAAAACTGTTATTGTGGAAGGAGATCGCAGCTGCACTATTGACGGCAAAGTGCACAAGCAGCTGTTGCGCACTCTGACCACTGTCGCCGATTTGGAAAGTGTGTTAAAGGAGACAGACAGCCTGAAAATCTGTGGAGGCATACAAGAAGCCGAGAATGTGCCCACAACCGCTACTGTTCACAATAAAACACTGCACAGTGTTTACAAAGCGGCCCACTTGCTTTCGCTGTTTGTGCCTTCGACGACAAATGCGAGCCAGAAAGCCTGCAAAGGTAATGAAAACCAGGATACAAAAGGTTCGCAATCTTTCAAAGAAGGTGGCCCGTGCGACTTCCGCAAAAAGGAAAAAAAAGTGAGGAGGTCGTGGCTCTTAAGCGAAAGCTTTCCACAGTTTCGAAGGAGGGGATAGAAGATGCCCTTGCTGAGCTTCCTCCTTTGCAAAGGCTGTCATTCATGACATCGCTCAAGCAGCTGAAAGGGAAAGAAGCACTATAAGGATGACTGGATTCATAAGTGCCTAATGCTGCGAATTGCAAGCCCACGAGGATATAAACTGATAAGTGACATGAAGATGTTACCCCTTCCCTCGATGAGCCGCCTGACTCAAATATTTAAAGGTGTACCGTGCAAATACGGCTTTAATCGTATTTGCTTGGAGGCTGTCGCCAAGCAGTTTGAGAACAAAACTGACAATCAGAGATTAGGCTCACTAATGCTGGATGAGATTTAGTTGCGACAGGCTTACGACTTCAACAAATCAAGCTATAAAATTGATGGCTTTGTTGATGATGGTGGGCTGTCAAAGGAATGGACAAATCAGCTCGCAGACCATGCCCTTGTCCTTATGGTTGTGCCGATGTTTGAGAGATTGGTTCAGCCAATTGCTACTTTTGCAACTAAAGGCGCCGCACCCGGCAAAAGTTTGGCTCAACTTGTTTTGGACGCAGTGATACAACTTCACACGCACGGCGCGACAGTTATTGCTGTTGTAAGCGACGGAGCCGGGATCAACAGATCAATGTGGCAGCAGCTGGGCGTCAGTGGAAGCATGGAATCACCTTGTCACAAGATCCCACATCCTTGTCTGGCTGAAGAAAACTATCTGAATTTTGTATGTGATGTTCCACATGCCTTAAATTGTGTCCGAAACCATCTCCTCAAGCACGAGTATGGTCAGGTAAGAACCTCTAAACATTGTCCTCGTAAAATACCATAAAATATGACTTTGTGACACTGATCTACATTCTAACTTTATTTTCAGGCTGGAGACGACCGTATTAACTTCAAAACTACCAAATTCTTTATGAGTCTCAAAAAAAAAAAAAAGAACCACTTGAACGTCGTTCCCAAACTAACCGCAGCACACTTTCAGCCATGAAATCTGCTCAAGATGTCTGTGCGACTTGCCGCACAGGTGAGCTCCACTGTGCATGTCCAAATATTATCACGTGGTCGTGACGGTGAAGACGACGGCAGTCGGGCTATTAAGACGAAACTCTTTATTGGGTGAAATGTGTTCGGGAACGGAAAAAACTCGGAATCCTTTATGCATTCGCCTACGACGACTCGAAGGCCAACACCATCTTCGTTTTCTTCTCATTGGAAGTACTGATCCGCTCCCTGCCACTCCTAAAGCTTTCTGCACCTAACTTGGTTTTGCACGGCCCCCGAAATCAAAGGCATTGCAAGCTTCCTGCGCCTCTGATGTCTTTGCATTGCCTCAGTGATCGGTTACCGCAGTCGTTTGCCGGTGGTAGCCTGGTAAGTGGTAAGGCTCATAGAGTTTCCTAAACTTAACTAGAGGGAACTCTGGCGCTGCGATCGTTCAGCCACCATGGGAATGATGGGTAGTAGACGGATTTGCCTAGTCTTTGTACTTGCGGGCTTCGAACGCACTTGTGGCTTTGTTTATTGCTGTGTTTTGGTTTTCTTTCAGATAAAAGAATGGATCGTTGTGAACTTCGTGACCAGATTTGAATTGGTGAGCCTAAAAAAGTTAAGTGGTGAAGTGGAACTGTTGAACGTTTGCTGAACTTCATCTTGCGACAAAGCGGATGCAGGCGACGCCCAGCCCAACGGAGCCGAAAGTACGAAGTTTAGACAAATCCGTGTACTACCCATCATTCCCATGCTGGCTGAAGCGCCATGCGTTGCAGCTCCCATAGACCTTAGCGCCAGCGTTCCCTCTAGTAAGTATTGTAGGAAACTCTATGGTAAGGCCGACCAGATCATCGCATTTGTAAATACGATGCCGAATTTACAGATGTGGCATCGAAAATTGTAGCCTTGTCGTTGGCGAGTGCGTTAGTTCCAGAATATACCGATCTGTTCGCGTTGCTCGGTCAAGCTTATCAGAAATATCTAAGATAATCCGGAATGTTCTACATTCTAGCGCGGCGCTCGCAAGACAGTGGTTACACGTGTAACAGGTCCGGTTACATGAAAATAGAAAAAAAAGCGTCAGCGGCAACATATACAAATATTTCTATTATGCTTTTTCAGCTGATTGCGCTCAGCTGACTGACTTTACCTGCGCACTTATTTTTCAACGCAGCTCTTCAGCAGCAGTAATGCGATTGGTCTAAAGGTGCACAGGGAAGAAGGAGTGGAAGGACTAGAAGACTCTGCGGCAACGGAGGCATTCACAAGGATATTCAACGATGTATTCGATGCCCTCAATGCCAAGCAGCCTGCTCAAGGCGTATGGAAGGGGTCTCCGAAAATACAGGAGGGCTATTGCTCCAACTTTTCAGATAAAATTAAGTGCCTTTATTTCTTTTTTGGTAGTAGCTCAGCTGTGCGATTTTAATTTTGTTATGCAGATAATCCGAGGATTTCTGGAACTGCTGAACTTAACGGAGAAAAATCACCGTGAACGAAACATGCTCCTCTTTGCGTCACGGCAAACTACTGAATCTCCCCGCGTTACGCTCATGTTGGTTCTGGATATTACTGACGAATTTCACAAAGCCGGCGTTCCCTACATCTTGACGGCAAAGCTAAACCAGGATCCACTCGAGGTATTGGACATTATTGTGATGACCTTCACATAAAGTAACTAAGATGTTGTGCATAAATATCAGCGTGAATGCTTAATATTATGGTTACCATCTAACTGAATAACTTTCGCACAATTTTTATTTACACGTGCCGCTTTTCTCGCTAATGCCTTGTATAAAATTGAAGGCGTGCGTGCAAGTTCTAACTATGGACCTATTTAGCTAGAATTATTTTTAGAAATGGACTATCAAGCACCAATTTGTTTGAGCCTAACTTTTTACATCGCAATATTAACTATAGGGCGCATAAAGGCGTCTAGGCTAATGCTATGAGTTGCAGAATACAAGGTGCTCATAGCTGATTTCATCTTTTTCCTTTTTTTCCAGAGATTCTTTGTTGTTGTTCGCTCGTTCCATGGCGTTGATGATCATCCGAGAATAGTTCAATTCAGTCAAATATACAGACTTCTCCCTCCGTTCACTCCAGTAAAGAATGCTGTCAAAGGAAACTGTTCCGGTCAAGCTGACACTGTGCTTGTGTCTCTGCGCGGAAGCCTTGGGTAAAAAGCAAAGGCAGCTGCCGAAATTAAACGTGCCGCTGAGGCAAAGCTCCACAAGAAGCTCTTAGGCATCGCTATTCCCAAGAGTAACAATGATGAACTAGATGAGCGTGACTGCGAGAAGCCAGGTACCCAAGAAATGGTTGTTTATTATTTTGCTAAATATGCGCACAAAAAGGTTACAAGGACTGTAGCCTGCCGGCAATGCCTCGACATTCTCACGGCCGATGCTGAAACACTCGAAAAGAAGGGAACCGACTTCTCTCAAGTTGGCCTAACAGAGATGAGGGAATTCAAGTCAGGCTGCCTTCAACAGCCATCGCTCATTTTCAACACTTTCATCAAGGAAGTCGAACACATCATTCGCCAAACACTTGACAGCCACTCTGTGTTTGGTGTCTTGTTTTGGGCAATATTGGAGCAATTAGAGGAAGCGTCCTTGCCCGTGGTCGGCTGCACGGTCCACTTTCAGGAGGTCAGAGCTAAAGTTACCAAGTTTTATATCATCATGAGGCTTCGTTTCTATTCAAGAAAGAAGAATAGCGAAATGCTGATATCCGAACAAGTGCAGTCAGCAAGGAAGAAGGCAATACTGCTGTAAGTCATAAACATTTCTTTGATAATCGCGCAATGCGCAATAAAGAATGCCAGCCAAGCAGGGCAAGATCTTCCATTTCTCTTTCATCGTTTTTCATTTTTTTCCCAAACATACTCTGAAAAAAAAAAGAGAACATTAGGGAGTACTACAGTTACGCATCAATAATAGAAATCTGACTTGCTTATTTTCTTTTCTTCAAAGCTCTGCGCTCTATGCTATCTGCACGCCCCTTCGTGACCGGGAAGTAGCGGGTGCGCGGCATAACCCAGCGAATGTAAGCGGGAGAGATGGCTAATATTTTAGCCATCTCTCTCGCGAGAGGTGGCTGATAACTGCGCTCTCTAATAACTCTCTGGAGAGATCTCTTTCGCGAGAGAGTTGGCTAATAACTACGTATTCCAAGAAAAATGCGACTTCGAGAAAACTGAATTCCTAAACAGCGCTTCCGTGATAGCGTGGTGGTCATTTCGTTGGGCCGTTTTGCAGGCTGACGAACGTTGGAAAGAACACACAAGACGCCAAGCCGATTCTATCTTGAACGAAGCCGATTCCGGTCGAAAACATCGTTCTGGGGACGGCCGCTACTTATAATAAATAACTAAATAAATAAATAAATAAATAAATAAATAAATAAATAAATAAATAAATAAATAAATAAATAAAAATAAGTTTCCCAATTGGGAAAGGCTCCTGATTTTTTGTGGTGATAGCAAATGTAGGTTTTTGAAGCAGTTGAGTTTTTACTGCGCAACTGTCAATGGCGAATCTCGGTTCTAAGCACTGGCGAGAGCTGCGACGAAAAAGCGGATCATTCGCGCTGCAGCCGACGACGCGCGCGGCGTGAAGCAAGATGGTACAGCAGCAGATGGTACAGGGCACACACCGTCTCTCTCACGGCGGTTAAAAGTAGAATAAATAATAGGGCACATGCTCATTAACGAGGCTACCACTGAAGCATTAAGAGTGCGGGACAAGAAAGTCACTGGGACATCCTAAAAGGGCATACAAAAAAAAAAAAGAAACTGCCGCCTTCGCCCCGGGTGAGGATCGAACTCACGACCTTCAGATTATGAGACTGACGCGCTGCCTACTGCGCTACCGAGGCGGACGTTCGGCCCGTGGGCGCATACCGTCTCGATCACGGTGGTTAAAAGTAGAATAAATAATAGGGCACATGCTCATTAACGAGGCTACCACTGAAGCATTAAGAGTGCGGGACAAGAAAGTCACTGGGACATCCTAAAAGGGCATACAAAAAAAAGAAAGTGCCACCTATGCCCCGGGTGAGGATCGAACTCACGACCTTCAGATTATGAGACTGACGCGCTGCCTATTTCAATAAAGAAAAAAAAAAAACTGCGCTATACCGAGGCGGACGTTCGGCCCGTGGGCGCATACCGTCTCGATCACGGTGGTTAAAAGTAGAATAAATAATAGGGCACATGCTCATTAACGAGGCTACCACTGAAGCATTAAAAGTGAGGGACAGGCAAGTCACTTGGACATCCTAAAGGGGCATACAAAAAAAAGAAAGTGCCGCCTATGCCCCGGGTGAGGATCGAACTCACGACCTTCAGATTATGAGACTGACGCGCTGCCTACTGCGCTACCGAGGCTTTTTTTATTATTTATTGCCTGGCTTGGACATTGTACAGGGCAATCATTGCACACTCACATAATACAATAAAAAGGAACAAGCATTGCCATCAGTCCCATTTGGACTGATGTTGTCCTCTTAAAATTACTTAAGGGTTGCCAGAGGTTCAAACCTTGACAACCATTCTGGCTCCATCTCCTGTATTTTACTACACTCAATGAATGCAGACATGCTTTGCCTGAAATAAATTACTGCTGGCTTTGCATCCGGGTCGAAGTGGTATCCGGCCATTCGCGCACGCCATATACAGTGGAGACCCGTCAACATCACTACATCAAATGGGACCCCCTCATCATTCGTTACTGCGAGATACCTTATCCCGTGTGGATCCAGTGGAAAATCTTTCTTTATTGTCCTCTGCAAAATGTCCCAAAAATGTACCCCTTCCCAACAATGCAAGAAAACATGGTCTATGGTTTCTGGTTTCTTACATATCAAGCAGTGTGACCCCCATGGTGTAAAAAAGCCCCGTTCCTCTGTGAAAGTCTTTACTGATAGTGTTCCTGTGTGTAACTTAAAGAAAAATGTTTTCACCCCTGTAGGTACCTGCATGTTTCTCACCCGCTTCAGTACATTTTGTCCCGGTCTTCCACTGTATATGGCCCTGTACAATGGTACTGGCAAAACCATATCACATACATCTTTGTACAATTCTTTTCTTCTAACACTTGCTAGATAATCCAACGAAAAACGAACAGATAAAAAACGTACACTGTATACCACTTCCTTGAGATAGCCACGCAACGTCACGGGCCGGCTATCCGTAGTGACAACAAGATCTGGTAAGGCACTGCCTAACATGAGCTGGCATACCGTACGCAAAAACGGATCCCTGACGTCACGGAAAAACAAAAATCTATTCACTAATTGTCTCACAAATAGGTGCGCCAAACCGAGACCCCCGTCCTTCACGCGCCTGAACAAATTGGTCCGTCTGCACCTTTCCCATTCCGAGCCCCATATAAAAACTGCGAACACTCTGTGCAGCCTTTGCACATTGATCCTTGAACAATGTAGCACCTGCATCACATACCACAGTTTAGTGATAAAAAACATGTTGCACACAGTAGCCCTAGCAAAAACAGACAGGTTCATGCCTTTCCACCTGTCTGCTTTTTCCTTCGTCTCTTTTGTTTGACGCGACCAATACTCCTCGCTGCCGTTGTAACATTCAAGAGGAACACCGAGGTACCTTGCCGGTGTTTCCGTCCAGTGCACATTCGCGAAATGGTCGGGCTTTGAAGGCCACCTTCCGTGCCAAAGCCCAAGAGATTTCCCCCAGTTAACGCGGCTCCCTGTGACGCTACAAAAATGTTTCACAACACTTATCGTTTCCTCAACACTTTCTTTGTTCGTACAACACACCGCAATGTCATCTGCATATTCCAGCAGCTTAACTTCCACTGCCGCCAAGCTGAAGCCACGTATTTTTTCGTTTTCAGTTATCGCTAGGCACATCGCTTCGATGTAAATACAAAACAAAAGTGGACTGAGGGGGCAGCCTTGACGCACAGAACGCATTACGTGAATGGGGGCCCCCAGAGACTTATTAACAATTAAACGTGTTGTGCAGTTCTGGTACGCCAAGGCCACTCCCTCCTTGATGATGGAACCAACATTAATATGATCTAGGATGGCAAACAAAATATCATGCGCAACACAATCAAAAGCTTTCTCCAGGTCTATCTGGAGCACAGCAACGCCAAGTAAATCCTCGTCACAACACTCTAGCACACACCGCATCTTGTGAATGTTTGAGCTAATAGTTCTGCCTTTGATTCCACAAGTTTGGTGCTCTCCAACAATTTCTTTAATGACACCTTGAAGTCGCGCTGCCAGAACCTTCATAAAAATCTTGTAGTCAACATTGGTCAGTGATATGGGCCTATACGATGTCACCAGTTTAAGTTTTTTCCCTTCGTCCGTTTTAGGAATTAATATCGTATGCGCTTTGCTAAAGGATGGCGGCAGAGTTTTCCGTTCGTACGCCTCATTGAACAGCTCAGCTAACCCCGGGGACAGTTCTGTTCTAAACGTCTTATACCACGCTGCGGTTAGGCCATCGGGTCCCGGTGACTTTCCGGGGTTCAGATGACCAATCGCGCGTTCCACTTCGCCTTCCGTTATTCTGCCTTCTAAAAGCTTTTTTGTGTCGTCACTAAGCCGCGGCAAGCGCTTAAGAAACTCTTCTTTAAAACCATGTACATTCGCTTTTCGAACTGCAAAAAGTAACTGATAATACGCAAAAAAGGCCCGTTCGATGGTTTCATTGTCGCTCGCGAGAGTCCCGTTGCAATAGACCTTATCGATGTGGTTTCGGCGTCCTTGCGCTTTTTCGAGACCAAGAGCCCTTTTTGTGGGCGTCTCACCCGCGGCAAGATCATTTGCTCGAGCGCGAACGCAGGCGCCTTGATAACGCTCTCTGTCATGCAGTTCTAATTTTTCCTTGACACTGCGCACCTCGTCTTTACAAGTCCCAGGCTCCCGACTTTCTAGGGCTATCAGCTGCTGCAGTGTTTTCTTAAGACTTCTTTCTTTTATTTGCGCTTCGAATTTTAGCGTGCTCGATCTGTCTAGCGCTTTCATTTTCACCTTCTGCTTTAAACACTCCCATTTCTCTGCTACAGTTTCCGTTTTTTCCATGAGCACTTCATTAATGGTCTCGTGCACAGCTTCTAAAAATGGTTCATCTTTTAATAACAATGCGTTCAGTTTCCATAAATCCCAATTGAAAGACTTACGCTGTTTCTTCATGCCTATGCGACACACAACCAAACAGTGATCTGAAAACGACACTGGCTCAACCGAAAAATCGTGACACATAGGCAATATATCTAGGGATAGGTATATGCGGTCTAAACGCGCATGGCTATTGCCTTGAAATCTCGTGTAGATCACTTCGCGATTTACTGCGACACATTCATACACGTCTTCCAAGTCATTTTCGTTTATTAATTTGCCTAGCACGTCACTGCTTTTGTCACGAACGCCAGTGCTATTGACTCTATCGCGAGCACTTAAAACACAGTTAAAATCCCCTAACAAAACCACCCTCTTATCACACTTTGTCCACTGAAACAGGTTAGAAAAAAAACTGAGCACGCTCTTCTACACTATTCGGTGCGTATACGCATATAACTCCGAATTCAGTGGCACCATAAACAAAGTCACAATAAACAATTCTGCCTGACTGGCATGAAAAAACACTTTGCACAAGAAGGCTTTGCAATTTTTTCACAAAAAGAACACAACCCGCGGACGTTCCTATAGCGGGGCTTACGACCGCGTAATATCGGTCAGTGAAACGGCGCACCATGCTCCCGGTCTCCTCCTCTCCGTCTACCTTGGTTTCCTGGACGGCTAGGACGTCTATGTCTTGGTCTGTGAGCAACCGCAAGAGCTGACTTTGCCTACGCCTGCCGCCAACCCTCTGACGTTAAGCGTAGCTATGCTGAATGGCGCAGTCAATTCCATGGTGACTTATTCGCTAAAGGAGTAGGCCCGGAGCATGGTGCTTACCTTTCACGACCAGCCCTCGGCTAGCCGCCTCCAGGACCATCCTGCTTCCCGGCGCTGTTTTCTTTTGCCTTGTCTGCCAGTCTCCTGTCGGTAGGGACTTTCGGCTTAGGTTTGAGACTAAGCCGCCTCCCTTGCGCCGCCTTCGCAGGCGGCTCCTGGCTGTTGGTGGACGCCGCCCCTTCCAGCTCTCCCGAGTCGTCGAGCGGGCGCTTTAGCGTGGCGCTGGTCACGCACATCTCGTCTTCGCTGTCCGCCGCCGTCTCTCCCTGACCCTCCGTTGTGTCGGCTGTCCCCACTGGAACCCCGTCCGTCTCGACCCGCTCAGGCTCGACCGCTGACGGGGCGCTGGCCGGTGTAGTCGAATGCTGGAGAGTCTCTGGAACCTTGGGTGTGTCTGCCGGCGCCGCCCCTCCAGTAGTCACAGGGACCACTGGGCTTCCGACCCCTTTGGCGGCGTCCTCTGCCTCGGCCGAGGCTTACCACATCCGGCAGCAGGCCCGTTGGCGTCAATGCGTCCCTGAAATCTTCGACCTTGTATGGCATCGCTCGTACATCACCGTGTAAAAACACGGTGTTGATAACAAGTCGTCCTTTTGGCAATTGCGGCAAAATAAACTGGTATTCGTTATCCCCGTTCCTGTTTCCGCGGCTAAGATTGGTCGCTGTCGCTGCTCCGCTTTAGCCCATGATCCTGCGATCCGTTCAGCACGGCTGCCGGAAGCAGAATGACTGAGCTACACCCCCGCCACGACAGGTAAGTTTAGTACCGCGTTCTTTCCTGCTCATTTGGCTTTGTTACTAATAATAAAATATGTAATTGCTCCTCATTCAATCCAATTATTTGGGCAAAGCGGCTTTATGCTCTTTGCCTTATCAGGGAAATGCGCCAATTTATTCCATTAACAAAATTGCGACGATGTCTGAACAGAACTGCGATCTTACACGCGCAGTGCCGAGTCATCGTACCATTATATCGACAGAACACTAGCACAAAATACAGGAAAAAAAGGGACGATCGTCCTGGAGGTGCCGGGGTTAGAACCCGGGACTTCTCACATGCAAAGCCAGCGCTCTACCACTGAGCTACACCCCCGCCACGACAGGTATGTTTAATGTCGCGTTCTTTCCTGCTCATTCGGATTCATTAATAATAATAAGATATCTAATTGCTTCTCATTGAATCCAATTATTTGGGCATCGCGAATTTATGCTCTTTGACTTATCACGGAAATGCGCCAATTTATTCCATTAACAAAATGGCGACGATGTCTGAACAGAACTGCGATCTCACACGCGCAGTGCCGAGTCATCCTCAGAACACTAGCACAGAATAAAGCAAAAAAAGGACGATCGTTCTGGAGGTGCCGGGGTTTGAACCCGGGACTTCTCACATGCAAAGCGAGCGCTCTACCACTGAGCTACACCCCCGCCACGACAGGTATGTTTAATACTGCGTTCTTTCCTGCTCATTTGGATTTATTAATAATAATAAAATATCTAATTGCTTCTCATTGAATCCAATTATTTGGGCATCGCGGATTTATGCTCTTTGACTTATCACGGAAATGCGCCAATTTATTCCATTAACAAAATTGCGACGTTTTCTGAACGGAACTGCGATCTTGCACGCGCACTGCCGAGTCATCGTACCATTATATCGAGAGAACACTAGCACAAAATAAAGCAAAAAAGGACGATCGCCCTGGAGGAGCCGGGGTTCGAACCCGGGACTTCTCACATGCAAAGCGAGCGCTCTACCACTGAGCTCCACCCCCGCCACGACAGGTACGTTTAATGTCGCGTTCTTTCCTGCTCATTTGGATTCATTAATAATAATAAAATATCTAATTGCTTCTCATTGAATCCAATTATTTGGGCATCGCGGATTTATGCTCTTTGACTTATCACGGAAATGCGCCAATTTATTCCATTAACAAAATTGCGACGTTGTCTGAACGGAACTGCGATCTTGCACGCGCACTGCCGAGTCATCGTACCATTATATCGAGAGAACACTAGCACAAAATAAGCAAAAAAGGACGATCGCCCTGGAGGAGCCGGGGTTCGAACCCGGGACTTCTCACATGCAAAGCGAGCGCTCTACCACTGAGCTCCACCCCCGCCACGACAGGTATGTTTAATGTCGCGTTCTTTCCTGCTCACTAGGATTCATTAATAATAATAAAATATCTAATTGCTTCTCATTGAATCGAATTATTTGGGCATCGCGAATTTATGCTCTTTGACTTATCACGGAAATGCGCCAATTTATTCCATTAACAAAATTGCGACGATGTCTGAACGGAACTGCGATCTTGCACGCGCACTGCCGAGTCATCGTACCATTATATCGACAGAACACTAGCACAAAATAAAGCGAAAAAAGGACGATCGTCTTGGAGGTGCCGGGGTTTGAACCCAGGACTTCTCACATGCGAAGCGAGCGCTCTACCACTGAGCTACACCCCCGCCACGACAGGTATGTTTAATACCGCGTTCTTTCCTGCTCATTCGGATTTATTAATAATAATAAAATATCTAATTGCTTCTCATTGAATCCCATTATTTGGGCATCGCGGATTTATGCTCTTTGACTTATCACGGAAATGCGCCAATTTATTCCATTAACAAAATTGCGACGTTTTCTGAACGGAACTGCGATCTTGCACGCGCACTGCCGAGTCATCGTACCATTATATCGAGAGAACACTAGCACAAAATAAAGCGAAAAAAGGACGATCGTCTTGGAGGTGCCGGGGTTTGAACCCAGGACTTCTCACATGCGAAGCGAGCGCTCTACCACTGAGCTACACCCCCGCTTTTTTTTTAATAACCTTTTTATTCAGAAATAAAGCAATACATTGGTATAAAAACCACATTGGTCTACTCGACCATTGTGATGGATTAAAAACATTTCATTTCCACCAATTCATCAAATACCTCCATACAATCTGGAGGTTCATCCAATGTTCGAAATGTGTCGCGCACATACATTGCACATTCAATAAAGTTTTCCCGTGTCGATTTGGCTTTAGAATCCATATGCCTCACGGCCATGCGTGTGATCCAGAGGCTGTAAAGCCCCAATAACATTATCATGTCGTATGGAACACCACACTCATTCTGCACTGAAAGATAACGTATTCCATGTGGTGTTATCGTAGCTCTTTCTTCAGGGTTCTTTGTAACACATCCCAAAAAAATATTGGATCCCAGCAGTCAATGAATGTGTGTTCGATCGTCTCCGGTTTGTTACACAGGGTGCAGTTTGTCGTCCACGGTATAAATATGCCTTTGTCTTTAAGCCATGTTTTCACAGGCAATGTGTTCGTGTGTACTTTAAAGAAAAACGATTTTATAGATCCTTTAACGGTCATTTTTTTTAACTCTTTTTAGCACGTCTTGCCCGGGGCCTTTATGATTTAGTGATCTATATAATGGTGTGGGCATCATTACAGTGATCAGGTCTTTGTACAGCTTTTTTCTTGATACAAGACTCAAATACTCGAGTGAAAATCGTGTTTGAAGTATCCTGAATGCCATCACCACTTCTTTGAGGTAGCCTTTTATACCGCCGTCAATTGCAGCTGCACTAGACACAACAAAATCAGGAATGGCATTTTTTAACCTCACATGCATAACGGTTCTCAAAAACGGGTCTTTCTGGTCCCGTAAAACACAAACCGCGACACAATTTGTCTGATGAACAGATGTGAAAGACCAAGGCCCCCGTCTTTCAGTGAACGAAAAAGATTTGTTCTGCTGACTCTTTCCCAGTTTGAGCCCCAAATGAAGACTGCAAAAATACGGTGCAATTTTTGCACATTTACGCGAGACATTGACAGAAACTGTAGCACATACCACACTTTTGCAATCAGGAAAACATTGCAAGCACTCGCACGCGCGAACATTGACAATTCACGGCCTTGCCATCCACCAACTTTTTCCTTCACCTTTGACGTCAGGTCATCCCAGTAATCTCCTGTCTGGTTGTAATGTTCCAAGGGTACACCTAAATACGCAGAGGGTGTGTTGGACCATTGATGCTCGCGAATGATTGCGGCTTAACGTCCCACGTGCCGTGCCAGAAACCGACGCTCTTCTCCCAGTTTATCGCACATCTGTCTGTTCGCAGAATGCTTTGGTGACGCTTATGTCTCTTCTATGCTTTTGCGATCAGTGCAGAAAACACAACGTCATCAGCATATGCGAGAACTTTGACGTGTTGCGTTTGAAGCACGAAGCCATAATTTTGCTGTTGTAATTAAGCTGAGACAGAAAGGTTCAAGGTATAGCGCAAAAAGCAGAGAAGACGCGCACAGCCTTGTTTTATGGATGACCTGACGTCAATGCTTCTTGTAAGGTTCTATTTACAATTATTCGCACTGTACAATTACTGTAAGCCATTTTAAACCTTCCAGCTTACTTTTCCGAGGTTGACGTGTTCAAGCAACGAAAAAAAGAAATTCGTGTGCGACACGGTCAAACGCCTTAGCAAGATCAAGTTGGAGCATAGCAACCGCCCCGCCACGGCGTCACAACACTCTAAAAACGCTGCGGGCTACATGCACATTGGTACAAATCGACCGACCTTTATGCCGCACGTCTGATGCGGTCCTACGAGCAGCTTGACAACGCTTGTAATCGTTTGGCTAGAACTTTGTATATATTTTATAGTCTACGTTTGTAAGAGTTATTTGGCGGTAAGCTCCTACTGACATTAGTTTGTCTGGATTATCTGTCTTTGGTATTAGGACCATATGAGCAGATAGAAAGGAGGGAGGCAACGCTTTGTTTTCGTACGCCTCACTGATCACCTCGTGCAAAATTGGACTAATTCTCTCAATAAACGTTTTGTAAAAGGCGGCCCCTAATCCATCGGGTCCAGGAGTTTCCCTACGGCCAGTTCC